>NC_090929.1:1581176655-1581485045 GCF_040938575.1 Ambystoma mexicanum | reverse complement strand
AAGGCAATACAGACTCAGGGGAGTACAAAAAGAGCACACCCCACCCCTTCCCACACCCAGTCACACTCCACAATGATACCAATACGAATAGCAATGTTGGGGCTGGAGGACCTGATAGCAATGCATGTGCTACAACAGCAACAACAACAACAGGCAGCACAGAGGAGACGCAGGAGGAGAAGGAGGGCAAGGCAGGCCCAGCAAGCCCCACCAGCACAGCCAGTGCCACCACGCAGGCAGCCCCCAATCCCACGCATCAGAGCCAATCCATTCAACCTCACTGCTGAGCAGATCCACACCCTGTACCGTTTGGACCGGGACACCATCACCGCCATCGTAGACATGACACACAACGACATCGTCAGCATGATAGAAAGTCCAACCGCCATCCCCCCCCTACTGAAGGTAGTGGCCGTACTCCACTTCCTGGCCACAGGCACCTACCAGCACACAGTGGGGCACCTGCATGGCATCTCACAACCATTATTCTCACGAACACTCATCCAAGTGCTCGATGCCCTCCTCAAGCACACAGACGACCACATCTCATTACCACGGACTGCCCAGGAGATTGCAAACACCAAAGTGGGTTTCCATGCACTAGCCAGCATACCCGGTTGCATTGGTGCCATCGACTGCACCCATGTGGAATTGGTGGTTCCACGTGCCATGGAGGTACCGTACCGCAACCGGAAACAGTTCCACTCAATCAACGTGCAAATGGTCTGTGACTCCAACAAGATCATCACACATTGTTGTGCCCGATTCCCCGGATCAACCCATGATTCCATGGTCCTGAGGAACTCCACAATACCACGCTACATGGAGCGACATGCAGGCCCAAGATCCTGGCTACTCGGTGAGTGCAATGTCATGGAAGTGGGCAGGTGAATGACGTACCAGGGGGGGGATGATGCATACTCCACCTGGCAGAAACGGGGGGGGGATGATGCATACTCCACCTGGCAGAAAGGGGGGGGGTGATGCATACTCCACCTGGCAGAAAGGGGGGGGGATGATGCATACTCCACCTGGCAGAAAGGGGGGGGGTGATGCATACTCCACCTGGCAGAAAGGGGGGGGGATGATGCATACTCCACCTGGCAGAAAGGGGGGGGGATGATGCATACTCCACCTGGCTGTGAGTAACACAGGGAACGGAGACAGAGGAAGGGCACTCACAATGCACACAACCCCTCTGCATACATTGGGTGATGGCATGCAAAACAGGCCATGGGAGCCATGAGCACATACTGGTTGCATTGTGTGAATCAATTAGTGCATGTAGAAGTGAGCCAAAGTAACAGTTGGATGCGAGCCATGGTGGAACATCATGTTCCTGATCAGACAACATGACTGACACATACATTCTCGCCTACATACAGGTGATGCAGCCTATCCCCTGAAGAGGTGGCTCCTCACACCAGTCCGGAACCCGCAGAACCAGCACGAGGAGGACTTCAACCGTGCACATACACGTACTCGTGTGGTCATAGAGCAGACATTCGGCCTCTTGAAGGCACGGTTCCGAAGCCTCAGCAGGTCTGGTGGGGCACTCCTGTATGGCCATGAGAAGGTGGCAAAGATCGTCATGGCATGTGTCATGCTACACAATATGTGCGTCAGACGGAATGTGCCCCTGCCCCCTGACGCAGAACTGCAACTACCTGACGATGAGGATGAGGAGGGTGCAGATGGGGCGGCACCCCATGGAGGAGGCGAAGCACAGGAGGGGCGTGCCATGCGCCAAAGTATCATCGACCACTGCTTCTAGCACACACGGCTGGTGTTTATCGCATGGAGACTGCACTTGGGGAACTGTGTGTCCCTGGGACATGCACACTGTGGACTGTACACCAATAAAGCACACATACGCAATGAAAATGTCCACACATTTCTTTTTTGGGAAAGAAAAAAGTGTATTGAAACTATGAACTGTCGTGTCACACCCCCTCCCACCTCCCCCCTGCACACCCCAACACACCCCCTCCCACCTCCCCCCTGCACACCCCAACACACCCCCTCCCACCTCCCCCCTGCACACCACAACACACCCCCTCCCACCTCCCCCCTGCACACCCCAACACACCCCCTCCCACCTCCCCCCTGCACACCCCAACACACCCCATGCAGGTGTCAACAGATGCCTGTGACAGTGGCCACAGGCCGTCACAAGCCCCCTCTCCCGGCCCCCGGGGCACCCCTGGCTGTGGAGCGCAGGTTACGACCGGAACGTCGCACGGGGCTGCTCTGCGCAGAACTGGCAGTGGAGGATGTCCCTGGCTGCCCCTGTGCATGCACGTCCTGTTGTGTGTGGGTAAGGCCAGTGACCGCACGACGCAAGGCCGCAAGTTCTGCACAGATGTCCCTGGACATGGCCTGCATGGCATCCCTCAGGGTGGCAGTGCTCTGCGCCACTTCGGCCCTTAGGGTCTCCGTGGCCTGTTCAATGCTAGACCTAGCCCCCACACATTCCGCAGCATGCTCATCCAGCATTGCGGACAGTTGATGCTGCCGTTGAGTGATGTCCTGGAGGGACTGCTGGCCGTGCTGGCCCATGGCCAGTGCTGGTGGAGTGATGGTGGGGCTGCTCCCCTCCTGTGGAGTGTGGACAGGGCATGGGGTGGATGGCCACTCCTCTACCTCTGTGTGCCCCTGTGAGTGACCCTCATGGGGGCTGGCGTCTGAGAAACAGGGGGAATGTAGCAGGTCAGTGGGGCTTCTGACCTCGTGCTCCATGTCCGAGTCTGAACATGCAGCTGTTGCAGCTGTCTCCCCGATGTTGCTGCTGGCCGCTGACCCCCTGCCTCCTGTGGCAGGCACTGTCGGTGGAGGTGGAGCAGCTGCTGCTGGCCTGCTGCCGACAGGGGTGCTTGCCGGTGGGACCTCCGGTATGCCTGCAGTGGGACCTGCTTGTTGTGGGGTCTGCCTCACTGCAGCTGAGGTTGAGGGTGCAGGGACGTTGTTGATGGCCTTCTTGGCCCTCTTTGGCGCAGGGGTGTCCTGGTCCTCTGGGTGTGAATCTGTGCCTGTGGTGAAGCAAAGGAGGGAGGGCGTTATTGATGGGTCTGCGGACTTTGGAATGAAATGTTTGACATTATTGTGGTCAGTGGATGAGGAAGATTTCAGGCAGTGCCATGCAGGTTGTCTCCTTTTAGTGTGGAATGTGGATGCAGGTATGCGGGTGCCAGCAGTGTATGCAGGGTGGTGCTCGCATGTGGCTATGGGCAGTGTTGATATGTGTTGCATTTACACTCTAGGGCAACCTTGTGCTACACATGATTGGACTGCTGTGACTATGGCATGTCTTGTTTGAGGCACCTACCTTCATCGCCTGATGTCGGAGCTCCCCTTTCCATCCCTCCGACGCCTTCAATGGACTCCATGCCAATCGTGGTTGCACAGATCTCCTCCCACGGTTGGAGTTTCAGGGGGGATTCCGACCCTCCACCGGTACCCAGGGCAAGGTTGCGGTTTGCTGAGATGACGGCTCTGACCCGTATGCGTAGGTCATCCCAGCGCTTCCTGCACTGCTGTGGGGTGCGGGGTACGGTCCCCACCGCGCTGACGTGCTCAGCCACCAGGGCCCAGATGGCCTTCTTTTTCCCGATCGCTGTCCTGGTCATGTCCGGGGAGAAAACGACACCTGCGTTGTCTTGCAGGGTCTCTGCAAGCATGCAGAGTTCCTCCCGGCTGAATCTCTCCTGGCGCTGGCGGTCACATGCCTTTTTCACACATTTAGGCATTTTCGGGTACTTGGTAGGGTGGGTGATTGGTTGGGACAGGTGTCAGGGTTGGGTCTGGTGTTGTTTGGTAGGATGGCGATGGATTGTGTTTTTCAAGATGGCCGACGGGCTGTTTCCCGTTCCGGCGCGATGACGCTATTTCCGGTTCGACTTTTTACGGCCGCCGCTAATTACGGCCGCCGCTACTTACGGTGCCCGCTACTTACGGTGCCCGCTACTTACGGTGGCGTAAGTGCACTTTGCTCGCTTAACGATGCCGGTAGGGGCCTTTTCCGCCATGGCGTTAATTGCATTACCGCCATGGCGTAATGCTCGTGCGCGATGGGTCGTAATGTGGCGCTCTTTACGCCATCATCCCACGGCGTAAACGCTCATTACGCCATGGCGGTAATGACGGGCGATTACCGCCAGGGTCGTAATGTGTCTTGGAGTACAGGGCCACTGAATGTGATAACATTATTGCAAGTAATAATGCGGTACACATATAGCCAGCCCTATGTTGCTAGCATGACATATGGGTATGCAAATGGAGACAGGCTGCAGATTTAAAAGTACACCAGAATATATATATTTTCTTTTTTTATCTTACTTGAACTGCCTCATTCACAGGAGACTACATTAGCTGTCTAATTGACTCACTCTATTAACAAATACTAATACTAGTACTAACTGAATAACATTATAGTGTAATCTCTATTGGAAAAGAGGCAGAAAGACATGATCTGAGATTCATTTTAAACGTGCATTTTTTTTTCTCTGTTCACTGTGTTAGCTGGAAGCAAAATCTGCATGCCAGGAAATGAGTTTAGATACAGTTTCTTACTGTAAAAATCAAGCTATTGTGGAAGGAAGGAGGATACGGTCTTTTGAATTTGATTGGTGCAGAGTGTCTGCAGTGATTCCACGTAAGCATAGGGGGATGCAACAGAGTTCTTCTGGACAAAGTCTGACAGAACTAAAGGCAGATCGCTTTGGCTGAGCTGCTGAGATGGAGGATCTGAGACTGGGCTGTGAGGCAGGTCCAGTCTCACTTGGCACTTGCCTGAGAACTGCAGATTACTGCATGTTATCGCTGTGCACTCCAAGCTTTCAAGATTACAAAGACAACTCTGGGCCCATTCTTCGGTGGCGAGCGGGGAGAGGTTGCATGTGGGAGAACTAAAGATAGCTGGTAAATATCCAAGTGAACTGAGGTTATTGTGTGCAGTACGGATGACCTTCTGTAAATATCAGGCAGGGAGAATAGCAATAGGGAATCCCTGTGTTTAATTGCCACGTTGTAATGTTGCAAAGTGAATGCCATGTTGTGATGTATGTTTCTCTTCTTCTTGTTACAGATAAAGCAAAGTGAATTTCGTTCTGTTGCCGTATATTTTTCTTCTGTTTGTTTCAGAGAATAGTGTAACACAAAAGGGTAAAATGTTGTTTGGAGATGCAACTGTTTATAATACAAGTATAATGTACACAAACCGCGTAGAGTGTTTTTGCTTTTGTCATTTTCTTTGGTGCATCTAGAATAATATTTCAGGAGAAGGGGAAGATTTTTAGGTAAAACATGTGTCATGTTTCCCATACAGATGGAGTGATCTCATTAGCAATGAAAAATAGCTGTGTGCGTGTTTTCACTCAGTGTGGTGTCTGAGTGGAATCTAATACAATAGATATTGCTGGGAGTACATGAATCAGCAAAGAGGCCTATGGAAACATAGTTCACTAATGTATATAAATTAATGATAATACCACAGGTTATTGAGAATGCTATATATATGAAGCTGTGGTGTTTCTGAATGTAAGTCCGAGGCCTCTATAGATCACAAGAACAGTCTAAGAAAAAGAAGAGTTTGTGTATATTGGGGCCACAAATAAAACAGAAAAATGATGCTCACCAAAATACCACCAACAATAATGTACACCACTAACTGATCCTATATAATGTAATAAAGAATGGTCCCTGAAAGGAAATAAGGCCAAACCCAATCTAAATGCAAGGAGTAGCCATCGCCAAATTACCATTATTTTTGGCGGTAAGAAAATACCGCCAGGCCCCAAATTTACACAAAATATCCAACAGGGTGTAGCTTGGTTGCAGGGGACCCCACACAGTATTACCATGGTGCATTAGTTTGCAGCCAAGGAGCCCGCAAAGGTAGGTGTATGTGGCTGGATTTTCTTTGGTGGGTGGCATGTCAGGGGTGTTCCTTTACTTGCACATAGGGTTTCTTTTCTGGAAACATTCCATGACTACGCAGCACACACACAAAATCTTATGCGTGCAGGGAAGTGCAAATCCGTTCTTGGCGCAGGGATTTTGCAGGGTGAATGCACACTTTTTAAAAAATCAGGCCCGAAATGGGTTTATTGCAGCACTTTGTACTTTTGGATTTAGCGGCTTTCTTAGATAGCACCAACACCTTCATTTGTTTCCAAAAAGTGGATGGTAGAGCCTTCAATAATCAAGTTGGAGGACTTCCTGGTTTCTTGTTGCATACCCAATGTCTGTTTTGCTCCTGCGTTTCCATAGCTTCCCTTTTGAGATGTCCTTGGCACTGTGTGTACAGGCACTTTGTCGTGTATCAACGGAGCCCTAAATTCAATGGGTGAGGACTCTGTTCCAAAGGCCTTACTGTTAACAGCTTCAGACCTAGAACAGGTGTTGGTGTCATAGTCAACCACATTAGAGCAAACTTCGAGATCAGTATGATTAATTCCTTTCTTGTCAGTTTCCGTCATGTAACCTTCTTGTTGCACATATACACTTTCTTGGTTGAGGACCTCTAGTGCATCATTAGTCATATGTCCACGTTCACTTGAATGGTCATCTGCTGATACATTTTACTGCTCCATTTACTCATTGATGTTACACAATATGAGCTTTTGTCATCATCTCATTGGACATAATACTGCATACTTTCACCAGAGCCTTCAGGGTGAAGTCTAAGGTGAGCAGTGGAGTTTTAGGAAGCGGTAAGGAGGTACGAGTAGAGGTTGATAGTATGGGGCTCACTATCAGTTTGATTTAATAGGCCTGGGCTGGCAAGTAAACTTTCATTTAGATTTTGTATACGTTTGTTGGTCGATTTGTTGAGGTTGGATGACATTATCTCCTATGTAGAAGTCATTGTAGTTAGGAGGTCACCATCCTCCTAAGCCTCACTCAACGATCTCTGACAAAGGGCCGTCTGTGTGTTGCTCGGTGGTGAATTTGAATTAACTTTATTAATATTAAGTGCTTGGCCAGATGTGTGATCTACCACCGTGCCAGCCAGAAAGTAATCTCGGATGTTACTTTTCAGGAGTGGCAGATGTTAATTTGGAATCATTGGCTGCACCAAGCTTCATCATGCTTCTTACATTTACTAATAATTACAATAGAGTAAAGTAGGAAACATTCTACTCACTCTCAGCACTGTGCAGGGCTACTACAAAGTCATCTTTTCCATGCCCTATTGTGGCAGGTGACTTTTAAGCAGGACACCCATGGTTTCTTTGCCCCTACAAGAAATCACGGGGCCTTATTACGAGGTTGGTGCTAGTCATGGCACTATTAGCACCATGACTAGCACCAATAACAGGACCGTCTCCGCCCTCGTTCAATGGGGACTTACCGGTCCAGTACGACCTTGGCGGGACCGGTAAGTCCCCATTGTAAAAGCCATTTCCCATTCCCATTTGATCCCCCATAGGGCTCAATGGGAAGGGGGAAGGCATCAATAACGGTACCGCAAATTGCGGTACCGTTATTGACCCCGCTATCCCTTAACGGGTCCTCTCCATAACGCCTGGTAAAACCAGGCATTAAGGGAGGAACCCGCTAAGGGACCTTGGAATAGGGTGCAAAGGGATTACCGGCACCGGTGTCATTACCGGTGCCCGGTATCCCTTTGCGCCCACCTCAGAATGAGGCCCACGATGTGTGGTTCGCTGTTTTTGTTATTCTCGAATTCGAGTGAATTACTCATTGGCAGCTGCTGAAATCTTTGATTGGAGTGGTGCAAATGTTTCTCACAAATATGCAGAAGTGACCAAGCATTCCGTAGGAACCAGAACCAACCAAGATGGTTTCGGATTCAGGGGATTTCTTCCCTTAGAACATTTGTAAAATAATGAGTTCACATTATGCATTTTACAGCACACTTTCTGTGGACAATAGGGTAAAATATCACAGTTTGGAATCGGTTGTGTAGAACAACTCATGACAAACTCCAACCAATGCAAGTCATAAACAGTGGACATGAGAATTTTAAAGCATATTTTGATGATGCTTTCCCCACAATATATAACAGTGAATAAAACATGTTCATACTGGCTGTAATCATATATACCATTGCTGGCTGCAACTATAAATGACACTATTCCCGTGCAGAAGCATAATGCTAATAATGATACAATAAGAAGGAATGCCCCTGTTGGCTCTTCCAAAATACGCCTGCATCATCATGTGAGAACAGTCTCTGTTTGCCTTTGCTAGTAAAAATTCCATTCCTGTGTAAGAAAACATGTCCAGATTGGCTGCACCAATATAGACCAGAATGGCCATGTAACAATACTCATTATATAGGTTTTACCATTGATGCCCAGAAAAAAAATAAAGCATGCCACTGTAGGAAATAATTTCCAGAGAGGTTGCACCAAAATAGGCAATGAAAGAACACATCATATTTGATTTACCCTTGAAGCCCAGTAATAATTGCCATGCAAACGAATATATATCCAGACTGGCTGCACCGATGTAGGCCAGCAAGCCACCTAATAACACTTATCATGTTTGCTTTACCCTTGATGTCCAATAAAAAATACCATGCCACAGTTAGAAAATATATCTAGACTGGTTGCAACATTGTAGGAGAGTCTAGCCACACATGATTTATCATGGTTCCTTTACCCTTGATGCCCACCAATAAATGCCATAACAAAGTATTAAAATATATTCAGACTGGTTGCAACAATTTAGGGCAGACTATCCATGCAATAACACTGAGCATGTTTGCTTTTGTCTTGATGCATAGTAAAACATATAATGTCATACCACAGTATCACAACAAAAGAGATGATGGCTGTAAGGTTTTGAATTCATCTTAACCTCTGTCATTGCTCTGGGAAACCCTCCAGACCATTGTTCTCTACCTGCCAAGCCATTGCAAAAGGGTAAAGACCATATGCAAACCAGGCGTGGTCCCACCTCAAAATGGGTAGTCCAGCCCAAACTGCTTAGTCACATCCTTTCTGCTCTAGACCACAAGCACCTGAAGGCATGTTTCAGCCTCGTTGGGCCTCATCGGTGAGGAGCAGCATGGGTCTCTAGCACCAGCAGGTACAGGACCCACATCTGGGCATACCCGTCCCACTTTTGTAATTGCTTGGCAGACGAAGAACGATGGTCTGGAGAGTTGCCCAGAGCAATGCCAGAGGTTAAGATTAATGCTAAACCTTCCGTCCATCACACCTTTTGTTTTGGCATACCACAGTATCACACACACAGACATTCATACTGTGCATATCATAGAGCATACAGTCTCTCATTCACTTGCACAGCCATGAAGCATACACATTATTTCTCAATCTCCTATGCATACATACAACATACACTCGCACATTCACAAACACACCCATACACTATGTGCAACTATGTGCATAGACTCCCTCATTCATTCACGCACACCCATACACCATACACTTTCACTTTCACTCATGCACACACTTGAAATCAAAATCGCATGCATACATACACAAATACATTCATATATGTATTGTCCGACCTACAGTCCTGGTCCGTCCTGACTCTACTTAGCCTTTTGCTGTGTTCATCTGATGACCCCTGGCCCCCTTGCAGCATGAAACCGGGAGCAGTGAGAGATTGCTGGTTCCTGCACATGTGCTGTAGAGCTGCAATACTCTCAGCTTAACACCCCTGGATTTCTGAATCTGTGGGAGGTACAGGAGCCCCCCCCCGTATGCACATTCAGACATGCAGTAGCCCAACCTGCATCCCCAATGGGCCATGCAAGGATGGCGAAGCAAAATACCCCCAACCTTGCATGGCCCATTGGACATGCATAATGTGATACAGGAACTGTGAAAGGGAAGCCACATTTCAATGCAAAGGCCAATGCAAGAATTTCTCCCTCCCCTCTCTCTGCTGCTTGCTGCAGGTGAGGTAGCGCTCAGTCTTTTTCACCCGGCTGGCTTGGTTTGCCCATTATGAATGAGTTTCCATTGCAATCACGCTTCACAAGAATTCTTGTATCCTAATGAGTATCCTTTTATCTAGAGTGTGCTTCTCGTCCGTCAGTGATGCCTTGCCTTAATAACTTTCCTGCATCATGCTGGAGATACATTTGTCACGTCATGGTCATACTCGAAATTTGGCATTGTGGCAAAAGAGGCAGTAATTCCATTACTTCCAAAAAACTTGCAGTAACAAAATTGGCAGCACTCTTTTACTGCAACGCTGCACTTTTAATAAGGTCTGATTGCCTCTTCCATTTGTTTTTGACCTGACACTTGACTTGATTATTGAAATCTAGGCAATATGTACAAATCCTAGGTTAAAAAAGTCTGAAGTTCCAACACTCAAGGGTGACTATCTTAATGTAGGAGACTATAACATTATTTAAGCCAGATGTTTTCATCATTAGTTGCACTTTCACCAACAGTGCAACAATGTGTGTTGCTACAAGAAAATCAAACCTGTACTTATCTTTTTGTGAGTGGAGGTCCTAAATGGCATGCCTACATTCAGAAATTATACATTTATTCTGGAAGTCAGAATACCTCTATGCTTACAATTCTGTGACAAAAAAAATTAAAACAATAGCCAGGAAAGAGGTTCGGTAGGATACCTTCACCTCAGCATTTCTAGGTTGAGATAAACACAAGAGACTAATGGCCTCATCACGACTTGGGCAGTAGCCCTGAAATGCAGCTGTAGCGCTATTACCACCGCATTTAAGGGTCCGCCCAAAAATGAGTATGGCGTGTTTGTCCCCAGCACAGAGCTGGGGGTAAACACGCTGGAAAAATGCTGATTTTTGGTGCAATTACCGCACCGGTAATGCCACCAGCAGTAATTGCAACAAAAATATGACCCAATGGGAAATAGGGAATTATTTTTACCGCTCAACCTGTGATCCAGCGGTAATACCGTTGGACGGGTGGGCAGTAACGCAAATACAGTTGGGGAGTATCCCACTCGGGATACCGCCCAATTCGTGATGAGGCAGTAAGTAGAAATTTGATTTGGAAAAAGCCCAGTTCTTTCCAGGGGATCGAGGGGGGCTGGATGAGAGCTCATAGGGACAGAGAAATACCCACAAAATGTTTTAGAACATGTCTGTGGTTTCATAACTGGAAGACATATTTTAAACACGCCAATCTATTGAAGTCTTTGACTTTCTGTCTCCTATTTTTGGATGTTTAATTGCTTTTTATGGACTTCAAACCTTCCAAAGGTGGAATAACTGAAGCATTAGGTACAATGGAAGGAGTAATAAAGGTGACAGGCAGGTTGAGCTGCTGGAACATAAATTGAAGCCGTAAAGTGTGAAATACTTTGGCACGAGTAGCCACAAATGTTCTTTTGAGAAGTGATCATAAATTTTGTGAATAGTTCAGCAACCTGTTACTTAAATGCCAATCATTGCATGCATCTGTCTGTGTTTTGCTTTTTAATCACACTAATGTCCTTAAGCTTTTTTATTGCTAGCAGCCCATGCAGCATAAATCATGATTTTGCGTGGCTGGCCAACGACTGAAGATAGTTGCGACCTACACGCGACCGACAGGCCGTGTTCTGCTGGGGGTAGGGGGATGCTCTGATTTCTCATAGGTCTGACGGAATATTCTTACATTGTGAGGAAGATAGCTCAAAGTTTTAAGGTTCTTCACAAATTTGTGTTTAGCCTTTTACTTTAATTTACTTTACTTTAATGTATTGTTTTAATGCCCCAGACGCCCAGAGGTCTCAGGGCATACATAGAACGAGAACATACAAACGAAAAGGATTCCCAACACTCCCTCTGTTAGGCAAAGTTTGTATGCAGTACCCTCTGGGAACACTACAAACAACTCTGACTACAGGTATAGGAAACACAACCTTTGGTATAAGCTTGTACTACACAGTTTTGGTACCGTGTTGAGCAGCCAGGCTTATCTCAAGAGGGGTCAATGTGAGCTGTAGGGGAGTTACACAGAGATTCACAGTGACAAGTATTCAAACAAACACACTCAAGGTATCTTGAATAAACAATTATTAATGTATTTATCAGTCAGTTAGAATAAGCCTTCTTCAGAATGGAGCAATACAATCGTAACACACAAATACACTTCAATACTGTACACCCTTAGTTTCTAAATCAGTAAAGATCCTTTTGGGATGGCCCACAGACACAACCTACACCCTCATGTGACTTCAATAGCTAGGGTGCTGGGGATATTCATATCTTACTGTTTGCATTTAGAATACTGTTATACATTGGCAAAAGGAAAAGGTTATTAGACCCACAAGAGACCAATATTCTTAAGCAGGCAAATACTTTTGGATTCCTACAGCAGAGTCATTCAGTATAACAGGCTAGGCCAAAGTCAATGGGCAAAAGTCTTATATAGGATGAAGCACTTCTGGTAGGTAAGTAGAAAAGTCTTTGCACAATGTTTTAGAAGTCTTTGAAGAAAAGAAGAATCAAATGGAGGGCCACAAGCCATTAGACTTGTGAGTAGTAGAAGATGCAAGCAACTCTACAGCAAGAGGTAAGTCTCTCAGACTTTGTACAGTACCTTTGAATTGAAGAAAAGATGCAGCAGATGACTTCTCGTCCTGTGCAGCTCTGTAGATCTCACTTTTCCTGGGCCTCAGTCGCGGGGACAAGAGGGATGACTTCTGGGGACTCCTGCACTGGAATGGGACTGTCACAGCTCTCAACCCTCAATCTTCAAATCAGTGGCTATTCAGTGTTTCAGCTCCTTGTGTCTACCGCAAATAGCAACACCGCGGTTCCTGGCTGTCGAGATGGACTTTGCTTGCTTCTGGGGTCCCACACTCAGGGTCAGTCCTGCTTCCTGGGAGTCCGGAGGATCTTCCTTAAGCTCTAGACCAGTTTAACAGAAACCCACAAAATCTGGTTTTCCTCTCCCTGGCTATACGGTTTCCAACAGCAACTCTGTGGAATTTCAACCAGCTCCCAGAAGGATGTCCAGGTGGCTTACTTTGGAGTTGATTGGTCCCACCAACTCAAGGGGAGAAGTCGTCCTTGCAGGGGCTTTTCTGTCGATACGAATTTGGAGTTTCAGCACAGCAGCAGGGCTTCACCGGGCAAACCAACGGTCCAGGAGTTGCAGCAGGCATCCTCTTCAAGTTCTTCTTCAGTTCCTTCGTCCAGTGGTCAACTCTGCCTTCCAAGCCAAAAGCCGTGCCTTTTATTCGGTCTGTCCCATTCATTCTAGCCTAGCTGCCTATCACCTAGCAGGGTGGCTGTCCTTGCTGGACAGTCAGCTGGCCAATCACTACAGAGTGCATTTGGGTCTCCTAGGAGACTAAGCACAGGTAGTTTCGGGCACCTCCCTCACTTCCTGCCCACCCCAGACACTCAGGCGCCAGAGGCGGGGTTCACTTGGGAATCCCGCCAAAGCAAAGCAAACAATGGGACCAAGCCTGGTTTGGCATGCAGAGTAAATATGAAGAAGGACCTTTCCACAAAGAAATGGTGAAAAAAGAAGACCGGGGCCATTTTGGCAAAAATGGCACCCTTGGGTGCTTTATAGCAGCTGCGGACGCAGCCCGCAATAGATACACACCACGGTAGTTAATACAAAACCCCCTACCACCAGCCATTCAGTGAGGAAAGGGTAACATAAAAAATGTGAGAAGCTAGACAAAGGGGATACTAGGTAACCAACATAGCACCTTATTGTAAAATAGTGATTCAGGTTGAAAGCAAGTCCAAGTCCACCAATGGTATGGATCTGCACCATTCAAACAGCAGTAGTTGTCCAATCAGGGACAACTATTGGGTTACCTCATGCCCCACATCCAAATACTCTGGCTCTAGGAATGTGGGAGGGGACCAGAGAGTTCCGCCCCCATCCTGAGCTACACATATATTACTAGCCCACAAAAACAGCAGCATTCACGGCTAAATACCTGACCTTATGTGGCATTTCCTGACCTGGAAAGGCAGGAAGAAGGACACTCAACAATATAGTGAAAGAACAAGTGAAAATCTGGGGGGGGTGCCCAATTTAGGGCACTAGCCACATTTTGTAGCCATACGTTGTAAACACAAATGTGCACTCCAGAAATAACACAAAAACAGTTCAAAAAATGATTGCTGCCAGAATGTCGTTAGGCACATATAAAAGTAACAACAAATCCCACGTCTAAAAGACTAGTGTGATACAAATGTATGCCACTCCATGGTATGGTAAGATGCTGTGTGAAATGTTGAAAAGTTACAAAAGGGAAACGGAGTTAAGGAGTAATCAGTTTCCCCATTACAAAATGAGCAAAAGACCAGGAGAGTGAATCTGAAGGGTTCAATTCCCTGTAAAAAGTCTGTACAGGCTCAAAAGCAAAAGGTTTGGAGGTCATAGGACTATGAAGGGAAAGTTGCAAAAGACAAATCTTTCCTAACAACCGCCATCAACTAATTTTTCATCAACAAGATCAGCATGATCGTCAGCAGATAGACAACAACAGCTGAAACTGACAGCACACCACACAGCACATCTCACAAAATAAACTCTACCTAAACATCTTTCAAGACACTCACCATGGAAGACCTGACTGCCACAAAAGCATCTTAAAGACACATCATAAGCAGCAGAAACCCCCTTCCTCTGTACTTAAGATCCTTTGGAATGAGCCACTCTTCCCGTACATGGAAATCATCATCTCCCTTACTGAAGGCACCTTCCCCTCGAACCTCAAGACTGGATAAATCTTCCTGCTTCTCAAGAAAACAACACTTTAACACGATGACCTAAGCAACTACCTTGCCATCAGCCATCTTCCCTCCCAAGGAAATATCCTTTAGAATTCCTCTATCACATCAGTGTCATCAACCACCTTCAGCCCTACCAATCTGGCTTGAGTCTCAGATGCAGCACGGAAATGGCTACCATCAAGTTGATCGACAATGTCCTTAACATCCTCGACAATAGCCATTCTTGCCTCCTGGTTCTCCTCCACCTCTCTGCTGTGTTTGACACAGTGGTCCACCAGACATGCACCAACATTCTACATTGCTGCTTGGGGATCAAGGGAACTGTCATCAGCTATTTTAAATCCTAACTTGCTAACCACCACTAATTTGTTCGAATTGATTGCTCCAGATCTCCAACTCTACCCATCTCTTATGGAGTCCCTTAAGGAACCATCTTCTCCCCCTTGATCTTTAACCTTTGCATGGAACCCTCTGAACCCTCCTGTCTCCACCCAACATCCACATCTACCAATATGCAAATAGCATGCAGCTGTAACTCAAGATTTCCTCCTTGAAGATATCTACAGGCTCAGGTATGCCTCACATTGATTTAGTCTTGGATGTTCAGTGCTTACCTGAAGCTTGACCCCACCAAGGCCGAATTCCTATTGTTGACTAACAACACTGAATAGCCTGAAATAACTTCCTTACTCTCTGCTATGAACAGCAAGTGTTCACATCCCAGCGGACACCTGTGCCAAGTCCCTTTGGTCCAACATCGAAAGACAACTCTCCTTCAAGGAGCACATATCAAGGAAGGTACTAATGTCCTGGTACCAACATTTCCTCCTGCGGAAAATGAATACCTTCAACCAGTATACATATAAGGGTATGCTGTGCAAGGCTTGGTCTTTAACCACGTTGGGGTTGGCAATGCCCTCATAAAAGACCTTTCAGCAACCACCATAATGCACCTGAGATGTAGCCTACATGCTCTGGTACGACCCATCAAAGGACTTTGCCACATCACCCGCCCCATATCAAACTGCACAGGCTCCTACTGCAAGCACCTATCTCCTTCAAATACTACTGCATCATTGAAAGGGCCGACACCCTCAGGTCCCCAAGCTATCCCAATGAAAATCTCAGCAATTGCAGAGGTGTAAATTCTACTAGAAGCCAGGACATGTCCATGAAGGAAAAAGAAAAAAAAACAGTTAACGGGCATTCTGCGTGTATTCCTCCAGACACTGTAACCTCCTCTGCATCAACACAATATTCACCCCCTCACTTCTGCATTTCAGGGTGAAGCTTTAGACCCATCTCTTCAAGGAATGGCTCTTGCTTAAAACCTAGCTTCTCATGCCTTTCCCTTCCAACCTAACCTGAAACCGGGTGATCTGCTCTGCCCTTTTTCCTCCCCTGGTTCCTTGTAGATCCCATGCGGCCAAATTGCCCGCCCTCCTGCCCCACCATTGTAAACTCCTGGCTGTGATCTGCTTCCCTCACCACGTACTTTCCCCTAAAACTTGTAGAGTGTTCGCTTGCTTCCAGAACCTAGGTTTGAGTTTAGTATTATTATTATTATTATTATTATTATTATTATTATTATTATTATTATTATTAATAATAATAATAATAATAATAATAATAATAATAATAATAATAATAATAATAATATTTATAAAACAATATAGAATTCTAGTTTTTCCTGAATTGGATCCTCAATGCCACAATCTATATTTATAAAAGTCAAAGGCCCTCATTACAACCCTGGCGTTAAGGGGTTAACGGCGCCGCAAAAGGTGGCGGCGCCGTTAACCCCTTAATGCCTGATTACGAGGTCCCTTTGCGGGTTGGCGATTTTAACGCCTGCTTTTTGCAGGCGTTAAAATCCAACCCGCAAAGGGACCTTGGTGCTAAGTACGGTGCCGCAATTTGCGGCACCGTACTTAGCGCCTTCCCCATTTCCATTGAGCCATATGGGGCAAAAATGGGAATGGGGAAGGGAAATGGCGGCATGGGGAATTACCGCCCCGCCAACCTCGGAATGGGGCGGTAATTCCCCACACATGGCGGAGTCGGTAAGTTACGGGCATGGACCATGGTGCTATTAGCACCATGGTCCAACGCCAGGGTTGTAATGAGGGCCAAAATGTGTATGTTTGTGGCGGGATTAGTGGCAAAGCTTTATTCCTTATACAATTCCATACCGTTTCATCAATCTGGACAAAATGGTGCATAGTTACCTGTTAGGACACTCCGAAAATTACTAGCTCATGAAATTTGAACATCACACCTTTCCCCGGATTTCAGCACCTTCACACATGAGATGGTTGACTGAAATCGGCGAAAAATCAATGTGATCGTAGAAGGACCCGTTCCGACACAATGAACAAAACTCGAGGTCCAGGCCCGAGAATGCACAGTTTCCAAGATATTTGCACTGCGATGCACTGGACCAAACCAGGTTCAGGCAACATGTGGAGAGAGAGCACAGAAGTTCCATGTATGCAGCAGCATGCCACCTCTTGCCTATCCTCAACGTATGCTCCGGCCAGCTACACGTGCCCATCCTCAATGTAGTTTACTTCAGGGTGCAAAGCACATCAAGCGATAAGCGAATTGGAACAGCGACCTACAGGATTAGTTTTATCATGTCTGTCTGCAGAACCCGTTCATAGAACGGGTATCTCTGCTAGTAAGAATGTAAAACAATGGTTTTCCACCTGAACACAATAGATCTCATGCTTAAGGTTAGTGTCTCCTTATTATGTACATTGATGGATACACTTGATTTCTGGTTGAACCCTATTTCTGTGTCAGACTATAACCAAATAGTGTTCTTCACTTCTATTGGTATGACATAATTTCTTATTAGCCTCCTAAGTCTATGACATGTGTGCGTACAGACTTCTCTATAATGTGTTGGACACCATTGGCTTGTTGGGCAGAGCAGGTATGTTACAGGTTTATGAAAGTTTTGAACTAGTATCACTGCTTAATAAACACCTAATAACCTGGGATAGGTGTCAGTAAAAAAGGATTTATTTATTTTTGATTGTATTGGTTATGTATAATGTGCCTATACACAAGTTTTCCGAAGTGATAGACAGAAGTGCTTCAACCAAAGCTTGTTAACCATTAGAGGGCTCTCTAGGTACCATTCATGTGCATCACTTATTTTAGTCTTTAGCATTACAGAATAGGATACCAGCCAAATCAATCTTGGCCCTGCCCTCGAGGGGGAGAAGTCCAGACCAAACTGATGGGCCATGCTATCTCTGCACAGGGGCACAAGATAAAGGCCAATATGTTGAAGCCTAAATGGGCCTGATCACTCATGTGGAGATTGACTTACAACACTGGGATTTTGAGGGCCACACTGTGACACGCGCATCTTCCACTCTAAAAGACTTGAGGGGAAAAGGAAACGGTAATTAGATGAAGAGAGTGAGACATCCCTTCCTGGCCAGCGAAATCACTTTAGCGTGGAATGCCATCTCTCCACTCATTCTTTATAGAGGAAGTATATATGGATGTAAACAAAGACCTATGCCAACGTGCGCCAAAAGGCTATTTCCGCACCCATTGTTGCATCCATCTTTGATGGAAACAGCAATGGACTCTTCCTTGAGTTCCATCCCTCCTTTCCACAGTGGTCATCTTCTTTGTACTGAGGTGCTAATCACCCACCAAAAGCCTACCGTTGAGGACCGGATTTTAAACGTGGTCCATCTGGAGGTCTAGCACGATGATAAAAGTAAAGTCATAAGCCCTTTTTGGGAAATAATCAATGTGATAAAACTCACACATTTGCAACGTTTGTTCAACTTTGTTTTTGTTTTTGTTTTGTTTTTTTTATTGCATTTGGTTATAATCCATAAACATAATGTAGACAAACCTTTACAATATCACAACTTTCATAGTCACCACAACTATACAAACAGATAAAAACTAAAATTCCTAAGCGACACATAATGAACCCCCCTCCCTATTCTAAAACCTCATCAGCAGTTCAACCTAAAATAAAAGTTTATAAGTGCCTAGTGAGCCCCAGATTTCCACTATCTGGGTTCCTAAGCCCCCACCCCACCGCCAGGTCTCTATCCCATAAGTGACTCTCCTTTTACCGAAGGAGGTTTAGGGCTCTCAAGGTCTCCACTACAGCTGCTGTAAGTTGGACATTATACCCTGAGATCACTATAAACCAAATATTTTTAGATGATACCCATTCCAACCTCTCTACAAATCTACCTAGCTTTTTTTCCCTGAGGGCCTGTGTCTCTTCGCAGTCTAACATCAAATGCTTTAGTGACTGGTTTATCGGTGGATCACAGTCATTGCAGTATTTTACCGCTTTCAGTTCTTGTTTTCTAATTGCCAGAATCTCTCCTGTTGGCAGAATGTTAAGTCTCACCGTAAGAAAATCGTCCCTAATACTGCTATCTGGGAACTTTACCAGGTATCGTGGAAGAAATCCTAATTTGGAATCAACTACCAAAAACCTATTCACGGTCTTGATGTCCTAACTTTAGCAGTGGTATCTATCCAATCCATTAGTTCCATTTCCCGCTTTACTTTTAAAGGATTAGCTATTAGGACCTCTCTATCTAGGCCTATTTTGGTTAGCTCTTGATTTTAGGCCCCCCCAGGTGTACTTTAATGCCCTCATACAGTCTGATGTTGCATTTATAATCTCTCTAAATAGTGACATCAGTTTCCATTTGGCCAAGCACCCTACCGATTTCAAACCTAATTCATGCCTCAGGTGCCATCCAGGGGTACTACAGGGCAGATTTAAAGCCCCCTTCCATATTTTACCTTCCAATTGTGCCCAGTCAAAATCCCAAATTAGTGGCTTGGCTTCTAGCCCGTACAGCAGGATAGGAACAATTTTCATCAGGTAATATTTCAACTTTGTAATGTACATACATGTGAAAGACTAACAAGTGTTGGAGAGCAGTTAACTGTATACTTGATTGTTTTTGTGAGAAACCTATCACAATGAAAACCAGGGTAACTCGACTTTAGACAAAATAAGTCAATGTTGAAAACCCTTCGCAAAATGCATTGCAGACGTCTGTGCTTCTCTTTGGCCTTTACCATAGCACATTATATATTTGGCTATCACCATTCAAAATGTCAACATGACATCAATTGTGATATTCAGAAATGATATTCTCCGCTGAACATTTTTTTTTGGCAGCCATAACATCATGATCCAAATTTTGATATAACACATACATGACACTACCGTTTACTAAACGATTTTTAAAATGTCGTATGGAATCGAGTTTTGAATAACGCTGCAATCTTTGTATCCTGCAAAACAATTATAAATGCTCCCACATCGGCGGAGATAAGGTGGTGGTGTGTAAGGATGTGACCCGTAATTGTCCCAACCCAGCTCATAAATAAAGCAGATTAAAATAATAAAATGTTTCCTACAGAGCAGGGAGACGTAGCGGGAACCCATATGCAGCTGAAGGCCTGCAGTAACCAAAGGTGCTGCACTGAAGGGCCGGCTGCAGAGAGGTAGAGCAAAGCTGGGCCGGCAAGTGGCGTGATGACCGGCCATGCCGTCGCGAGAGGGCTGCTGCAGGGAGCTGGAGCCCGCCATCTAGCTCGGCGGAAGACGATGACAGAGCGAGGGTGAGACCTGGAGGCGAGCAGCAGGGGAGGTCAGGGATGTGGAAGCGGCCCGAACCATTCTCCACATGGCTAGAGAGGTCAGTGTGTATGGGGCGCCACACTTGCCCCTCAACAGGAAGATGAGCACAGGAGAGGTAGGAGCGGGAGAGCAGCATGAGACAGCCTGGAGACCCAGAGAGGAGAAATCAGTGTAGAGGAGAAATCAGTGTAGACTAGCTGGTCCCCAACCCTCCACCAAGAAGTTGAGTGCAGGAGAGGCAGGAGTGCAGCACGAGTCAGCTTGGGGGTCTGCAGGGGAGAGGTCAAGCCCAAGGAGCAGTAAAGCTACACCACAAGGGTGATGAGAGGTCGTGGGATTGGTGTGCCGGGGATAGGGTCTGTTATCACTGGCAAGAACACACCGCAGATGCGCCCTGGAAACATCCATTGGGCCAATACTACTATGATAAAAACAGCTGAAAATGATGGGAGTGAAAACACTCCCATATCAGGAAAGAGTTTGAAGAAAAAGGCCAGTAGTGGAGAGGCTATGGGAAAAGACAACAGGAAGATCTGGAAGCTTCCACAATGTAAATGGATAGCAGAAGGGTACAATAACGAGGGGGAAACCAAGTGACAAAAAGAAAATCCTTGGATACTTATGTTCTCTCAAAGATGGGGTGAGCTGTAAGGAACTGTGTCGTGTGATGGCCTCCAAGGTGGGGAACGTAGGTATGAAAGAGCAGAGGACCAACGGGCAGGCCCCTTCTATTACAAAGGATGATTTAAAAACTTTTGGGACATGCCTGAAGGACTGCCTCACAAGAGATAAACTCCCTAAAATCTGAAAAAAGAGATGAATGTAAGAAATTCAAATGGAGATCCAAAGGCTAGGTGAAAGGGCTGCAGCAAAAAAAGACTCTCAATTGTGGAAATCATGACCAAAATACACACGATTCAAGGAGATATAGTGGCATATCAGATCCTTACGAATCAATTAATGGACAAATGCGATGATTTAGAAAACCAGTTGAGAAGAGAGAATATAAGAATAAAGGCAGTGGAAGAACGGGTGAAGAGAACAAATATGCAATGGTTTCTCACTGATTTGTTCGCCTCCATCCTGCTGGAGACCGACAGGCTCGACCTCACCATTGAAAGAGCCCATAAGGTAAGGCCAAAGAACCAAAAGATCAGAAAAGGTAGGCCGCAAGACATTGTAGTAAAGCTCCAATCATATTCAATGAAAGAAAAGGCTTTAGTGGTCTTAAGAAATAAATCCTCCATTGTCCCTCTGGCTTATTGAGACTGTGCCTCGCAAACTGATTTGGAGAAGAAGAGCCAGACACATATATCTGAATATGAAGACCCCAATGTTAAAATTGACAATACTCTCTAATTGCAAAGGATCCATTCTCAGAAAAATGTAATCCTGGTTTACGCAGTAGCTCAACGAGAACAAGGAAGTGAAGGTTAAGATAACCTCGCTAGGTGTTTGGTCATGGAGCCAACCTACTAAGGACTTGAATTAAGCGGACCAAAAGCGCTTGCCTGCTATGTTTGTAAAAAAGATGCCTCAAAGTGACCCTAAACCAGTTGAACATGAGAAAAATAAGGAAATCACGAAAAAAGGGAGGGACTGCCAATGTCTTGGCTTTCAATCAACTCAATCCAAGACACTATTAACATCAACTCACGAAAACAGGCTTCATCACCACAGATCTTACCTATCTGGTGTCAATCTATTGCCCCTTGGCAACCAGAGCCTCCAATACACATGTTTGCACTGGATTCATCATGTTAGAGGCTGTTTGCCAATAATTGGGGATGACATCGTTAAATGTGTAAGGGGCAGCAATCTTGCCACAGGTTATGATTATATTAAAATGACTCTGTCCTCCAGGGAATTGTTGAGCATTGACCGTAGAACATGTCCACACTCTCATGTCAGAATATCACTTCGAGCCCCCGAATATCCACACCCAGCACTGCGACAATTGCTTAATCTGTAAATGTGCAAGAAACATTGTGCAGGATTCAGGGCCTTCTCTTTCAGAACGTTCTAATGGGGATGAGAAGGAAAGAGTTATTCATCTAGATGAAGTTGTTTGACTCCATGAGAAAGGTCTGAGAGAGAGTGGAGTCACAGGGCATAGATTTCTGTCATGGAATCTTTGTGCAGGTTGTTAGAAGTTCCCGAGTGGTGTGATTTTATAACGAACTATCACATAGTCTATGAGCCCCGTTTTATTCCAAGGCAATAAGTCTTTTTTTGTCCCAGCCATCAAGGGTCCTAAAGGAAGACCCAGTGGTGGCTTGGCCATTTCATAAGATTCCACCATTCTGTGGGGAGTGGTAGACTATTCTTGTATATCTCCAGATTTGCAGCTCCTTAAAGTTTTGATAGATAATGGCGAGCAACCGATACTATTCAATATATATAACGGACCCTCGGGCCGGCAGAGGATGTCTATGATCAATATGGGAAAAGATACAAATAGCCTTGCCATTGGAGCAGGTGAACTAAATGAGCAGGTAGAACCCTTAAAAGATCTGGTGGATTTATGGGAAGATCAGGAGTCTGTGTGGGGCATCCCAGAGGGGAAAGTAGTATATCCCAAAAGAACACATCCATTGGCTACTGAGAAGGCTATATCATTTAATTCTGAGTGCTGTAATGGCTGGTTCCCTAAGGATCAACCGGGCAAGAAGTCATGTGGTGTCCCAGCTGGCTCTTCGCTGATAGACTACACACATGTCTCGGGTGACCGGTTGGATAATGACACTCAATTTGAAATTGATGACAAAGCAGAGCGTGACCATCAGTCTCTAACTCTAGTTATTCAAATCAACTCTGTTATCCAGCCTAGGTCCTGTGATATAATATCGCAACACATTATGGCCACTGGTCATGGAAGGAAACGGATAAAGTGGTCAAGGATAATCAAATGAGGGCAAGAGCCTGACATATATCTATTTATTTGTCATTTGTATATCAGTCAATCCTGGGTGAATTAATATCTAATTGTGGAGTTGAGACACAAACTTCCCAAGTGTGGACTGACTTGGACAAAATGAAGACCGATCTTGTCCAATAGGTAACTGCACCATCAACCGCCATCAAAAGAGGGGTCCAGGCAAAACCAAATTGGTATGAAAGAGAATGCTGGGTGGCTAAAGAGAACATTGGTCACATCAAGAGAAAGGGTAGCCAAAGGTGAACTGTGCTCTTTGAGAGAAAGTTATAAGGAACTAATCACTTAAAAAAAGGAATTTGTTCGTGAAAAATGGCCTTCTATGTACAACACCCTAGAACAGGGGGAAAGTACAATTTTTGGAAAATGGTGGCAGACAAAGAGTTGAGTAAGGATCTGCATTGTTGTATTATGGCAGAGGAATGGGAGATGCATTTATCCAATCTTTATAAACCTCACCTAGAAGATTAACTGAATGGGAGCAATGTGGTGCTGGTAAACCGTAAGAAGGAGTCATACCTATGTCTGAGTCTGACTGAAGTGGGGGCAGCATTGAGATCTATGAAGAGTGGAAAGGCAGCAGGCCCAGATGTGGTCCCTGTTGACCTTTACAAAGATATGGAAATTGTAATGGTCCCGGTTCTCTGTAGAACCTTTAATGCCATTCGTCTAACTGGTCTAACTGGCCTAATTCTGCCCTCATGGGATCTACCAGGTAATTATCGCCCCATCTCACTCTTAGATGGTGCAGGGAAAATGTTGATAAAGCCGTCCAGTGTCATTTACAGACCATGAAAACAACCATGTAATAAGCACACACCAGGTGGGATTTTGTCAAAATAGGAGGACAATTGATCAATGTTTTTTATTATTTCTTTTAATTCTTTTAATTCAAAAACATGTTTGCCCAAAAGTTAATTTCAATTATCTCCTTATTATACTGCCAAAACCAAGCAAAAGTTTGGTTTGGCTTGGGTGACGAGTGAACAAAAGCATGTTGTGTATGTAGGAGAGTTGGACAGGGCTGCATCCTGGCACCCCTGATTTTTAAAATCATTGACATAATGTTAAAGGGGTGCCAGGACTGGCCAAAAATGGGCTTCGATAATTATCCGGCCCTTTGTCATGATGACAGTGCAGCTATTTTAACAACAACACCATCAGGACTAAAAAAGACCCTCTCAACATTTAAGCTCAAATGCAAAGACCTTAAATTGGAGCTAAACCTGAGAAATCTAAGATCATGTTGTTTAGGCCCCGCTTGTCCAAGTTTGTCCCTGTATAATTCAAGGTTGACAATGTTCCTCTGAACGAGTAAATCACTTTGATTATTTGGGAATTAAGTTTCAAGAATATGGGAGTTGGCCACCACAAATAGAGAAATCTAATTTCAGCATGGAAAATGCAATGGAGCCATTCATTCTTTTTTGTGTGATATGCTAGCGGCGCAGTTTTCCCGGCCCTTAACCTGTTCCAGAAACAGTCAGCCCAAGCAGCTTTTAATGGCTCAGAAATATGGAGCCATGCAGACTTAACTAAGTTACAAACATTTGAGCAACATTATTTTTTTTAAACTTGTTATTGTTACCTCAAAGTACTCTGTTCCCTCTAATATATCTTGAGCTAGGCATTCTCCCAATGGTGACCAAAGAAGGCAAAATATGACTTGGTCAGATAATGAATGAGATTGACGAGCCAGGAAGATAAAAACATATTGTGATGCTTTGTCTAATTTTTTGAGTGTGGAGGTAGGCAGATGTTCTAAATGTTCGATCCATTTAAAGAAATTGCGTATCTGCTCTTAATTTGAATAACTTATGAGATGTACCGCCCTCTTTTAAGGCAGCAAGCAAAAGGACCATTAATATAGCTATTAACAGCCAGTTAAGATATGATCTATTTTGTGACGCTTTAAAATTGCCTGCAGGATCTGAGTATATTAACCACAGATTGTCTGAAGATGCTATAGCTTTCATTGATATGATTAGTCCGGTTTATGAACGATCTTTATATGTTCGCTTCAGACTAGGGACCCTGGCAGGCGCAAGCGTCACTCAATTCTGGTAGGCCCATGACTCTGCTGTGTGCCAGATGTGGAAGTCTACTACAGAGAATATTATGTACTTATGTTAATTTGTCTAAGTACTTTGATATTTAAACATAGATACTTAAAACCAGCTCTTATTTCGGCCGGGATTTGCCATACAATAGAGGCGTTGTTATACTAATGTAATCCCCAAGGTACATCTATGAACTATACTGTGCAGTCACTGCACCCTAATCCCAGTATAGTCCCTGGGCTCCCCCCCTGCTCCCATCTCAGTCTTTGGGCTCCTTCCTGCTATCACCCCACCCACCCCAGACCCTGGGTTGCGACCACCCTCCCCCCACCGCTATCCCATGGCTCCCACCCATCCTGCTCCCAGCACAGTCCCTGGGCTCCCCCACCCTGCTACCAGCACAGTCCCTGGGCTCCCCCACCCTGCTACCAGCACAGTTCCTGGGCTCCCCCACCCTGCTCCCAGCATAGTCCCAGGGCAAGTGGCAGCTGGTGAATTTTTTCAGTGAAGGGGCATAAATATTTCCCCCAGATATGCCATAACAACCGAGCGTAACTCAATTAAGGGGGGTTAAAAGGTTCCCCCCTTGGATTTTTTTTTTAAATAATGGGTTAAAATATTGCAGTTTAGAGCATACTTTAAAAAAAAAAAAATCTGTCAATGGCTAAACAGTTTGCGATTGGAGCTGGGGGGCCCAGAGGGCAGGCATGATATTTTTTACTGGACATCTATTATAGATGTCCTGTAAAACAATACCATCATTGTCCCCTGGGCCTCAAAGTGCCTAACACAATCAACATGATTATATGTGTATGCAAGGCGCTGGTGGGTCCAGGGAGAAAGCATGGGATTTTTGACTGGACATCTATGATAGATGTGATAGGTTTGGTTTTCACACTATAAGCTTAGCACCACCTTTCTAAGGAGACTTTTTTGCACCCTTATTGTTCCCTGGTGATAGTGGGCCACACAGGTTTGAAGTCTCACAGGGATTTGATTGAATCAATAGGATGCTGAAAAGTCTGCCTTGCCTATACATAACCTGCAGCATCCCCAGATGTGGCGGCGGCACACTGAGTCACAGGGAGCAGAGGAAGGGGGCAGACAGCCAGCATCCGTTGTCTCATCTGGCCAGCTTATGTATGAGTTCATTTTAAATGAGTTTGCATAATTAACACTCTTCAGAAAATTGAATAAAGGTTTTGTGTGTTTAAAGTTTGTAATTCTGCACATTATTATGGGTAAAAAGGAACACCGTGTTGGTGCATTAGCCACCCAATGCCCACCAAGTCAGAACTCACTTGACTTTTATTTAAGAAGGACATTTGACCGAATTGCCCCTGTCCTACTCAAACTACATTGGCTTCCTCTCCAGGCCAGGATACTGTTCAAGACTGCATGTATCCTCTACAAAGCAGTCACGAGTAGAACATGAGCGTGCCAGGATGCTGTGCTCCACACATCTGGTGGTACACTCTCCTCGCAAAGCCAGCAATCAACAGGCTTGAACCACAACTCATCGGAAGCGAGAAGACCTGCAAACAATCCGTCTCTTGCCACGCACACACCCTCTGGAACTCGGTCCCGGTGTCAGCTCGGAATGGTCCCAAAATTCTCTAATTTCACAAATCTCTCAAAACATGGCTTTTTTCAACAACACCTGACCAAGGACTTATTCCAATGGAAACACATACCAAATCAGCTCAACCTAAACACTGTACAGCAATTTACTGCTTTCGAGTTAGGTCTGCACTTTAAACAACCCTTCTTCCTTCACTGCCAGCCCAAAGGTAATCTACTCTGGACTTACCACTACCTCACTTCCCAAACATGAGGTAAGCAGATATCTCAGTATGATGCATAGTTGAGAGACCGCTCTGGATATGGCAAATGGGTGCCATTTCGTCTGCCTTTTCATGTCTGCACTTTCTGCACCTAGCATTGAACATGTTAGTTTTCCTAAGATTCCTCCCTGGTGGACAATATGACCCCTGGAGAACAAACACATGCTGCATTTTAAGGGTGCATTTTAAAGGTGCAGGTGAAGAGAAGCTGTTGAGGCAACATGTCCAATGTGCAAGGCACCCAATGGAATTCAAATCTTTTGCAACTTCTCCCAGTGCTGATTCATAAGAGTCCCCCTCCTCCCAAGTAGCATCTTGTACTACCACCTGACACATAATGATCCTATGGGCTGCATAGGATCAACCCAGCAAATACTACAGGATTCCCAATCGGAAACTATTGGCTTCTTCTTGTATGATCAGCCAATCACTAGCAAAACAATGGGAAATGGAGATGCTGTGTTTCCTATAGTATAGGCATATACCTGCAATCCTCACTAGGAGCAAATGCACAGGTCTCATACCTTAAAAAGAACTGCCAATACTACCAGAGATTATTACGCCGCATTAGGCCATATCTCAACGCCAAAAATAGCGCAACCATTGCTAGAGCCACGATTCTGTCCCGACTGGATTATGGGAATGCGTTGATGCTTGGTTCAAGTAACTCCTGCATTAAACAATGCCAGATAATCCAGAACAACGCTATTAGATCTATCACCGGGAAATCCAAGCGCGAGCACATCACCCACGACCGAATAGGCCTCCACTGGCTCGCCATAGAGGAGCATATTAAATTCAAATCTCTGACACTTGTCCACCGCTGTCTATTCGGTACTGCCCCATCATACCTTAAAAAGGAATTTCACTGGTATGAACCAAGTTGTTGCCTAAGATCAGCCAAAAAAGGGCGACTTAAAGTTAGCCATACTAGAGTCAAAGCTACTGGACTCGGGAGAGCTTTTCCCACCAAAGCCATTGCACTCTGGAACGAGCTACCAGATAACCTCAGACTGGAAAGCAGTTACTCCCTATTTAGGAAGCAGCTGAAAACGTTACTTTTCCGGTAATTCGTTAATTATTCAGCTTGGACTCCCTTGAGTCCTCCTCTTTTTTTTTATGTAGTCCTGTGACCTCTTTTTTTTCGTGTTCTTGTCGCGCCCTGATGCTTGCAAGCTTTGGCGCGTTATAAATACATAAATAAATAAAAAATAAAATAAATAGGCAGGACAAATTAGTTAGAATTTCCTATATTTGGAAATATTATTTGTAGGACAGTAAGAATGTTCAATGATTATAAGCGATATAAATTATGTATCTTCATGCTATATTTACATTTTTCTTGCAATTTACTGAATAAAAATGTATTAATCAAAAAAAAAAAGAATGCTCAATGATGAGCTATACAAATGGAGTCTAACGGGAAATTGTTCGATAGGTTATAGTAGGAATACTATTTTACTCACATTCACAGCACATGGCATAGCCAAATGACATTCATAGTTCTAAACCACCCACAACTGCTGTTAATTAATATTAAAGATATTATGGGCCTCATTCTGAGTTTGGTGTTAATTCAGTGGTAATTCGGCAGCATTGCCACCAAAATTGGTTACTGTTACCACCACTTGGTCCTGTGGGTTTACCATGGGATTACAAGTGGTAGTAGCACAGTGTTAATCCCCATAGGATTACATGGGGCTTTTGGCAGAATTACTGTGAACAGTATTTCTGCTGCAGCAGTTCTGCAGATTTTTGGCTTTGAAGTGGAGGATTTACCTCCAGCATGATGCCTGAGGTAAATCCTCCACTTCAAGGCCAAATTTGGAATTTGGCGGTGCTGTAAAAATGACAGCAATTCCGTTGCCGCCAAAAAGAAGTGCCAGTAACAGAATTACCATCACTTTTTACTGCACTGCCTAACTTGTAACGAGGCTCAATATTGTCTGTTGAGAGAAGCATTTGCAAATCTAAAACAGATTTCTTTATATATGATGGTTTTATTATTCTCTCCATTATTTTTTATGCATGTATTTTGTTTCTGACAGACCATAACTTTCAATGTAATGTGCTGTTGTCCACTTACAATTAATGTATCAGTGGGGTCTGATACTAAATATTAGTTTTAAGTAGCATGTTAAAAATGTTAACTCTGAGTGGGTACTAATTATACAAATATATGTGTAGTCCCTTCTCCCTGTTCCATGGCGGCCATTTTTTTTTGTTGACTTTTTTTTCAATTTACTTCAATGGCTGCCATGGAACGGGAGAAAGGACTATTTGTATTCCCTTCTCCTGTTCCATGGTGGCTATTTTCTTTGTTTACTATGGCAGCCATGGAAAGAGAAAACAGACAATGTTTTCTTGTCTCTGGTGGCCATTTTTTTCTCCTCTTGCAGTCAGAAATAAAAACACCATTAGTTCTAGCATTCTACTCTGAACAGTTTGCAACACTATTGCTAAAACAATCACATCTGCGGGCTTCTGCTAAATGCAACATTGCAATTTTGCTTGAGGCCATGCCTCCACAGTGCACATGAAATGCCTCCCGTGACAATGAGAAGTCTGCACACTCACCTGAACTCACGTAAAATGAGCCTGTGTAGGCACCTCCTTTCTGCTGCACAACCATATGCATAAAATCTGCACCCTTAGCAGATTACCCTGGTAAATGCTTTGGTCTGTGGAGGTTCTGTACCATGGGTCTTGCCTACTGCTTTGCATAGATCAAACTGCCAGCTAGCCAACTACTTAATCGGGTCATTACACTGACACAGTTGGAACCATACCCAGAAGTTACAATATAGCCAACTTTCAAGGATAGTTACAGCCCTCACATACGGTCTGATTTAATTTTGGTAGTGGAGGATTAAATGTTGCATGTGACAGAACGCATGAGAGGAAGAGTTTATATGGGTCTGGTGGAACAATCAGCCAGTTTAGGAAATAGTCTGGGTTGTGCCTCTGAGCAGATATAGTCATGGGCCTTCAGTTTCTCAGAATCTTAAAGGATAGTTCCGGGACTTTTTTTTATTGTCCCTACGGTTCGGCCATGTGTTTTTAAGCATAACTCGGTAGATCGTAGAAAACTTTCCTATGGACCTTACCCGACTTTTCGTCCATTAACGCACTCGAAATCAGCCGCCATTTTCTGATAATCCTATCATTTCCCCCCATCGCCCTGGCTCACCTGCTTTTGCGGCACTAAATCAAATCCCCCGCCCCTGAAACAGACTTTATCAAAACATTCATATTCCCCGCCTCTATCCGTGACGTGACTGAGCTGCGTAGGCAAACGCGCCCAGGCGTCTTCTACGCGACTCCACACAGAACCCGGAAATCAACACAGATGAGCTCACACAACACAGCGCGCCACAATTGGGAATATGAAACTGTACTTTTAAATTAAACCGCAAGATTGTAAATTTGGTAAAGTACATTTATTTGACATGAAATGTTTTGAGAATATTCAGCGATTTGCATTTTTATTTGCTCTCGATCCAAAATAGTTCGTCTTGAGGCAAGCAATGTTCGTGTGCAGTACACAGGGTGTTGGTTTACGATAAAATAAGCTCTTCGGTCGCACTGATAATCGCATGGCTGTTCCAACAACGAGGCACTAGGCCACCACAACGGTCTGTATGTTGCATCTAGCCGTTAGTACCGCGTAAGGGCATACTTGTACTTGGCGATCGTCCCATAAAATGGTCAGGGTGGTAACGTTGTTCACGCGGAGAAGCAACTGGCGGTTAAAAAAACCCACACATGCAATAATGAATGATGTACCTGTTTGAAAAACATAAAAAATGAAATTAGTCTCACCATCATATCTTTATTAAAATTATTCATTTTATATATTAAGTCGGGAAATTATTTCATAGCTAGGACAGTGCAACTGGGTATTATACGTCAAGGGGGGGCTGTAGGATACTGAGACAGTCCCCCAGTGCAGGGGTTGACAGGGAGGCAGTGCAGGTGGAGAGTGGAAGGGCCCAGGACCGAGGTCGCAGACAGTGGACCAGTTGTAGCAGGGGAGAGGGAGAGAGAAAGCAGAAGCAAAGAGGAAGGTTTTGAGGTGCTTCCGTAAAAGGAGATGGTTCTCCTCAAGATAGTGCGCGGTACAAAACAATATGCCACATAGAACGAACAAGTACAACTTAACCCGTCTTTAAAGCTACTGTATAGTAATTAAATTGCGGTATAAACTCATCTAAAGAGTTACTTACATTATATTTGCATTTTCCATTGTGTCTGTGCGTAGGGCAGCCCCGAAATACCACTCCTTCTATGCCGACGTTATTTCTTCTAATGAACAAACATTAAATGGCTTTCGTTTCTGAAATTTTATTCATTATCGTTTCTTACGTTATTGCACCACACCCCCAAAAAGAAGTCTTTCGGGATGGTCCCGGCCTGTCAAGGTCAAATAACAATAGAACCTTATACTGAGTCGTGGGCCATTCCGGCACCCGAGCAAAAAATCAAAGCAGCTGACCTTCACTTTGAACGAGCACACATTCCTAGTTAGCTGCATTCAGTGTAAGGCCATCTCACAGGACTTGAAATTTACACTCCATCTTTGCATTTTGTCTGCGTGCTTTGCAGCCCCAGAGAACCATAAATACGGAGACATTCTATATTTTTTGCAAAATGATTTATATTACTGTTTGGTTTAATTTAATGCGCAAATGAACAAGGTTGGATAGACACATTGCATGTACACTGAGCAATCACTTTTATTTACACATTACATAGATACACATATTCAATGGGCCTGCAACATGAGGAGACTCGAGAGAACAGACAATCAAATTACAATCATTTAAACCGTGATGTGTATTTCTCAATGAGCTCTTCTTTAGGTGGACATGGAACAGAGGCAATGTTGGGTGGCAATGCAGTTGTCCCCTGCACAGGTTCGTTCACAACTCCATGTATGTGCCTATCTAGGACGTCAACAATAAGTCTCTCAATAAAGTCATATTGCATATCCTCAAACACTGGTTTGATAATCCATTGTTTACTTCTTTTAGTGAAGGCCTTATTGTAGCGAAGCGTCCCTAAAGTTCCGGTCGTCCTACTTTGTTGACGGCCAACATTATGGTTATGTGCCAAGACCGCTAGAAGAGTCCGATTTATCATGCCCTCCATGCCAAAATGCAATCGTTTTGGCCTGTACTTTAGGCACATATTGTGGAACACCTCCAAATCTCCTGTGTGGCAGAATTCCGTGAGTCCCCTCAAATCTCTTGTTATAGTTTTATCAAATACAATCTTTTCAATGGCTTTGTGAGTGGGTGATGAAGGAATCAACCACTTCTTCTTCCGTGCCTCCTCTGTGGACAAATGGCCATGTTCACAATTGTGGAAATGTTGGTTTGTGTTCCAACGGTGAACATTGGTACAGTGTAGCATTACTGACCGCCATTTTTCCAGTAGAATTTCCAACGACCCTCCACGTGTTTTTGAGCTCCACCAAAGATGGTTGCTGATTGACTTGGACCACTGTGAAATACCTTGCATATCTTTTTTTTTACCTGCAGCCGACATTTTTTTATTGATTGTTTTTGCAAGATGCCAAACGTCAAATTGGTGATTTATATTTTTGTACTCTTCTCTCATTGTCTTGGCAATTGAAACGTGTCTGTCCATGGCTATCAGGTCGATCACCATTCCCCGAGATTGTAGTTCTTGCAATGATGCTACAAAGCCAACTTTCTCCATGGCCACTGAGGATGTACTTTGTGACACCTGCACGACCACCGAACTCACAATTTTCTTACTTTCCATGTCCTGAAAGTGGTAGGTGCAGTACTTGGGTGAAAATCCTGGGCTGTCGCACTGTCCATCACCGGCTAGCCTGAACCGTTTGCCCGCGAATGTACTATCAATAGACATTTTTTCCATTCTCCAAGCTTCGCTAATGGCTGGAAATAGATAATCGGTTTGGTATTTGTAGAACTGAGTTTTCGCAATGAAATGGATTCCCACAAACTGAAAGAAAGACTCTAACTTTTTAAAACTTGAACCACTAAAAAGTGCAGCCGCTGCACAAAGTAGATTGCCTGCTGGCAGTTGCCCCAGCATGGGTTGTGCAGACCATGAGAAAGGATGATATTTTGTACAGGTGGCTTGTATTTTAAGGTTAGTGCCTCGAATTGCACGAGTCACATTAATCAATGGCTCCCCACATACTTCCCCACCAACCGAATGCCCACATTTCATCCGAATAATAATATCAATCAAACAACTATCGAATACAATGAATTTGGCCTCTTTCCTTATACTGTCACTCTGCATCCCAGCTGGTTCGGCCTGTAACGTTGAGGACATGTCACTCACATGAAAGGTAGAATCTCTGATATCGTCTTCCGCTATGTTCAGTGATATTGATGGTGTTTCATTGTCGTCCACTTCATTCTCTTCCATTGCAACATCTGTTCCTTCTCCGGCGATGGGTGAACAAAACAATTTCTTCAACTTTCTCGCGGTCTTAGTTTTTGCGGGTGTGGATTCTGTGAATTGATCTCCGACTGCATCCGAACTACCAGGAGGACATTCACTATCAATGGCTGGATGTGGTATAGCTCCGTTGTCAATCACTTCATATTCTTCCCATTGGCACGATGCATCTCCAGTCTCAAGTCCCTGCCAAAAGGTTTGACAAGCAACATCTCTCGTTCGCTTCACTGTCTGTGTAGATCTAGTTCGTACACCCACTCGCAACTAGAGGACAGATTGGAAAAGGGATGTTCAGTTTAAACACAACTTACAGTATTGAACTATTAACAGTGAAAAACAACATAATATAGTGACCAGGACACTAACCTTCTTTTGCTTTCTTTTCTTTGAAACTTTCTTGCCTCGAACTTCAACATCAGGACGCTGTTGCTCCGACTCGTGTGTGCATGTCTCCACTTCCTCTTGCGCTGAAACGACTATATTTTCATGATAAGCACATCCATCACGCACTGACGCTCCATCGACTCCCTGAAACATAGAACTTTCATTAGTATGTATAATAATATCGAAAACACAAAATGTACTTGGGGACCAATACCCACGTACATCTCAATAGCAAAACACGAATGAACGCTTTGTGTAGAACATTCAAACGACAATTATTCACGCATAGTTGATCTAGTTAGATGGAACTGTCAAGATCCATACCTCGGGCTCCTCATAGACTTCCATTGATGATATTATTGAAGATGATGCTTCAGTAACTCCCTGAAACACAGTAATTGCATTAGTATGGTTTTCTATTTTGATAAAAAGAACAGAAACTTTGTGCAGGCGTCAACGGCTCATCTAAATAGACCTGCACAAATGATCAGTTGTCTAAAATAAATAATGGATATCTAAATATGATTCGATTTGCTCGATCGTTGGAAGTGTCACCACCCAGAGATCTGCATCAACTACTAGGGGTGATGTTCTTGTAGAAGAAGCTCCGTCATCTCCCTGAAACATAGTACTTGCGTTAATAAAGAAGGAAGTATAGCGGATGTAATCACGTCATATGATTTCGCTTGATCGAACTGTCATTATCCATACCTCGAAATGCATAAGAACATCAAGGGACGATGTATCTGCGGTGCACACTTCTGCAAGCTGTTGCGCCGACCCGTAACTGCATGCTCCCCCTTCTTCTTGGACTAATGCTCCATCGACTCCCTGAAACATAGGACTTTCATTAGTAATGAACACAATATTGAAAAAAGAAGACACATAGGAGGGCGACGACAGAAGGACATATCAATGGCTAAAAACGAAAGAAACATTGTGTGTAACAATCACGCTACAAGAATGCAAGATCTGATGATCTCCATCGATGGAACTGTCCGGAAACGTACCTCGAGCATCTGAGTGACATCAACGGTAGTCGTCAATACGTTGGACTCCTCAGCATCTCCCTGAAAGACAGTACTTGCATTATTTTGGATAACAATAATTATAACTGAAAACAAAGACTAGAGGACGAGTACAAGGGTGTACCATTAGGTAAAATAATTACACGATAAATTAAAACTATTGATTTACATGCCTAAAACAAGTCAGTGGCAGAATAGCCAAGTAAGATTACCCGATAGGCGCTTGAAGTGGCTGATGACTGCAATAACGACACGGATGGAGAATCTTCCGCCTTCATATTGAGTGGATACATAAATGGGGAAATTATTGTTAGCTAATGCTACACACTACCACAAGGCCGAGAGATAAATACCTAAACTTGACTCACCAGTGGAGGGATGTGGACGAATAGAGTGGGAATAGCGGTTGAGAGCAATTTTCGCCTCGCTCGCGGTGTGTTCTTCTTTATTAGCAATGATGTGGAGTACATGTCAGAGGTAAAGTGCCTGCTGCAGATGCGGTATCGATCACCCCTCTTGTCCGCAAAGACTTCTAGGACTCTACTTTCAAGCTCAGACGGTGGATATCCGCAATATCGGACCCATTCTCTTATCTGATCTATTGTCTTAGGGAAAACATGCATTATAGTACCTTCAGATTTATTATGGGTCTTCGAAGGGCAACCGCCAATGGAACAGGCAGGCATTGTGGAAAGTTCTGAAAAGTAAAGATCAACAATTCTCTATGAATACCAATGTAAACTCAGAACATGTGACTAGTTCCTTGCATGTACTGTCTTGAACGAAAAGAAATTGGACGCAAAATGATTATGGTACATGGCCTTACCTTGACGAACAAACAGTTAGATGCAGGGATCAGAGTAGTTTCTTGTCGTAGAACAGGGAGCAGTTCACAGGTTGCAAACTGAGGAGTTTCCTCGAAGTGGTCACGGAAGTTCACAGAAACGAAGAGCAGATTACCAGCACCTTCACGGGTTGACTAGCAAAGCGCAAAGAAGTGCTCATTAGAAATATGAAGTGGGTTATAAAGAATTCGAAACAGGGGTGTGTTTGTGAATGAATGACGTGTATATGTCGTGGCATTATGCGGTTTGCAGGGGGCCGTCCAGCGTGAGGGGGGATGCTTGGCAGGAGACACGGGGTCTGGAGGTAGACATGGGAACAACAACCCATGCTCTATAGACCACTTTGAAGTGTACATGGTCTTTGGCACCTCTTGGCCTTTATCGCTCCCTGACAGCTCCAGTTGCCAGCACAAGTACCCCGGTGCGAACTGCCTTTGATAGGGCGGGGGGTGGATTGGGGCGGTGGTCGTGCAGACAAGACACAGGAAGACTTGTGAATGGAGACACACTTATGTGGATTGCAGGGGGCCGTCCAGCGTGAGGGGGGATGCTTGGCAGGAGACACGGGGTCTGGAGGTAGACATGGGAACAACAACCCATGCTCTATAGACCACTTTGAAGTGTACATGGTCTTTGGCACCTAGGCAGTTAGTCAGCAGCAGGCTGGCCTGTGGTGGCAAGGCGGCACGGGCCAGAGGGGGTCATCTCTGTACCCGGTGCCCAAAAGGATGATTTATTATGATCAACCATATTGATTATTTACCTATAACCATGTTTTGTATCAATAAAATCCAACGGCCTTCCTTTTATTGCCAACGCTTGAACAAAGTGGTGTGGTAAGTATTTTTGGGGGAGGAGGCAAGGCCGGGAGGCTTGATGCCAACCCGCAAAATAACATATGTATGTCTGCTGCATATGGGTTCAACGGTTATGTGGATTGAAGGTGGGCGGCCAGCGTGAGGGAGGATGCTGGCCGGAGACATGTGGTGTGACAAGACAAGGCACAGGAAGACTATTCAATGGAGACACACTAGATTCATTTAAAAAATCAAAACAACCATTGTTAAAATATATGTTGGGTTTTATTTTAGATCTTAATTTCAATTGAACATAAATAATAAACATTACACATTGTAAAGTTCCGGTTGCAGCACATCCAGGGAAAATCTGCGGTATTGTCCACTGTCGCTGGGGAAATGTTGTCTAATGGCAAGTACCGCACAGGCAGGTATTACTCTCCGAACGCGGTGTCCGAGCCTCCCGTGAAGCCACCAAGTGAAGCAACGATAGGCCACCAGCCTGTACCACCTGTGAAAACGAAAGATGCAAACTGTATTAAAATGACAAAACTTTCTTATCACTGTCGATTCAGGTAAAAAATGTCATTCTGCTTTGAAAAAAATTCTATCTAGAAAATGCACAATATGGAACCAGTTTACATGCATTCGAATGATATGTAGATGTAATTTTATATGTGGGAGACGACCATGACATAGTAGTGGCATCACTGACATCAAAACCAGAGTATACTTACTCGTTACTCGGATTACGCGGACGAACAGTGCCGCGAAGTTCATGCATAAGCACCATCATCATCCTCAACACGGTCCGTGAGAGGCAGCCTTCCCTGAACTCTGGCAGCTCGGTGATGCATTGCGGACTTGGCTCGCCTTCCGAAATGTAGGCCAAGCACCCGGAATTTTCACGGCAGCAGCAGTTCTCCTCCTCAGTTGGCATTAGCTCGCACCGATTGCACGTGCACCAGGTGGAGACGCCGTCCAATGCGACATGGTCCAGGCTCTTCAGCCGTTGACTGGTCCTCCCAACTGCCGTCCGAATCCCCATCGTTTTCGCGTGCTTGCCTTTCCAGTAGTTCTTCCTCGGTGTACTCGGGCTCGTACATATACGGCATTATTGTAGTCATTGTGTGGTAAAGAAAGTAAAATAATTTACAGAGATGGTACAGGTGTTCACAAGGCCTAGAAGCGGCGAAGGTAGCTGACCAGAGCACAGAAACGAGTCACAGAATACTCAAAGTAACACAGAGAGAGTAATGGAATCGAAAATCTGCTGCTGTGTGTTGTGAAACGGTCTGTTTATACTTATGGAGGAAAGAGGTGTCCTGCCATTTCCATGGCGACACTTCATTAGCTGAGGCGCAGCGATTGATGACACGAAACGTGCTTTGGCGTTGGGAAATGGGCGGTACGCGTCTGCTGATGTCAGGCTCAGGGGCGGGGGATTTGATTTAGTGCCGCAAAAGCAGGTGAGCCAGGGCGATGGGGGGAAATGATAGGATTATCAGAAAATGGCGGCTGATTTCGAGTGCGTTAATGGACGAAAAGTCGGGTAAGGTCCATAGGAAAGTTTTCTACGATCTACCGAGTTATGCTTAAAAACACATGGCCGAACCGTAGGGACAATAAAAAAAAAGTCCCGGAACTATCCTTTAAAATCTAACCTTCATTTAAACACTGGCATTGAATTCTTAGAATCATTAAAAATCTTGGCTGGTGCATTCATAGAGAGTGAGCCCCTTTATTCAGAGACAGTATCCATTTGCTCCTTATTTCAGTTAAAATGAGAACATTCATTAGTACAGTAGTCCAAGAACCATATTTGCACAATTCACTTTTTCGTTTCTAAGATATGCATTTTATTATAAATAATAATTCATGAATGGCTTCAAATTAAAGTGTTATTTATACAGTATTCTATTTCATAATTTCACTCAAAGCTGTGTAAATCAAAGATTATTGTAATGTCCCATCAGTTTTCAGTCATTTTAAGAAAAAGAATTAAGGAAAGGTATGGTAAAGGTTCTTATATAACACCCATTTGCCAATAATGTTGGCACTGATGTGTGTAGCTCTGTAAGAAACACAAGGTTGGAGGGAGTTAGTAGGATGGAAGGATAGGCAACTGCTTCTTGTGGTGGTGTTGACTGGGGTAGGTTAGACATAAGGGTAGCTCATTGGTTTGCAAAGCAGACACTGTTTTATTGTTTTGATTGTTGATAGTGAAAGTGGGATAGGGTATGTTGTTATTGTATAAGACCAGGTCATCTTGTAGGGAGTTTTGGGGTGCAAGGTTGCATGATGAGAAGTTAGTTGTGGATGTGGGCGATGGGGAGGGTGCAGTTAGTGTTGTCTTCTGCATCTTGTAAGTAGAGTCTGTCCTTATATTGGGAGTGTAGGGTCTGCTTCAAGAGTGTTGGGAAGGTGAGAGATCTAGACCATGGAGTATCTTATTAGATGGATCTTCTATGGATTGTGTAGCCGTATATGGAAATGGGTTTTGTGCAGGGATTATATATGTGAAGTGGCTGTTTAAATGGGATATACATTTGTGGTACAAGACAACCCATATATGTGTAGGTTGCAGAAGGGAGTTTGAAGGAGGCAGGTCTATTAGGCGGGTCTGTTTGAAGAGAGGGAATTATAAAATAATCCGGTCTTCCCCCAAGAGCAACAGTTGGTATGATTCCGGCATAGCCTCGCTGAAAAGCAAGTGCAGATTTGTGGAACGAAAGTGGCTGGCTTCTCGCACATCCTCTGATAAACTGGCCTGTCACCTGCTCCCAAGGCATTACAAACTCTCCATCCGGGCCAAGAATCGACACCTTATTCAAGCCTGCATCTCTTGGGCTACCAACAACACGACTGATCTCTTCAAAATCTGTGAGGAACTTTCCAATCCTACTACAGTCTCTAGTTCTCCTCTTCCTTCCCAGGCTCTGTGCATGGCTTAGACCTCCCACTTCAAAGCCCAAACTCTTGACACCCTGTCCTGACCTCCTACTCTCCTCTTTCTCACCCTCAAGTCCAGATGAGGCCATCAAGATTGTTTGCTCTATGTAAATCTCCTCCAAACAGGTGCTTCCCTGCTCCTCTAGAACTATTAAGGACACTATTGCCGCCCTTGCTCACTCCTTGGCTGAGTTCTGCAATCACTGTTTTGCCACAGGTAAATTCCTTCACCTCCCAAGCACACCTTTGTGGATCCCCTCCTAAAAAAGCTGTTTGCGGACCCTTCCTGCCAAGCCGGTCAAGTGGCACAGCGAGTAGAGCGCCCGCTTTGACACCCGTGCAGAGCCTGTTAACGCAGGTTCGAATCCCGGCGGGGCCAAACTCAGCCTTTCATCCTTCCGAGGTCGATAAATGAGCACCACACACCGTGGGTAATAATAAGCAGCGCTCAGATACCTGAGGGTTTGTAGCGCTATATAAAAGCCTAATTATTATTATTATTATTATTATTATTATTATTATTATTATTATTATTATTATTATTATTATCTAACTACTGACCTATCACACTACCCCCGTCTTGAAGTTGTTGGCTGTCTCCACGGCCACCAGTCTGGCTTCAGAGCAGCCAGAGGCATGGAAACTGCTCTCATAAACACACTGTGAAGACTTTCTCTCAAATCCCAACTCCAACTCTGGTTCTGTTCTCATCCTCCTTGATCTCTCCTCTGCCTTTGACAATATCAATAATGCTACCCTCTTAAATCAACTCTGTGATACTTTGGGCATCATGGACTGGGCACTGGATTGGGTGACCTCTTTCCTCTCAAATTGGTCCTCCCATGTTCAATTGGGCCCTTTTCTCTCCTCTACCTCACTCTATCCTCTCGATGTGGCTCTTTAATATGTGCCTTGCTCCTCTTACCCACCTGATCTCAACCTTCTCCCCTCACGTCCAGTGTTATGCGGATGACAATCAGATCTCCTTTCAGGTTCCCTCCTCTACCTCCTCTCCTTCCTCTCTCATTCATGATTGTCTGACTGCTATTCAGGCATGGTGTGCTGCAAAATATCTCTGTCTTGATGCTAGCAAGACTGAGATGCTTCTCATCAGAACGTTTCCTCCTACTCTCTGGCTGCCCTCCTTGGGCCCACTCTCCTCACCCTCTTGAGAGGCAAAAAATGTGGGTGTCATCTTCAACTCCGCTCTCTTCTTCTCACATCATATTGCTCAACTTGCCAATAAAGCTCACATTCAGCTTCACCTGCTCAGAGGCATTCCCCCTTTCCTCCCAGTACCCAGAATGTCTCTAGAGCTGTGGTTCTATCCAGTCTGGGCTACTGCAACAGCCTCTTCCTCAATCTGCCTCTTTCCTACCTCCGCCATTTCCAACTAATCCAGAATAGCACTGCATGACTTATCCATGGCCTCAAGACCAAGGACCGCATCTCTCCAGCCCTAATATCTCTTCACTGGATCCCGGTGGCTGCAAGTATCAAGACCCTCTTCATCATCCACAAGTCTTTCTGAGGTCTGGGACTGCACTAGATCTAACTTTCTCTGCCTGAATATTACCCCCTTCGGTCCTCTAGCTCTAACTCTAACTCTCTAAAGGTCAGACGCTTCTCCAAGCAGAGATTGGTCGGTGTATCTCTATTTTCAGCAGGAGCTTCCCTCTGGAATTGCCTCCCTGCCTCTTTCAGACTTGAGCCGGACCTCCTTAAGTTCCAGAATCTTCTCAAGACCTGCCTTTTCTCTTCCTCCTTCCCTCTCCCCCTTCCTTGCTAATGTCCCCGCTGCTGCGACTGGCTGCTGGTCCGTTCTGAGTCAGACAGGGGCCAGGCACCCCCTTGACCAGTCTGCCCCAGCACCACACCCTTCCCTGACTAGACTACTGAGTCTAGTTCACCCCTCCTCCTTGCACTATTACCCATTCATGCCCTCCAATCTCCCCCAAGCACTTACCCAGCCTCTGGGACTCCTTCCTTCATGTTTTCCTCTGTCCCCCTCCTCTTTACTTCCCTTCACCCTGACATGGCTTCCCCCCTGCACTTCCTGTGTGCTGCACTTGCACGATCCGAATGTCACAAGGCCTAGTCTTTCAATTAGATTCCATCATTGATTCATTTTTGGGATTATATGTTTTCTATGTTCTTGTGCTGTTTATGGGAGTCTTAGACTCACAAAGGTTTCTCTCAGGGAATCCAGTCATGGGTTCCCTGTTCCTCCATATCCTTCCCATTGTAAGACACAAGCTGGACACAGCTATGCCACCTAAAGGATGCCTGCATTTTCGAGTGTATCTCATAGTCACCCAACCTGCTTTCCCTCCTTCAGCTCTCACATAACCTTACCTAAGAACTTCAATTGATCCAGAAAGAAATATGAAGGCTCATCATAAGCCTCAAATCTAAGGATCACAAAACTTATTGAAAAAAGGATATACTTCGAAGACTGAAAATACTAACCCACAAGCCAATGTTAAAAAAAGAAGTTTGAAGGCAGAACTTTTGCAGTCCCTGGTACATCCCTTTGGAACAATCCTTTGCATTTCCCCGCAAAAAAATGACAACTTTCTTCGTCCAGAAAACCTATGAGCTCAGCAGCTGAACTTTATTCTGGCACAAGGTCCTTTAACCTGGCGTGTCTACTTGGGAATTCTTGCACTATACTTATTCCTGTAACCTGTTACTGTTAAGCTCCAATCCTCGCCCTATATTCTAAGAACCTATGTTGTACCATTCATTTATTTGTTTATTGTTCACTTGTTAGCCACTTATACAGGAAGGAAATACTGTTTCAAAGCACCCACAGGGCAGCAGGGAGGGGACAGAGGATGATAGACAATGAAATTACAACAATGTTAAATAATTAAATATAATGATATAAGAAGAGACAATGAGGAGGGGAAGACAAACCTACGGTTTGTCGGTCGCGTGCAGCAGACCATTACGGAAACGGTGTCACCGCCCGAGCGCAAACACCCACGGAGACGGATGCACCGTGAAACATTGCAGCAGTATATCTGTTTCCGCCTCTGCCGTCACGGATGTGGAAATACCGGATCCGGAAACACTGTAACCACGAAAAACGGAAAGAAAGTGGCAGCCATTACTTAAACCACAATCCACTGCCATCCTCTGCAACCACAGGGCCTACTTCCACTGGGACTTGCTCCACACGACAAAGAAGATGGCATCACGTATACCAGCCACATGCCAGCGGAAACTCCACTTCAGCGAGCCAGGATTAACAGTAATGGTAGAGCACATCGCAGACAACGCCTCAATGCTGTTCAGTGCAGACCAAAGACACAGCACACAGCTGCGGTGCAAAGAGTGCTGGGCAACAGCAGCAAAGAAGTGCACCACAGTTGGCATGACAGTGCGCACAGTCAAAGATTGCCACAAGCGATGAGACGATCTGCGCCTGCGTGTGTGCAACCTAATAGTAGCACACCACCAGCACAGCACCAGCACAGTAGGGGGACCTTCTACACCCCTGAGGCTCCAGACGTAGCAGGAGAGGTGCAGTAGTGTCCTGCACTTCGAAGGGATTGTTGGCGTAGGAGGAGAAGAGTTCAGAGCCAGCCCACCTGGCAATGCTGGTGAGTACACAGAGTGGAAAGCCATGAGTGTGAATGTTGGACCCCCCCCATCCGGCCCTAGAGGCAAAAAACGCATCCACCCATGGCCCACACCACACACACAAAGTGACAGAACCCCCAGGTGAGGCAGACAGTGTGCAACTGTGTGCAAGCTGACACCCACACACCTGAGTGCATCACCCATCAAATGTGTGTACATGCAAGTGGACCAAGTATGAGGAGTGCGTTGCATGTGATCGACCCATTCACATCCTGTCAAACAACTAACAGCATGCCATGCATTCCCCCACAGGCACATCATCCGACATAAAAACTGCACAACAGCCTACTTCACGTGGCACTGCACGGAGCCGTTGTACCCGGACATCAAAGGAAGCCACTGCCACCACCTCTGGAACTGAAGCATTGTCCCCGCCACCATCGGCCACCACCATCTATGGAAGTCAACCATCGGTCCCGCCACCGCCGGCCACTACCACCTCTGGGAGTCAACCATCGGCCCTGCCACCGTCGGCCACCACCACCTCTGGGAGTCAAACATCAGCCATGCCAACGTCGGCCACGGACACACCCATCCCCGCTGAACCTCCAGCACAGCATGTGGCCATCGGATCCACACCTGCTGTCACATCTGCCACACCCATCAGTGGCCGTCAAGATGCACCGGTGGAACAGTGAGCTGACGCACCACTGAATGATGATGACAAGTGCAACATAACTCCCCTACAGTAGTTACAATTCAGCCCGATCAATCTCCACAGCCCAATGTGCTCCCCCACACCCTCACACACAGAACTAAGCACCCGTCTCCTGTGCATCGAGGAACACCAGGCGAGCCTCAGGCAGCTAGTGGGGCAACAACTCGAGGAGGCTAAGCTGCAATGGGAGGAGGCCAGGCTGCAGCTTGAGGAGGCCTCACTCCAGAGGGAGAGCGCTGCCACCTCTGTGCATAGAGTGTCATATGCCATTGGCAGATTTGCTACCACAAACATGGTCCTGTCACGGCAGGTCAGGGAGGGGAACACAGTGATGTCAACTATCCCGGAGTCAATGCAAGTGGCCCAACAGGCATACTTGGCCAATGTACCAGCTGCAACCATGCCAGTGCCATCTGCAAGCAGCACACCTTCCAGTTTGGTGGCCAGTAGTCCTCAGAGGTGGTCATCACGGGTGTCCAGACCCTCCGGGAAGAACATGTACAGCCGCAAGCATGGGCGCAAATAGTGTGATCAACATCGGACTGTCAAACAAACATTTGTGATGGGGTTGTTGTTTGGGGGTGGGTACGCGGAGGTGGTCCTTAGTGGGGTAAGTCAGTTGGGGCCTGGTTGAGGGCAGTACATTGGGGAGGTGAGTGGTCTCGGGTGTACTACATATTCATCCAATTCCCGTCACCCCTGTAATGTTGTAAAAACCGTTTTGTTGCAATGCAAATGACGAGTGGATATTGTTGATTTCCTCTGCATTCAAACCATGTAATGTCCATTTAATGTCGTGCCACCACATGAAGTGACTAATGTGCATGAGAAGTGTATAAAAAAATTGTAAATGAGTGCTGCCCGTGCATGTTGTCGATCATGGGCACCGCTGCCAGGGAGTGCACCAATCCCATCCCCATCATCATCCTCATCATCGTCGTCGTCATCACCATCATCATCCTCTGTGTCCAGGGGCAGTGGAATGTGGACATACAACTATACTATCTTCCCTGTCTTCAATGGGCTGTACTGCAGTGAGCCACCCGATCGGCTCAAGCAGCAGAACCTGGCCTTCAGTAATCCAAAGGTACGCTCTATCATGCCACGTGTGCGTGTGTGTGCCCTGTTGTAGGCATCCTCATGGCTGTTCCTTGGCCTTCGTATGGGCATCATCAGCCATGGCGTGAGTGCATATCCAGCATCACCTGCATGGGCGTGTAAGAAAGGGCACATGTTAGCGTCTGTGGTATCACTGCGTGAATCAGATGCAGCACAATCATTGCCCATTTGTGATTCCGTTGTATGGGACGTCTTTTGAGCCAACTTGGATAACAATACCATGCAGAGGTCATTGATGGTCACATCCATGGATTGATAATGGCCAACGACTTGTTGCGCACAAGCCGAAGCCCATAAATTCATATGTGGAGGGTGACTATGGCATTGTGATATGATGGCCAGCCTGCAACAGTCAGACACTGCTCACTGTAAAGATTTGTATAATGCACACTGCTGGTTAAGCGCACATTGTGTGCATTGAAGGTGCACAGGTGCATTGGGTGTGTGAGGGACTCACATACTCATGTCGACATTGCATGTGGGGCAACACCATGGCTAGGTTGTGCTTGGGTGTGAGCTGGGCAGGTAATTGCACATTGTGGCAATTTTAAATATGACGAGTGTGGGATATTCTGTCTGTCCATACCATTGTGCAGGGGTCAGGCAAATGGCAGTTGTGGGCCCCCAAATGTCCGGGTCATTGTGGCCCTTTGCTACCCCTTGCCCGCCAAGGGGTCATGCATTGGCAGTTGTGTGCACCAAAATGTCCAGGTCACTGTGGCCCTTTGCTGCCTCCCGGGTCTTGCATTGGCAGTTGTACTTACCCAATAGCCATGTGCTTTGTCCTGCATAGCGTTCCATGTAGCGTGGAAATGTAGAGTTCACAAGACCATTGAGTCATATGTTGACCCCAGGAATCATGCACAGCAATGGGTGATCACTTGTCCGGCATCGCATACCATCTGGACATTCAGTGAGTGTAATTGCTTCCGATTGCGGTACACCGCCTCGATTGCAAGTGGAACTGTCAACTCAACGTGGGTGCAGTCTACTGCGCCTATGCAATTTGGCATGCCTGCAATGGCATGGAAGGCCAACTTGGTGGCAATGACCTGGGCAGGGGTACGGGGTAGGGATATGTACTCAGACGCATTTCACAGCAGCGCATCCTGTACCTGGTCCAGTACTCTTGAGAAACAGGGTTGTCACAGCTTGTGCAGCTGACCGACAGTGTATTGATATGTTCCTGTCCCAAGGAAATGCAGTACTGAGACAAGCTTCAGCAGGGGGGATTGCAGTCCAGATGCCAATGCGGCTGCCGATGTCCTCCTCGATCAGGGTGACAATGGACATGATAGAGGGCCGGTCAAGCCGGTATAATGTGTGGATTTGGCCTGGGTCACGTACCAGGGTGAGGCCCTGATACGGGGTATTGCCGTCTGCGCCTCCTCTTCCTCCTCCTCCTCCTCTGCCCCAATGCTGCCAAAATATGCACTGGTGTTTGAAGGTTCGCTAGGCCAAATGCTGCTACAGCAGCTGACAGCATGGTTGTGTTTGAAGGTGGCTTGGGTGTGGTTGGGGCCCTTTTGTAGGCTCCCAGTAGCCTATGTGGTGCAGCTGGCCTCATTTTGCACACCTGTGGCCTGATTGAGCTCACCTGCCACTATTCAACGCCATCTCCGCGGTGCTGACGCTACCGCCACGATGGACACGGTGTTTCCACCATTATTCTGGCTGTGTTTCCGTGTCCGTGCTACTCGTAATGTGCACAGTGTTACGCGCTGCTGGTGACTTGGGGTGCATCAGTTAGTCGGCACGCAGTTTCCACCAACAGGATTTCCGGTTGCGTTGTCACTGCGGGGGTCGCTTTGCGGTGATGGTGTTTCCAGGTTGCAGGGTTGGAATGAGCCAGTCCGGTAAACGCTGCAGGTGCTGTTTTACTGGCAATGTTAAATCCGGACCGGCAGACTTGTAATGAGGCCCATCGTTTTTTCGAATCCAGAGGAAAAATGAGCATTTTTAATGTGTTTTTCTTTCTTGTAATGGGTTCCCCCTCCATAAAATGTTGTTTAATTACATTTTTAGAAGGGACTTAATACCAACAAGTGGTTTCTAAGCAGATCAGGATTCGAACCTGTGTTGATCTGTATTGTATTGCTTTTAAGACAAACGTGTTTCTCCTGAGCTATCCTTCCTCCTATGTCTCACACCCTCCTTCCTACACTAAGTCAGTTACCTTCGTATAATTGTTGGTACACTTATAAAAGTGCACATGTGGTAACCCTCAATTTGGAAAGCAGGCAGCTGGACTTCAGCATGTGTTTGTTAAACCTCAATTTGGAAAGCAGGCAGCTGGACTTCAGCATGTGTTTTTAAACCTCAATTTGGAAAGCAGGCAGCGGGACTTCAGCATGTGTTTGGAGATATGTCCCTGAAAAATACACTCAAACACTAGTTACTGTTACCACAACACAGGATCTCTCGAATTCTGCCAGAATATAAGTAGTGGTAAGGTGGATATCGTACATCCTCTTGACTGCAAAGGACTCCAATGGGGATGTACAATATTTAGGATGAGTGCTAAATCTACCAGATGAAAATACTCCATTTTATGCAGGCAACATTGAGAAGATACCTTCAGCAAAATGCTGGAGGTATCTCCTTCATTTCATAACCAACCTTAAAGTTCTGTGATGCAGTGAACATGGTGCTACTACAATTAGAGCCATTTTACTGCCACCTTTTCCTGCACAACCAAGCTATGTGTGACATTTTCTATTCTTATATTACGTGGGGTATTTGCAAAGGAATGCCTTGTATGAAGGAGCATAGAGTGCTGCAGTGGGTACTTGATAGAAACAACTTTACAGGAAATCCAGCAGCGAGGACATCATTGAGGGGTTTTTCATAACTGTAGGGGGCGTAATGAGATGCAGTCTTTTCAAGAGAGAGGGGGATACCTGGCTACTGGAGTGTTGGGGATAGTCTCCAAAGACTCAACGTGTGAATACAATGTTCGTACGTTTGCCGGAGCATATGTTTGTAAAACAGGGGGTTCCAAAACTCTTTCTTTGAGTGAGGGATCCAATGTGGTTTTTGTACATGAGTGTGGTGTCCTATTGTGTGGCATTCACTGAGAAAGCTTTTTTTGAAGTCCCATTTCTCTTGAAGTTTTGGAGCTCCATTCGGGAAAGCCCTTGGCTTCTAGGGGTCTGGTATTACACCTCATTGTATTTATGTACATATGTATTATTTCTTAAAGGTTGAAAGGTTGAGTCAGCCCTGCAAAACATTAAATCTTTGACTGGAGGTTGAACGGAGATCCCTGAAGCAAGCTACTGACATTCCCATGAGTGTGTGCTTTAAACATGGGAAAAAGGAGCAGGCGGGAACAAGTTACTTTAACCATTAGGACGAGATCAAATTAGTAAGTATTGTGCAAAATACTAGGATGGTGTGGTCAGGGAACGCAGAACCAGCAAAAGAATGGGGGGCTTGAGGAAAGTGATGGGGAGCAAAGGAACCCCAGCACCAATGGAGGGGTGAGGAGGTAGGTGATCCATGGCCGTTTTGGGAGTGGTACAGGTGGATGGGCTGAAACGTCAGCCAGAGGTGGGCAGAAAGAGGGGTGGAAGAGGCTTGTGGGCTCGCATCAGGCAAACAAAGCAAAGTATGTGAGCCCCTACTAGAGTGGTCTTTGAGGGCTTGATTATTGTGCAACCTCAACAGGTCTTCTGGTGAAGAATGAGCAGAGTGAGCCTGGTAAACATTCAAACAGATGACACCCATTTCCATATACCCTCCCAATGGCCTCCCAGATGATGCCCATCCTGGTCCCAACATGTGTCTGTGAGGCCATGTCATCTGGTCAGCTTCATGACACAATGACAGCCTTTGACTCTTCCAGTGGACAGGTGCATGGGTTCAGGAAACCCATGCAACATTGCAGGCTATGGGTGCCTGGCAGATGTATGACCAGATACTACATGTACACCGAGTCTGGATGAGTGAGTACCAACTAATCGAGCTATCATATAAGTCGTTATGTTTGTACTAGTGTACAGGCCTGTGTACATGGGCCAAAGTTCAGGTTTTCATTGACGCAGTAGGACCAGTATAGATCCTAAGCCAACAGCTCCTTCTAGCGGTAACAACAGGCGAAGCTACTGCATCAGGCAAACATACAGGGACACACATTCATCTGGCCTTTTATTATATTGTTAGAAATTTCAAATCAGCGTGAGTGTGTGTGTGTGTGTGTACTCTGCTTTAGGGTGGTTGTTGTGACTAAATTACTGCTGCTCTGCAGGTGTACAGTGATGATTAGTGGATAAACCATGCCACACTACTATCAACCAGCAGTGACCTCAATTATAAAGGTGAAACAGAAAAAGCCTGACAGGTAAATCTCCTTCAACTTTTGACATAGCACTAAAAGTATTTTATTCTCTTCAGGGGCGCTGTGTGTGATAGCAGTCCAAAGCCAAATAACGTAAGTACAATGGTCTACATAAAGAAATATCCAACATATAAGGGTTCTTTTTTTATAAAAAAAAAAAGGTCATTGCATGCAGAGGAACGCCAAAACGTACATTAATGTTTTGCTTGTCTCCTGCATTTAATTTTAAAAACTCTTAAAGCAGAGTGTAAAACTAAAAGGTAGCATGGGGTGAAATCCCCTTTGCTCTTTACTTTTACTCTCTGCTTTGAGAAATAAAACAATACCTGCAAATATGCTTTGCAGAAGATGTTTCATAATGGATTCCAATTGAACGTGCCTGCTTAGCAGCAGGTGCACATGCCAGGCGTAGTTGGACTCCATTAGGTTTGACCTCTTCCTAGATGAAAGTGGAGAGCAAAGCAGAGATGCTATTGTCGCTTCCCTGCCCTCCAAAGCCTCCGGAGGGATCTAAAAATGAAGTGGAGTATGAAAGGAAAGCATAAACTGCTTTCACGCTTTCCTTTCATACTCCACTTCAGTAGAAAATCACCCACATAGACTTTCAGCCAAACAATAAAATGTAAACAACTAACCAGAAACTGCTACGAACACCCACCCCAAGGCGTCAGACCAGGTATCTGGGTGCTTTCGACAGTGGGACAGCGTTGAGTTGCAGATCAGCAGCACTATGTCCAATGATGCAGGGATGATAAGCAGCTGCAACAGACTGTCAGTTAAAGATGCTGTGGTCAGAAGGCAATGTCAAATCAGCAGTGCTGAAAATCTCTGTGGCATTGAGCATGGATGAGCAGAGTCTGGCCTTCGGTAGCGAGTGGGCTTGGCTGGCTCAACACAGCAATGGGTACTGCAGCAGCATCACCTTGGAGTTCGAAAAAGCTACTGACCATGCAGTGGTGCTGAGTTATGGATCTTAGAAGACAAGGTGGACAAGGTGGATCTCAGATGTGGAGATGACAGAGCTTTAGCATATAAAAACACAGATGTGCAGAGACGGATGAGCTTTAGGGTCAGAAAGGGCTCCAGCAGTTCCTGTGCATCAGCTTGGATGGTGTCAACGGTGCCCAAACAAACAGTGATACAGCTTGGAGATGCAGAGAGAGCCAGGCATCACTTTCCAGGTTCTTTAGTTTCTGGGAGTTCCAACCCTGGGGCTTTAGGACAAGGTGAGTCCTGGTGAATCCCCACCCCAGGAAGTGTGGCTGGGACGTTAAAGGCATTGTTCATATTCAATGAACAGGAGCATGTTTTCCAGTAAAGCCAGTAAAGATGCCTTGGTCCAACAGAAGTCAACCCCTCTGTTCTCTGGGGATAGTTAGTGCACTGGGATTTCCTCTGCCTTTGATGCCTTCTGTCTTTACTTATATAGCAGAGGACCTTGGAATGCAGTGCACTTGTAGCAGAATTTCAGAAGTGTATCCTTCATCACTTGATGGTCCAAAGATTCATCAAAGAATGAAGGGGTACTCCTCTTCTTTTAAAGGCAAATTGTCACAGATGATTGATTCTAAGTAAGCCTTGTGTAAGGTGTCCAATCCAGGTTATTATAACACACCCACTTTGCCTCATGACATCACACCTACAGTACTTTGCCTGTAATAAATTGAGTGTACAGGAAAAGGAAGAGAGCCCTGACACAAACCAAGATGGTGGGACCTAACCATCAGCCCACTCTGCTCACCAGCTAAGAGACCTTGAACAGAAACCAAGACAGTGTGAGCCATCCCATAGTTCACCTCTGCTCACTTGCTACTCTAACTCTGCCTCCTTAATATGGCTTCTGACTTCAACAGAAATCCAGTGGTAAGGACCCTGGTGTGAGGGTGGTTTTATATCAGTGCTGCCTTTGATGAATCCGTTCTCAGGAAATGTCCTTGGGAAAAGGCAAGGTTTTCCCTTCCTGCAGGAGAATCAAATAGGAAGCATCATGGCTATGGTGTCCAGTCATTCGATCGAATACAAAGGATCGGATGACAAAATGTTTGAGTCAAAAGCATCGAAACAATGTTTTCAAATGCATTTTTTTATGTTTCGTTTTAAAAAAAATTATATAGTTAAAAAACATGTTTTTTTTTAAAGAAAACAGGGGTTGGGGAGGAACACCCCCATAAAATAAAAATAAATGGACTTTGATCCTTTGTAGTTTGACCCTTTAACCTATAACCCATGGCTATTGCTCCATGTGGCTGTAGTGGAGGCAGTCAAAGAGCTGGCACTATGGCCCATTAAAATGCTTTGGCTGTATAATTGTGTGCTCTCATCAGTTACAATCTCACAACAACTAGGCATGGTTTATGTATAAAGATATGTGTGCCACCACACTGAATAAAGTATGCAATTATTACAATTTGGATTAGATGTCCAGATGATTAACAAGCCACCTGTTCCTATATAAGCTGTCTGGGATGCATATGTGATCTTTGAACTGGCCGTGTGCTACTAGAGAGCTGGTTCTGGGGCACCTGTTGGCTATCTCTTCAACTGTACACATATGTACTTGAAGATGGATGGGGAAGCCAACCACACCCTCCCCCTCCTACCAAATTCAAGAGAAGGAAGAAGGCCACAAAACACTGCAATCACCCATCCAATTTTGGACGAATTCAAAGGGAACTGTGATTGACAAATATGCTGAGAGGTATCCGCTCAGCCAGCAATACCGATCAAGGGCCATACAGATCTACCCATTTATGGATGGAGAGCCACAGGCTATCATTAAGGACACCTGTATGGACAGCTTGGACTAAAGCACAAAGAAGCCATGTTGCTGACGTTGTTAGAGACATCACGACATAGCAGGATTAGACATGAAACACACGTGCCAACCACACTTCGGGACACCAACACACTTGAATACATGAAGAACACGAGTGTACAATTCTACAGTTAGGGGACAGATACATATACATACTGTCATTGCTTTCATTATTTTGCCATTAGCAAATGCAGCAACGCAGAAACCGCAAGAGACAAGAGATCCTGAGCAGAGCTTGCTGATGCTTACACGTGAATAACCCTGTGGAACTGCAAGAGCTCCTATGGGACCTGACATAGCCAAGTGTGAATAACCTATGGTGATGTAGAATAGCATGACACTGTTGAAACTGCATTTTAAGATTTAGAAACATTACAGCAGTCCTCAGGCCTCTGAGCAAGAGATGAGCTGACCTGATCCAGGATGGACAGACAGTAAGACATGTGAGACAGAACCCACAGCCAATGTCAAGAGATACAGATGACATTCCAATCCCCAGTCAACAAAGGGATCAGCTGCAGAAAATACTAATAAATCCTCATAATGCAGAGTTGTACAGCTCAAATTTGTGGTCTCTGAACAAGTGACGCGGCCAAAGCAAACAATGAAGTGTGATCAGCAGAGGGAAAGGAGAACTGGTCCCATGCCGCCAGACACAGACAGTGACAAGTATGCAACAATATGTAACAAGTGTTGCACTTATCCGGAGATCACTCTGATATGCATGGTGGTACACACAAGTTACAGTGCAGACACATAGGGCCTTATTACGACTTTGGAGTTAGCCATGGTGCTATTAGCGCCATGGCTCCCTCCAAAATCGTGTCCGGGTCCGGTCTGGTGGAGAGGGGATTTACCGGGATATTCCACCCTAGGCGGACCCGGTAAGTCCCTATTCCAAATGCCATTCCCCATTTCCATTTTAGCCCCCATATGGATCAATGGGAAGGGGGAAGGCGCTAACAACGGGCCAGCTAATTGTGGGCCCGTTATTAGCTCCAAGGTCCCTTAACGGGTCCCGTAAAGGACGTGTGGTCAGACCACACGTCCTTTACGGTTTCCGCTAAGGGACCTCACAATTGGGCGGTAAGGGATTGCCGGCACCGGTCTCCTTACCGATGCCCAGTATCCCTTACTGCCCACCTCAGAATGAGGCCCACAGTCATTCCTATTACCTTGAAGACTTCCCAGGTCCCAGGCCTGGGGATGACAGCTCTAGCTAGCTCTAGCCAGCTCTAGCCAATCACAGTTTAGTACCCTCGCAGTGGGTAGCAACGGGCAAGAACCAATGGTAAGTCCACAACACTGCAAAAATGTTATAGTTAGTGGGGATGGATCAGGCCAGTCACCTGACATTGGAGGGCCAGTAGAATAACATCTATAATGTCAATCATAGGTGGTAGAATACTCAATACCCAATAATTTGGCCAATAGGTTTTCTAGAGAAGGGCCCATATTGTGATGTCATGCTGATGACATTTGGAAGTAAAGCAGGCCTGCGATCCGAGGAAGAGTGAGATGTGCATGGATATTCTCTGTTCCTGTGCTGATCCCTGTTGATTTTGCCTATAATAAACCACAGTTTGAACTTGCTGTTGACTGAGTCCTCTGTGTATTCTGGAGGAGGGAGTTGGGCACTCCAAGTCTGCAGACTTCCGTGTCCCTCTGGCATACCTGGGGGTTCGTCCCCAACATACTGTACTTTTGGCACGGAGCATTTCTGAGAGATTAGCAGACCCAAATTTCAGTGACATAATTATCCCTATTATTAAATGTGAATACAAATAAAATAAAACTCCAACTATCCCACCCTCACTAGTTGGGCATTATGTCATAGTGGGTCCTTATAAAATGCATCATCAGGGAGACAACTCTGAATGTGCCTCTGCTGCAAGTTATAGAACCTTGCAGAATTTGGCTGCCCAAGATGTTCCATGCTCTTCGTGTGAGTATTGTTGTATAGATAACTGTGCAGATTACACTTTTTGTGCTGGCCCTGTTGAATTCTTAAAAGATTTCTGGAACCAATTTATAATCAACTCCCAAGCAAATGCCAGGGTGGCAAAATATGTTTTAATAAATGAAACCCTGTGATTGGTTATGGAGACATATGAGCTGAGCATCTGCGCCCATATTTTATTTATGTATGAATTGAATTATTTATTTAATATTGTGCCAATACCACAAGAACCATTCATCCTGGAGACTGTATTTACATTAGTGCATGCAGATGCGTGGAGCGTGGGTCACTGCACAGTGTGGTGTTCTCAACTCTGATGCAAATCTTGCCAGAAAATATTTGGATCACAGCAAATCACACATGCTGCATCCCCATACTTGTGACCAGTTGGTTAATCTGTGAAAGTCTTGCTTTTTTCCCCACAACATGGAACGAGGATATGTATGTAACCATCTATCGAGATCAGTCATAGGGCCTCATTACGAGTATGGAGGCAGCCATGGAGCTATTAGCTCCATGGCTGCCTCCATACCGGGCTCCATTCCCGGGTTCCTGCAATGGGTACTTACCGGGTTACTCCGACATAGGAGGACCCGGTAAATCCTCCTTGCAGGAACCTATCCCCATTCCAATTTGAGCCCCCATAGGGCTCAATGGGGAGGGAGGTAATAACGGGCAGATTACATCTGGCCCGTTATTGCCTCCCTCTTCCTCTTGCGGGACCCGGAAAGGACGCCTGGTTTTACCAGGCGTCTGATCCGGGTCCCGCAAAGGGAAGCTCGTAATCGGCGCTCCCGTAATGAAGGGGGCCGGTCTCGTACCGGCCCCCTTCTTTACGGGAGCGCCAGTCTTATAATGAGGCCCAAACTCTATTTCATGGTATTCCAGTCGACCAGGCACCCCTTTCATGCGTTGACCCTGAGTGCTCGACCCCAGCCTCCACTAGCTCCCATCAGAATCGTAAGGGTGAAAGGCTGGGTTAGAATAGTCACGAATGAGCCGTATGGCGTTTAAAGTAGTGCTTTGCATCTGGCACACTGACCCACCTTAGCATCTCAACAAATATTCACTATATTTTCAGTGCAAAAGACCGCACGTGTTCAAAAAAGCCTTTAAAAAAGAACACAAATAAATGAGCTGCTTATAAAAAGCCAGACTAGATACTGAATGATTACAGCACTGCCAATGAATTATAAATCATATCCCATTTATGATAGCTGGCAGGTCAACAAGAAACCATCACAAGCAATTAGGGTTGCATCAGTAGGGGGTGCAATTATTGCCGCCTGATTTATGTGCGTATGTGTGGGCTTAGGAACCGATCATAAACGTTCAGACATTGCACGTTGGCACCAACAGTTTGCCTTTTCTTTGTAAGCACCATTTCAACAGAGGTTGCTTCGGGTATGGGAACACGCACCTTCCCAAGGTCAATCGACAAATGAGTGTATCAATTCAGGTTCTAACTCTAAATCCCGACCAGGTGAAATGTAACCGCCTGTTTACTTGTGATGTATTGCATAATAAAGCACTCATCCACAGGGGCGGTGTACATAGTGTTCTGAGCCTGTGATGCAGCAGCTGCGTGTCGGAACAACTGAAGGAGTGTCAAATAAACAGACATGCGCCAGGTCTATGAAAATAGCGCCCCGCGGCTAGTGGCCCAAAAGGTCTTTGCGGCAATATGTGTAGGTCAGGAAACTCACCGCTAGGGGCATGAATCTTCGCCCTTCTGTGGCTCCATGCAGCCCCTACGGATTACTTTGAAACGTATGTGACATAATGCATTTGATTATTGACCCATTCAATTCAGCATTCCTTAAGCAGTAACAACACGTCCATAAGGCGTGACTGGCCACTGACCTGCCACCTATTATGGAGAAATCAAAGCAGTTTAGAGAAAACACTGAGTGCGTACTCAGCTCCAACGAAGCGAGTCGTGTGCTTCTGGGAAAGTCTTCTTTCTTTTTTTTTCTTTTTTTTTTTTCTCACAAACCTGGTGTCCCTTTACTTACAGTATGCCATCCATCCATGCCCAATGGGCACGGGAACCCAGGAGCATTTTGCTCCCCGGTCTTGCATGGCACAATGGTCATGCATGGTGTCTACTGTAGGCCCAAACGTTTGTTTAGAGATCCAGGGGAGTTATATAGAAAGCCCTCTGGCTTTCGTGTGCATGTCAGTAGCCAGGAAGAGAGCAGTGTTTGATTAACAACTTACCCTAGTTCCTGGGTCCTGTCTTTACGATGTGTGAGAGCCAGCAGCCCATCTGCTATAGTGTGAGTGGTAGCAGGTGGAATTATAAGCTGTAGCTGAGGTTGTGTGCAAGTAACGACACATATGTTGTGTATTTCCTGTATGTTTGCATTCATGTTAATGATCGTGTCTTTGAAAATGCATGTGTGAACGTCCTCACCTTTGGATGAGTGTGTGAGGCTGGCATTTGGGTTTCGGTTTGTGAAGTTGTGTGTGTCTGTGTAGGGCGGTGATGATAGCAGAGGGTTGGACGACGGGTGTTGGAGAGACGTCTCTATGTCCCAAACTGAAAATATAACGGGGGTAATTCATGGAATAAATGTGCGCCAAAATTTGTGGCGCAAGCATGAATAAGCCGGCGCACGCGTGTGAATCGCACCCGTGCGATTCATGGAAGGCCCTGCGCGTGTTTTCCCCAGGACTGGCACACACGGGCACACACGTCACTGCAACATCCCAAACGCCGTGCTAGATGCGCACAGCGAAAGCGCACAACGTTAGGGCACACACCAAAAAGGGGGCGGAACACGGGGCAGAACACGCGGAATGGTGAACAATGCATGAAAATAAGGGCGTAACTGGGGAAGTACTGCTGTGAACTACACAGAACGCCCACACGCACGCGAACTACACATATTCATGGAATCGAAAAGGTTAAACCCGCGCACGCCAAAAGACACGCACAGGCCTAAAGACGTCTGCCACACGAAGGCAGGCGGAAGCGTCCCCGCACAGTATAAAAATGCGCGCAAATAAAAACACATACATACAGCTACGCTGAATGTCCCATTTCTCACAGCACTGATCATGGGACACCGCAGGAATAGGAGAATAGCCAGGCCCCACATTTTTTTGCCCAGGACCAGCCTTTTTGGGATGCCTGATGACAAGGTCTATGGCAGGTATAGGTTTCCACCTCATATCATCCTATACCTGATCCGGGAGTCAGAGGATGACCTCACATAACCCACCTTGTGCTCCCAAGCACTGAGCCCCTTGGAAAGGGTGCTCAATGTACTGCATTTCTTGCCCATTGGGTCATTTCAGCAGACCACTGCCATAGTGGAGAGGGTCTCGCAGCCCACGCAGTCACGCTGCCTACACAAGGTGTTGGCAATCATGACTGTGCGACCCTCAGTCTGCACGAACATATACATGCCCAGAACACCCTCAGAAAGGCAGGGTGGCACACTTCCCCAAAGTGCCCAGTGCCCTAGATTGCACCCATGTGGCCCTACGTCCACCTAGGGCCAGGGAGAATATGCACTGCAACTGCAAGCACTGGCATACCATCAACGTGCAGGTAGTATGCAATGCACAGGGGATCATCACCTCTGTCAATGCTAACTATCCTCGTTCCACCCATGACAGTTTCATATACAGAATGTCTGCCCTGAGCCGTGACCTGCAAGCTAGGAAGCATGGCGACACATGGATCATTGGTGAGTACAAATGCATGAATGCATGTCACACACAAATACACATACCAAACTAATGACAACCATTATCACCTCCCCAGGGAACAGTACCTACCCCCTAAGCACTCACATGATGACACCAATACGGAACCCCACCACCCCACCCCAGGTAAGATACAACGCAGTCCACATTGCAACCTGGGCCGTAGTGGAGCGCACATTTGGAGTGCTCAAATCAGACTTCTGCTCCCTTGACCGCTCTGGCAGGCAGCTACTCCATGCACCCCCAGTAGTGTGCAGGATCATTGTGGCAGCATGTGTCCTGCACAATGTTGCAACACGGCGGGGCGTCCCAGTGGACATGGTGGTGCCCACACATCCCCATCCACACACACAGGCGCTGGGCATGGGAGGGAAAGGGCACATGGAGGCTGTCAAACTGAGGCGCCCCTCACATTTTGTGGCCTCGCAACCATAGCACAGATGTGCTAGTACCAATGGGAGGTGCACACAACAATTGTCCTGGGCAACTTGGGTGAGGGGGACAAGGCACGTGATGCAAACAGCTCCCATGTGCTCCTGCAAGGTTGCCTGATGCCCCTTAGGAAAAATGATGGGTCACGCAACGCTCAGGCTGTTGGGTGTCCTGACCCACGTTTGAGCTATCATGCTGCAACATTTGGTGCTGTGGGCTTAGAAAATCCAAGATGGCCAAAAAGCCCACAAGTGCGCCAGAATCCAGGAGAACCACGCAGTTTGTGCGCACACCCAAAATGGTTACCTAACTTGCCACCCACCAGTGTAAAGAAAGATCTTTGTTAACAAAATCCACTGTTACTGATGTCAAAAAGTTGCTGAAATCGTGGCTCATTGGACCACTTTAAAGATTCAACCCTTTTGTGGGGTTCCACATAACCATCTTACTGTAAGGAGCCCCATCAAAACAATGTTAAGCAAGGATTATTTACTACCATGTAAGAACCATTCCTGTTTAGAATGCATTAATCCAAGAAAGATCCCAAAATTGCATGCAGTACCAACAAAATCCTCAAGGCGGCGCTAGCGGTCTAAACTCTGACAGGAGAACTGAGTGCAGTTGCTGACAAAGGGATTTGACTCAGCTGACTTCAAAGGCTGCATTTTAATTAAAAATTAGCCACCTGCTGTTCCCAGAGGCCTGAAGCCTGGGAAACCCTCTCACCTCCAGAGATTCACACCAGGAGTTAGAATCTCACATGACCTCTTGATTGATAGAAGGCAGACTGGCTGGGAACCTCCTGGAGACCACACAATAGGCTCTTGCAATTGAATAGGATATGTTGATTTTGACTGTTTCCTGTCAACAAAGGCCTGCCTGCCAGAAGACACATGTGACTGACCCACCCAAGTCTTGGAGGCGGACTCCAACACTCTGAGAACTGAATTGAAAGCAAAATATATATTTTACAGAAACACTGATAACTCTTTGTAATCAAATGACAGAAATGTATAACTTTGAGAGCCTTAATTTAAAAAATGTACCTTCAATTCAAGCCCAAACTCCAATTTATGTGATGTTCTGGGGGCAAACTAGCAGTTAAGAGGGTATTACTTAAAATGTCTGCATGTGAAAAGTCTGATACTTCATCAATTAATGCCTGCATGCCTTGCACACATTTGTGTAAATTTGAGTAAGAATCTGATATTGGTAACTTGACCAAAAAGTGAAATATGTTGCCATTTCTCAATGCAAGCTCTCAGGAAGAGCAGATTTGAACAGGGTATATCTCATGTGATATGCATGATGGGTGCATGTAATTTCAAACCACTGTGTAGCTATGAAATAAGTCTTTTGATCAAATATAGATTGTGTGTAAAGTTGACAGGGGTGGGTTCTCTGTATCATAAACAGACCTCATCATGATGACACTTCATTTCATTCCCCCAATCAAGGGGAAGAGGAGGAAGTGGCCAATGACAAGTGGAGAAGGGTAGGGCCTAGGAAGCTAGCCTCTCCACCCATTTTCAAAACACATAAAAGCAGACAGTCAGGACAGATAGGGACATTCAATTCCATTTGCTGCAGAGCATGCTGGCGGACCATACCACATCCAGAGATCCAGACTCCAAATCCATCAATCTCCAGAGAAAGCTGTGCAGAAAGACCCAGAAGCAGTGCTGTACCCAGAGAGAGCAGAGCTGACCCAGACCACTGTTAGCAGAACCAGAGAGCTGACCCAGATCACTGTGAAGTGCCGAGACCAGACCAGAGTCCAGTCTAAAACCTGACCAGATCCGTGGCGAGGCCCATTCTATTTCTTAATATATTGTGAGTACCTAGCAGAACTGTGCAGAACCAATCTCTTAGTTAAAATAATATAATTCAATCTATTTTAATCTAAGTAGAACTGCCTAAAAGCTGTCACCTGTTATTTTCTATCTGCAAGCTGTAACCCGTCGCTTTGAACTTTTAAAATTTAAAATCCGAAAAACAACCTTCACAAAATCGTTCATAACTCCGTAACCGTTTGTGCTAGGAACTTGGTTTAACTTTCCTCTGAAAGCTTAGAATCTTGGATTTTCAACGAACCTATTTCTATTCCATACACTTTTGCTGCAATCGCGAAAAAAAGCACTCGCAAATTTTACCGCGATTTGCAAATTTCTCCACATGTGAAAACAGCAGTTTCCTTGCTAAAAATTCATTTGCCTCTTAAGAACCATCCCTGAATCATTGCTAGAGTGAGCCTGGACTAATATTAAGTAGATACCACTCACCCTGAACCTCTAGAGGGAATTAAAAGCATTTTCGCATATTTTTCACTTCATTGCCAGCACATATAAAAGCATTTTGGGCCTGTGTTTCAAACTTCTGTAGTCTAAGCTTGCTGGGGTGAACTGAATTACATTTGATTGCATTTCTGAGAGCTGTGTGCTTTCCTTCTATTTCCTTGCATTGCATAAAAGGGGGGATGAATTGTACAAAAAAGTGATTACATTGTCTTTTGCTGAAATCCTATCAAGTTATTTTCTGTACTGCATTTCATTCCACATTGCATCCATTTGAAACCACCAAAGTATTGTTGCTATCTTATCCATCCTATAACCACTCATCATTGATTATAAAGAAGTGTGCTAGTGCCGGACTATCCATTATTGATTACTGCTCAGATTCAGTGTGATATTCAATTATTAATTTATTATAAAGCGTGATATATATATATTGTTTAAATTATCAAATAAACCTTTAAACTTGCAAAACAGAACTACTTCTTGGCTCAGTGGGGTCAGGGGGATTCCAAGAGAGGGGTGTTATATAGGGGTAGTCATCCAGAACGCATGAACTGGACATAAAGATATATCAATAAGGGTTTCCATTCAGTATCCCAGACTAGGCATTGACTTAGCTGTAGTGTTGAATTGAATCCTCTTACAAGGCATCCCAAAAAATCAAGAAAAAGAGAGAGAGACGTGACCCCTGTAGCCCACATGCATTTAATAAAACACACACAGTACGCTGTGGCAGCCAGGAACACAAAAAATGCATACATGATCAACACGCAGGCTAGTATAACCGAATAAAGGGGTACGTGACAAACAGGGACACCGCAGTGGGAAAAATAGCTTGCGCAACTCACCGTCTGCCTTGCGTGTAGAAGAAGAACGCGTAACCAACACCCACGGCAAAAGAAGAAGTACGTACTGTAGCCGCTGTGAAGTAATCGCGTGTGAACCCCAACGTCTGGAAAACACACGCACTGCTCCCACAAAGAGCACATACAGAGCGATGGAAACCCACATGGGACCTTTAACCCGTGCCGAGGGAAATGCCCATGTGCACGTTATGTCACCTATGCGCTCGGAATTCACGCAAACATGCTGTTTTTCATGTGCCAAACCACTCTGTATCAAGCTGGCCACGCGACAACACACGGAAGACCACACTCCTGCCCAGAAGGCCGAATTACTGCCCCCCAGAGTCCCGAGCAGCCTCCCACAAGCCATCTGCTGCTGCCTGCTTGCCTGCTGCCACCGTGCCCTGCCATTTGGTGCCTGCACATCAGCCATCAGCAGGGGTCCAGTTGCTGTGACCACCCCTGCTGGAACAGAAGACTCCCGACTGGTATTCCATCACTCCACAGCCCGGCCCCAGGACCCAGTTGCCCACCCACACCTGCCTCGGGCGTTGCCATGTCGGGGCAAACACCATCAGAGACCACTGGTAACCCCCAGCCAGAGAGGCAGAGGGATACCAGCTTCAGTGAAATGTGAAGTTGGTATCCTGGTGGAGCATGTTCTGGGGCTTTATGATGCCCTCTTCACACCATCGCGCGCCAACAAGGAATGACGAAGGAAGATCTGGACGGACATAGTGGGTGCCATCAACGCGGAGGGGGTGGCACCCTGTGACATCAAACACGTCTAGAAGCGCTGGGAGGACTACAAGTCCAGGACCCAAAAAAAGGCCCAGCGCCTCTTAGAAGCAGCGGATGCAGTGGGGCACCAGGGCCTGCTTACCACCCAGCAGATGAGGGTCCTGGAGCGCATTCACTCAGTGCTTCACCACCAGATCCTCAGGATGCAGTCCCGCCTGGAGTCGAGCGGTAAGTGCCCATGCATTCATGTTTAAAACAGTGCATGTTGCAGTGTGGTGGTAGTTAGCTACTTGGCTGTATGTGTGACATGGGTCATTTATGGATATGGGTTTGCAGGGACATGATGGTGCTGCATCTGAGTGCAGTCAGGCGTGACCCACATGGATGGTGTATGTGTCACAATGCATCATGCGGAGCAGCATGCCGATTGTATGCGTGTATGCATGTCTGTGTCTGTACTTGGACATGTTTGGGGTATGAGAGATGGGTGCTGCTGTCATGGACATGCATGGTGTACATGTCTGTGAGTCTGAGTATTGTGTGAGTGACTGGTAAATGCCATTGATGCATGACACATGTCCGTGATGTATTTATCCACTGATACAGCCTAGTCATCCTTGTATCCATTGTGTCTTGGGGTATACGGGGACAGGTGCATGACCCTTTGGTGATGTGTGTGCATGTAATCAGCATGTCCCATGATGCATGTGAGTTTCAGCCCACAACTGAATGTTTCAACGGTGTCCTGGACATGGATGCAAATGTTTGTTGCATGTGCCATGCCTGTTCCTGAATGTGTGTTGCCTGCACTGACCCATGTGTTGTGGAGGGACATGATGGAAGTGACGTTTGACAGTGCCACTCATGTGCTATTTCTTTGTGTCTAGGGGACTATTGTACAGTACCCTGATGCTCGTGTTCAATGTCTCCCTTTACACATCGGCGAGTGAAGAAGAGGGCGGAGACGGCGCTGTGGAGGAAAGCGGCAGGGATGCCTCCACTGGCCGGCGACACAAGGCCCAGTCACCCTCCCGGGACATTCCATCATCCGGGAGCGAGGGGACTGATGCCGCATCTGCCACTACGGCTGCAGCGGGAGGGGCTGGTGAGCCCCCACAGGGGCTTGCAACGGCGGAAGATGGTGCAGAGCCATCCAGGTTGGTGGTGTGTACGGAGGAGGAGGAGGCCGCTACAGAGCCGCACATGGGGCCTGGTGGGGGTGGTACCACTGGTGCAAGTGGTGCAGTCCAGGGGCAAGAGGCAGCACAGGTCTCCGTATAGGGGCCTGTGCATGTCACTGTCCCTGACACTGTGACTGCATCACCATGCACCAGCAGGGATGCCCCGTCACAGGCCCGTCTGCTGGTAGTGGAGAGGTCCACGTCATTTGGCACTCCTCTACCTGCGGACGTGGGGACCCGTGACCGGATTGAGTCCGTCCTGATTGGTGTCACGTTACGCACACGTGACATTCGTGATAACATGCGTGCTTCCTGTCGGGACCACGCACATCATCATGAAGAACTGTGTGCCAACGTGGCTCAGTTGGGAGGGACCATAGTCCGGGGTTTCCTCCATGTGTCGGCCAGTTTTGTGGCCCTCTGCTCCTCTGTGCACACTATACACCAGTCGTTCTCTGTGCCGCCTCCCGGCCCAGATGCCACCAGGGTCCCCTGTGGACCTGCCCCAACCAACGCAGCAAGCCTGGTGGAGATCCCATCCCTGCCACAGTCAGGAGTGGGAGGTCCAGCAGGGGTGGCCAACCCACCAACTGGACCCCAGCAGATGGAGGATGTGCCGGCATCATCGGGCAGGGCACGTGCACGACAGCGCCGGGGGATTCCCTCAACCCGGAGGCCATCGTGGTGGCAGAGGCAGTTGCGTAGGAGGCAGCAGCAGGCTCAGTGTGGGAGGCATCATGGCTCAGGGCCATCAACAACCCGGGGGCAGGCATCGGCCGAGGGGCAGGAGGACCCCGGACTGGGAATGTCTTCTGTGTGGCAGCGGTTGGGCCGGCAAATAGATGTGGAGAGGTGGCGGGCCGAGAGGGCATGGCTCACTATGGTCAGGGCGGAGAACTACATGCGCAGGGCATTGAGGCAGGCTGAGTGCCTCGAGGCCACTCTCAGTGAGTTGGAGGACGCCATGGATGCATCCCTGCGAGACCTCGAGGCAAGGGAAGAGGCCCGCCTCCGGAACATCGACGTGAAGTTCGATGATGCCCTGGCCTGGGAACATCAAAAAGTGAGCCGTAGGATTTGTCCGCCGCCTTTGTACATAGTTCTTTAGGCTTAGGTTTACTTTGTTTTATATTTTTTTTGGAGTTCATGGACTTTGCTCCACTTTATGTATATAGTTTTTTATTCATAGGACTTATTAGTAGGTTTCCTTTTGTTTTAGGATAATGGACCCTTTGCACTTGCATTGTATATAGTTCAAGACTTGAACATACTTTCTATTTTTACAATTCCCATGGATTAATGGTTTTCTTTTTTTAATTATTTAATTCATATTGACATTAGCGATGGACCACTTTTCTTTTTTCATGTCGTGGATTTTTGTTTTTCATTGGATTTTACTTTTTTTTTATTGCTTTCATTATACATGTGTCAGGGTCTGCTGGCAGGTGCCCATCAATGGGGGCTGGGGTGGGGGACATGAGTCAGGGCCTGCTGGCAGGTGCCCGTCAATGGGGGGTGGGAAATATGTTGGGGCTCCCAAGTGCATGGTGCCATGTGGCCTGCCTGCGGGGCATGGTATGGGGTGATGGGCTAAAACGTTGGAGAGGTGGGCACCACTATAAGTTCAAAATTTGGATCAAGTGGCGTGTTTATTGCATTTGCAGTAATTTGCTTCTCATATGTGGAGCTACCAGGTTAGGAATAGCCCAAATGACACCAGGGCTACACATAGCATCACATAGCATCAAAAGAAAAACAGAGTGGGCTCCACCCTGTAAAGCCTGGTGCTCCTTGTTGCTCCTCGAAAGGAGCTCAATTCATTTGTTCTCAAGTTCCAAAATGTAAAGCTTTTGTTTGTAATATGTTTGCTTCAATCTTCGATTATATTATTGCTAGTTTACTTGCTTCAATGCTCAGATGTTCAAAATATACTCATTCGAAAATATGCTGTAAAAGATTTGTGTTTTAATCACACAATTATCCCAAGAGAATCAACACATCCTCAGTTAACAGTACAAGCTCTTTGGCCAATGCATTTCAGTGCAAAGCACCTTCGTCAGGGCTGTGTTAGTGCAAAAAAAGCATTCCAATCATGTAAATAATTGTAAGTATTTACATACTCCCATTTGAGCGTGTCACAAAAGATGCATGGTTGTATGCCGATGAACAGGTCAGGAGAAAAACAAAAAGACAGAGTACCCTAATTAGAATACTCAAACCCATATTTGCATTAAGTATCATACCTTTTACCAAATTCAGTAACTGGCATCATGTTTAATAATTACCTTAGCTATGACTGGCGGGAATATGTGTCTTGTGTTCCTTCAATTTCAAGTAGACGGGGTAGATATCTCTGCGGGAGAAACGGTATGCAATGAACGTGTTGAGCTTCATGGTGTTGCTATGTGTGTTTCAATACCCGTGCAGGTAAAGCCCTTACCTCTATGCCGTATTCGTTGAACCGTTCTGCTCGCGTGACGGGCTGCAAATGCAACCACTCACCCGAGCTACGTGTTTAAACATTGCCATGACGACTGGGGCGGTGCCACACTTCCAGGATTGGACTGTGCAGGCGCACCTCCGGTCCCACCCTCCCAAGGGAGGGGCGGGATGTGGTCAAAGTCATGACAATGCTCTGTCTGGAAGTAGACACTTCATTCCGGGTCAGTGAACCATGTAGTTATGTGTGACTGTAAACACGGCGGTTCGGATTATCCTTAAATACAAGTGTGAGCCAGGCACCCGACTCACACCATGGTAAGAAATTCCATGCAATAGGTTCTGGTGTGTGATAAAACGAGATCGGAAGTCATCTTGATCGTTATAGAAATGTAGAGTGGGCCACCCATCCTTAAAGGGCCCCTACGTCATATCAACATGGTTCCCTAAATAGGTGCTAGTGCATCATCTGTGTAGCGTCAGCACCCATATCCCTACACAGATAGGGACATGACAACCTCATGGTGTGGTTACAAAAAGTTAAACCATGTTCGCAGTCAGAGTGCACGCTCAATCTTCCCCCATGTTGGTTGTATATTTCTGCATCCATTGACCAGAGGCATAATTTCTTAATCTTATAACCTTTCCTCAATTCTCTTTCTTTGTAACACATATCTGCAAAAACCATCAACTTTCTCAGCAGATTCCAACAGTGGACTTTGAAGCATTAACATTAACATCCAGAATTTTTTTTTTAGAGAAAAACACAAACAAACAACTGCACATCATTCTAAAGAAAGCAAGTGAAATGTACCTCTTCATTTAATCCCCTTGGTGTCAGAGTTCCCAATTTGTCAATCCAAAAAGACTCGCCCTGGTCCAGTCTCTGTTGTATATTCATGTGCGGATCCACTTTCTTTACCACTTCCAGTATTTAAAATCTGATCTGGGATAAATTATGTTTTTTCAAATCCCAGTGTCTTGCCACTGCCGAATTTTTGTTACGGTTACGAATGCAGGAGCGATGCTTTCTTTAAGAATGATGTGCAGTTGTTTGTGTTTTTCTCTAAATGTTTTTTTCTGCGAACATGGTTTAACTTTTTGTAACCACACCGTGAGTTTGTCATGTCCCTATCTGTGTAGGTATATTGAAGTTGACGCTACACAGACGATGCACTAGCATCTATTTAGGGAACCATGTTCATATGACGTAGGGGCCCTTTAAGGATGGGTGGCCCAGTCTACATTTCCATAACGATCAAGATGACTTCCGATCTCGTTTTATCACACACCAGAACCTATTGCATGCAATTTCTTACCATGGTGTGAGTCGGGTGCCTGGCTCACACTTGTATTTAAGGATAATCCGAACCGCCGTGTTTACAGTCACACATAACTACGTGGTTCACTGACCCGGAATGAAGTGTCTACTTCCAGACAGAGCATTGTCATGACGTTGACCACGTCCCGCCCCTCCAATCCCTTGGGAGGGTGGGACCGGAGGTGCGCCTGCACAGTCCAATCCTGGACGTGTGGCACCGCCCCGGGCGTCATGGCAACGTTTAAACACGTAGCTCGGGTGAGTGGTTGCATTTGCAGCCCGCCACGCGAGCAGAGCGGTTCAACGAATACGGCATAGAGGTAAGGGCTTTACCTGCATGGGTATTGAAACACACACAGCAACACCATGAATCTCAACACGTTCATTGCATACCGTTTCTCCCGCAGAGAAATCTACCCCGTATACTTGAAATTGAAGGAACACGAGACACATATTCCCGCCAGTCATAGCTAAGGTAATTATTAAACATGATGCGAGTTACTGAATTTGCTAAAAGGTATGATACATAATGCAAATATGGGTTTGAGTATTCTAATTAGGGTACTCTGTCTTTTTCTGTTTTCTCCTGACCTGTTCATCGACATACAACCATGCATCTTTTGTGACACGCTCAAATGGGGGTATGTAAATACTTACAATGAATAAAATGATTGGAATGTTTGTTTAAATTAATGTTTTTTGAACCAACGCAGCCCTGACGAAGGTGATTTGCACCGATATGCATTGGCCAAAGAGCTTGTACTGTTAACTGAGGATTTGTTGATTCTCTTGGGATATTTGTGTGATTAAAACACAAATCTTTTACAGCATATTTTCGAATGAGTATATTTTGAACATCTGAGCATTGAAGCAAGTAAACTAGCAATAATATAATCGAAGATTGAAGCAAACATATTACAAACAAAAGCTTTACATTTTGGAACTTAAGAACAAATGAATTGAGCTCCTTTCGAGGAGCAACGAGGAGCACCAGGCTTTACAGGGTGGACCACACTCTGTTTTTCTTTTGATGTTGTGATGGGCTGCCTGCGGGGCATGGGGAGGGGTGGGTCACACCCGGGAGGGCACACACTGCCAAATTGTGTGTGAAACTCCCCGCGCACCCCCGGAATATACATACCCCGCTCGCGCTAGCGAAATCGTGTGTAAAACTCCCCACGCTCCCCGGGGAATACACGTACCCCGCTCGCGCCAAGGGGAGTTTTACACGCGATTTCACTGGCGCGAGCGGGGTATGCGTATTCCGAGGGGTGTGCGGGGAGTTTTACACACGATTTTGCTGGCGTGAGTGGGGTACGCGTATTCCAAGGGGTGTGTGGGGAGTTTTACACACGATTTCACTGGCATGAGCGGGGTACGCATATTCCGAGGGGTGCGCGGGCAGTTATACACGCGATTTCGCTAGCACGAGTGGGGTACGTGTATTCTGAGGGGTGCACAGGGAGTTTTACACGCGATTTCGCTGGCATGAGCGAGGTACACATATTCTGAGGGGTGCGCGGGCAGTTTTACACGTGATTTCGCTCGCGTGAGCGGGTTACGCGTATTCGGAGGGGTGCGCGGGGAGTTTTACACGTGATTTTGCTGGTGCGAGCGGGGTACGCATATTCTGACGGTTGCACAGGGAGTTTTACATGCGATTTCGTGGTTGGGGGGCTGTATGCTGGTGCACTAGCCTTTGCACCATGTACTGGATTTGTGTGATGTTTTTGGCGCACAGGTGGGTTTGGGGGCGTAACTGGCGCTGCTGCAGGGTCGCTGCGCCACTCTGCACCACGGCTGGTTATGGATGTAAGTAATTACCCCCAACATGTTTACTGGCATTATAAACACAGCTAAAATGATGAGTGTGTTTAGATGAGGTGGAGACAATGGCCAATGTTTCTGCTGCAAGTATGGCTATTTTTTTTAAAGAAATTATTAATATTGTGCTATAGTCCAAAAATTTACTTTTTACAAAATCCAAAGTATAATACAAGAGAATAATTAATTCATAATAGAGTAAACAAAATATACAGTTGAATAATTAATTCATAAGAAAACAGAAATAAATACTGCAAGTATGGCTATGCTTTCTCACAGTGGCACAACACGTTCACTGGGATTATGTGCAAAGCCAGCATGAAGAGTGTTCTTCATTGGAAATTCTGGTCTACATGTGGACATCCAGTATGGACATATTCCCTCAGCATGGGATGACAATTTTACTGTCCTTCTGGGCAAGTCCAACATGATGAGCTTTCTTAAGTGGGTATACTGGCTTCCCATGTTGGAGCCAGTATGAACATGTTTTCTTACAGTGGCATGGTATTTTTACTTATTGGTGATTTATAAGGTGGCAGCTTCAAAAATGTCAATTTGTACAACCTCAATATATGAGGGTGAAGGGGAACCATTTCAGATCATTCGCTGCTCAAAGGGAATTCAGATCAATTAAGTGCATCACATTCATGAATATAGAGAAGACGTGCCACAAGTAGACAACCAATACGTTCAAAAACAAGGCTAGCAAAGGATTTGAGGAGAAATGATCTAGATGCATACCACACAGATGACAGTGGATGGAGCAGTGAGGGAGGTAGAAAGAGTGTTTGATGGAAGTAATGAGGTAGAGCGAATCATGAGGCCAGGAGGTGTTTCTTTTGTAGAGAAAGGTTTTACGTTTTGAAGCAGGATGATTTTCCTCAAATATAACTGCAGCAGGACAGTGTTTCGGGAAAGGGAGCCCACAGTGTCCAGGATTTATTTACCAAGACATTTATTTCGTGAAAGGTGCAACACCCACATAATTCACTGATCAGAGGAGAATCATGTACATTAAGTACATCAAATTAAGGAAAATAGAGATTAAGTGTCAAAAGTAGACAAACAATATGTTAAATGATATGATATGTGTCGAGGTGCGACGAGGCAAGGGGAGGGCAAGACAAGAAAACAATCTTACTAGGTCAGGTGACATTGAGATTGCTCAAGTGCAGGGGAGAGGGAAGGGGAAACGTGCCAGGAGAAGGGGAGGAGGAGCAAGTGCAAGACACAGGATCAAACATCAATTAAAAAGTAGTGGGCAATGCAAGGATAGGTGCAGACAACAGGTGTCTGATAAGTGCAGGTAGGGGGACTGTAGGAATGCAGATAGAGACCCAAGTGCAGGGTTGCCAGGAGGCAGTGCAGGGGTTCAACTCGGAGGGCAGAGACCTGTGCCCGTGGTTCAGAGGGTAGCCAGGTGACCACTGCAGTATTAGACAGGGGGTCAGCAGGGAAGAGGAAGAGAGAAATAACAATGCTATCAAAGTTCTCTCAAAGAGCAATGATTGGAGTGCATACCACATACAGATGGCAGTGGAGGAAACAGTCAGGGAGGGATAAAGAGTGGCTGATTGAAGTAAAAAGAAAGAATCATGAGGTCAAGAGGTGTTTTTTGATAAATGTTTATGTTTCTTTCTTAAGTGGGAGGATTTTCCGCAACTCTCAGTTCAGGGGGATCATGATCCGGTATCAAGTAATATTATCTCCACTAATAATATCAGCATATATATGGTCGTGGGGTAAGGCCATAGGCGATATTATTAGTGGGGATAATCTATGGGGTTATTGGGACCGGGAGTTGTGGGGGTGTCCCCCACTCCATTAAAAACATTATGGGGGTTGCAGGGTTGTCCCCCACAGGTTCCTTGGCTTAATACTGCTGGAAAAAATATGGGGATAATCTTGTATGGCAATGTTTTTGGGGGGATAATAACACACAGTACCCTCATCATCCCAGCCATCATCGACCTTCACTGGGTCCCTCTGCATGCACAAATCACCTTTAAGTCATTTTGTATTGTCTATAAGGCAGTCGCCCTCAAGTCACCCAGCTACTTTGCGGAGAACTCAACATCTCTGACAGACAGTGCACCACCAGAAGCCAGGACACGTGCAGACTTGAAACCTGCCACTGCAAAAAGGAACTGACCAGAAAACAAGCCTTCTCTGCCTACACCCCAAGACTTTGGTACCTCCTCCCCATTGGCATCATACTCACCCCCACGCTCCTCCAGTTCAGAAAAGAACTCATGAACCACGTCTTCAAGGAGTTGCCCCTCCTCACCACCTAAGCCATTATGTCACTCCTTGTGCCACCTGACTGGCTAGACGCCACCCACCCCTCTCATCCCTGCCTCCCAGTACAGCTGTACTCCTCCAGTGTGCCCCTCTGTATCCTACCCCCACGGTATATCTGTTCTGTTGTTACTGCTGAAAAGCGCTCCGTTATGCATCTGTAATATTGTAAATCTCCATTATGTATCTGTATTGGTGTATAATTCTGTAAAGCACTCGGTTACATCCAGTTCATTTTGTATCTCTTCATTTTTTCCAGCAGGACCAGGAATCTGAGCAGATTCAGAAAACTGTTAACTTTCAGGTTTAGGGCTTAGTGGAGATGTGTTTCCCATCTTGACCTTGGGTTTCCCATTTTCCACAAGCTTAAACTTCACCACAGACTGACTATTTTTGGTTCAAGATTTAGTAGCCATCCTCCTCGAGGGATCTGCAGTGTTGGAAATCTGTCAAAACACTTCTAGATCATATGCCAACAACACACTGTCTGGAACTTCTTTCTGCAAACTGGTAGGAAGAGGTATGTCATATCATAAACTGTTAGAGTTGGTGGAACTTTCAATGGGTTCTGAAGTCATTTTTAGTGATCCTCAGAAGAGCTTTAGCATAATCCTATTGGGTGAAAAAGGACTTATTTGCCTCTGTCACACTGGTACCTGTGGTTCTAGGTGAGCCAATGCTAAGTCCTGGTAGTTTGATGCTCGGTAGAACGGGGCAGTTCAGACTCCTCTGCATGTTGCACTGTCGATCGTGCTGGACAGGTGATGGGCTTTAGCTGGGGTGATGTGACATCGAGCCAGTTCAATTATGCAGCAACAACATTTTGAAGGCGGCACCGTGGGTCCTGGATGTTGAAAATGAGAAACCGCCATTCAAATACAGATCGAGTCAGTTTGAGCAATGAAAAACAGGAGACCTGGCTGATTCGTCTTTCTGGATGCTTTTCCCACTGCAGGGGTCTCTAGGGCAAGGTGAGTCCTTTTCAATCTCTGTTGTCCCAGCCTACGGGAGTTTGCTCGCCAAATGGAAGGTGTTGGTCCCCAGTAAGAGTCACCCTCCACTGTGCCATTACACTACTTCTTCACCTCAATGGCTGAGGATTTTGGAAAGGTCATCCCTCCAAAAAGAGCTCAGAATTCAATCTACTTGAAGTCCAGGAATTAATCAATGCAGTGGCAGAGCCAGGTTCTGGTGCCATGGGGGGTAAAGTGGCACTCAGGGGGATGCCGCTGCTGCCACGCACTGCGCGGTGCATCGGTTGCGGCAGAGAGGTGTCGGCCGGGGATCACTACCATGAACTTAATTTTGCTGGTATAACTAGGAACTGTTGACGCTTAATATTCAATGGAAAACTGGCAGGGTTTTTACCCAATATATATTTCATTTACAAAACCTTACACTGCAAGCCACATCTATTAACAGTTACACACCACACATTTGTTATGGAGGGAAGGTCCAATTAAAATTGTATTTCAATGTGACAGTGAAATATACAGATCTGAATCTGATCCATCCAACAGCAAGGCAAAACAAAACAATTCAATAAGCATTTGCAAACAAGCAATATACCATACAGTGCTAGTGGTAACCAGGCCAAACAATACAAAAACACAGACTGCAATGGAAACATATTTTATTAATTTTCCTAAATTCTCCGACACATTACACACAAGGTTATCTGTCTGACTGGCACAAACATGCCATTTTTTCAGACATTTGAGTTAAAATAAAAAAGAAACATGATAATATAAATACCAATATATACCAGATTGGGAGGGACCAAAATAACCTTTTATCCCTGAAACAGACATATTTCCTCCTGGAACAAAGCTATATATTAGCAAGCAGCTTAAGTAGAATTGTATACATCTTCCAATGTAATTGTCATTATTCCCTGAGCGCATCAGCGCAATATCTTTTGTAAACCTTTCTTAGTACCAGAAAGCTCATGTGGCCAAACCTTTGAGCTGAAAATAAGTATCCCTAATTTAAAATGCTTGTTGCATAACAATGACTCAATAAATACACACAATCATACACAATACAGGATGAAACTGTTCCTTCAAATGCAAGGTGAGGTGAGACTGAGAGAATGCGTCCCATGTGGTGGTAGGCTATTGAAGACTAATGTGCTTGAAGATGTTTTACAATGACAGTTTAGGAGTGGGACCAAGAAGCCCTCTGCCTCAGAAAAAAAACCTATGGAGTGGCTGCGCTACAAAGCCTTTCTGCGTGGGTTCATTGAAGCAAATGTCTGAATTACTTTATCAAAGTCCACAGAGTCAGTCAGGTCTCTTTCACTACTAAAGAAAGCTTCATTTGAAAGTCTCTCTTCACGCATTGTTGACAGTAAGTAACTTTTAATCAACTTGAGCCAGCTGAAACTTTGGTCTGTGCCGGCACTACTTACAGGCAAAGTGAGAAATATTCTGTACAAATTAGAAAGGTTTGGGTAAACACCCTGCATACAATTGGCTATCAAGAAAGGCAGCACATTGTTTATTACTAACTGCTTGTTAGAGAATATTTCCCCATACAGTGCACAAAAAGAAGAATGGTCTTCCACAGCATCTGGCACAGAGACATCACCTTCACAAAATGTAGCTAATTCTTTGAATGTGTCATAATTATCTGATCTAGTAAAATATTTAGGATCCAGTGCTGAGAACTTATGCACAGTATTTCTAAAATCTGTGCAGGCACAGTTTGCAGTACTGCCAAAAAATATCAAGAATTTAAACTCTTAGATTTCAATTGTTTCCAGAGCCCCTGTGCATCCCACAGTGCTTTTCCGTGTGCATTTGGGATGCACCCAGTGGATATTCGGTGCAATGCTGTGCTAATTGGAACACTGTTTGTTTCACAGAATCTACTGCTCTTTTACGGCTGGCCCATCTAGTGTCAGACAGCTTTTTTAATGTCAGGGCTGTTTCCTGTAGGTCAGGCTCCTGTTGCTCTTCCTGTAGAACTTTCAAGCGAGGCAGACTGCCAGTAAGGAGAGTGTACAGTGCCTCAAGTGTACCAAAAAATAACTTTCCTTTTATACATGACTGTGCAGCATCAATCAGCACAAGGTTTAAATTGTGCACTCAACAGTGAATTTATATAGCTCTGGGCAAGACTTCTTTCACAAGTGCTTTCAGTCCAGCAATACATCCGGACATAGTGCTGGCACCATCATACCCCTGCCCTTGAATTAAGGAAACATCAAGTTGCAGGGAGTCTAAGGTCAATGGGCCTCATTACACGGATGGCGGTAAGGGTTTACCGGTATCGGTATTTTACTGGTACCGGTAAATCCTTACCGCCTTACTACGAGGTCCCTTTGCGGGTGGGGTATTTAACGCCTGCTTTTTGCAGGCGGTAAAAACCAACCCACAAAGGGACCAGGGAGCTAATTACAGTACCGCAATTTGCGGTACCGTAATTAGCGCCTTCCCCATTCCCATAGAGCCCTATGGGGCAAAAATGGGAATGGGGAAGGGCAATGGTGGAAGGGGGAATTACCACCCCGCCAACCTTGGAATAGGGCGGTAATTCCCCTTTCCACCAAGGCGGTGCTGGTATTTTACCGCTAAAAGCGCCATGGTTCACCGCCATCCGTGTAATGAGGCCCATAGTCAATAGTTTATAAAACTCTGCCGATCCTGATCCAGGAAGTTCAGAAAATGTTACAAAATGTTCAGCTGCATGACCAGATGATGTCACATATCTAAGAGATAAAGAAAATTGGTCATCTATTGTAGAGTCAACAACACTATAGAATTTGCCCATTTTAACTTCTTCAAGGATAACGTGCATTTCTTCTTTCACTAGTGCTCTAATGAAATCATTCTGAATGTCATGGCTCAAATAGGTTTCATTTTGCTTGCCATGAGCAATATGCTGTGCTAAAACATTGTCATACTTGGACATCATCTTTACTAACTCCAAAAAATGTCCTTCATTGGACGTACTTCCCAATCCCGCATGTCCTCTGTGTCCTCGGAGAGGCATCCCTTGCTTGTCCAGATACAATATAGCATCAAGCAGTCACCTTAGAATACCACAGTTTTTCGCTATCTGTTCCCTTTCAGCTTTTATTAGCTCAGAAACAATACTTCTATCTTGGCTCATTCTAAATTTGGTGAGTTGTAGCTGTTTTTCAACTTCCCAGTGTATCTTGGAATGTTCATGCATTATAATTATTTCTGTTCCTTTTTTATAACTGGAAAACCCACAGCTAGGATCAGACCAAACCTATGAACAGTGCTCATTGTTGTTATCGGCAAATAGCCAACGCAAAGCAAAAAAGACAGTTACTTCTAGGAGAATACACTAACCACTGCCTTACTACAGAGAATCCACATGCAACCTTTTTTGTATACCATTCTGGGCTAAATCATCAAAGATTGGAGGCATATGGAAATTTTGGATACCCATCTTTTAATCCAGGCTGACATGGGCCATCTGCAAGAAGTGTTCGAACTTAAGTGTAGACAATGCCCTGCTCTGGAAAAGGTATGGATCTGTTGGTTAATCTTGCTGCATGTCAAGTGTGACCAGGATTTTTACATTCTCATTGCATTCCACAATGTACTCAGTATCCATGTCTTCTTGTACTACTTGTGTGCCAATATTGATATCTTCTACAATTTCAAGATCAACTTCCTGCATCTCGAAATTTATATCAAAGGCGCGAATCTTGAAACCAGGATATTCACTAAGGCCACAGACAGCAACAGCCTTTCATTGGCAACAAGTTTTCACCTGTGCAGGACAATTGAAAGTGTTCCATTAAGTCAATTTCTACGCTATCGGAGGAACATCTCAGAGGAGTCAGAGTATGTGAGACAATCTGTGACCCTGCGTCACAAGTTCAGGTAGAGGGGATACAACCTGACATCTATCTCCAGAATTGAAGAAAAGGTGGCAAACATTGAGAGAGATACCCTGCTCACGGCCAAAGTTAAGAACAAAGATGACTCATCCAGAAGAACTGGCCTATGCTACAAATGGATCCCGAGACACAATCACTCTTTCAACAACCTCCTATCTTTGCATACAGAAACAGTAGGGCTCTCAGGAACAGCCTGATTCGAGCTGAGACACAAACGGACCAGGCAATGGCTACACGGCATAGAGGCACACAGCCTTGTTACACCTGCCAGCACTGCAGTAACATCTTGCTGGGAAACACAATCTCACATCCACATACAGGTAAACCAATCAAGCTAAAACACTGCTGCACTTGTGATTCAACCAATGTTGTTTATGCACTCAAATGTCCCTGTGGGTTCTACTATGTGGGCATCACTATGAGGAAGGCTAAACTGAGATGGCCTGACAATAAGTCGAACATTCGGACAAAGTGTCAATTCACTTTGTAGAAGCAAGACATTCTACTGCTCAGTTGAGATGCATCATCTTAGAACAAGTGCAAGCAGGTTCGGGTGGGGGGGTGTACACAAATGACTGCTACAAAGGGAGATTGTTTGGATTGATTTACTGGATTGCCTGAGCCCAAGAGGCATGGACTGCGAATTTGATCTTATGTGCTTTGTTTATTGACGTGTGTTTTCACTTGTTTTAAATGCCAAATTGCAATACCTTAGTCAGGCACAGAAACTGATGTATGACTTGGGTGTATTTGAACCACTGAGTTTCCATTAATATGGTTAGGAATCATGTCAACCTGATACTGATGTATTAATGATGCTTTTACTTTTGTAATGACTTGGGTGTATTTGAACCACTGAGTTTCCATTAATATGGTTAGGAATCATGTCAACCTGATACTGATGTATTAATGATGCTTTTACTTTTGTACTGACTGTTGATTGAATTGCACAAAAGTTGGATTCTGTTGTAGTGATATATGCTATTATATGAGTGGCTGACTCTCTGCAACACTACAGATTGATGAAGAATTTGGGATATCACTTAGACATCCTCCAACAGGTGTGACAAGTGCATCAACACTGATAAGTGTCTGACTGCACTGGCTATGTGGATGCTTCGTTTTGTAGGGTTATGACCCCTTAGCCCGTTGAGATATAGGAGGGTGTCCTATAATATCTACGTATTTATCACTCCATGTTACACTTTGATGGACAGGACATGAGGACTCTTTCCTCACAGTGTTTCTCATCCAGTCTCGGTGGACACATTAAATAGTGGCGAGAGGTGAGGCACCACGCAGTCTCTGGCTGCGGTGGGGCCCTGCCTCCCGCTTAATTACATGATCTTTTTCTCCAATACTTGCATTACTGGCACTGGGATGTGAGGTACTTATCCTGAGGGATATACAGTCTTTGGACACTGTCCCTGGTTTCTTTTCCTTTCTTCCTACTTATCCTTAGTAATCAAGTAGTGATATGCAGTCCTTGTACTTTTTCCCTGGTTTCTGCTTTTTTCTTAACTGTACTACTATGATTCACTGCAGTAGAGTTAAAGACTTGTGAGCAGACCGCGCAAGTTATTTTGACGGGCTGCTGTGGAGAGCAACGCGTAGTCGCGTTGTTTCCATAGCAACCTGCTCGACTTGTGAGCATGTACTCGCCTACCAGCGTGAACATTGATGCGACACGTGGTGGGTTGCCGTATGCAAACACGCGTGCGGTATCCACATGGCGTCTGTGTTGTGATGACTCTCTGAATAGTATGGATCGCACATATACAAGCTTATTTATATACTTTAAGTCTGTTCGAGCAGATGCCCATATCAACATGGCGAACATGGAGGCAGCGCGCATGCGCGGCGCTACCATGGAAACCTAATAATATAACGCAGAGCCGAGCTGCACGTCTGACTGATGGGCGGTTTGAGGTCTGCGTTCTACTGGGAATTTCAGGTACCTAGTGACGGCAACTAAGGCACGTTCTCCTGACTCACAATATGTACTTATGAACACGCAGCACGCTTTGATAAATTTACCCACGAGCGGCTCCTTCATGCACAATTGCATGTCTTTGTTCCCGCTTGCCCGCATGAGATTAAATCTAGTCCTAATTCTTCTTGATACACACGATTTTACTGTGTATGATGTCTGTTTGATTTTCTCAAGCGGAGAGTTTCCTTCTACGTTACTTGGATCTTTTCAATTATCGAATTCTAAATTAAGTACCCCATCTCCATTCTTAAATCTTACTACTCGGATCCCTTGTGATTGACCACCCAGCAGCCTACCTACACCCGGGGCGATGAACTTGCTTTTGGACCGGGTGAGTCGTGTCAACAGTTCTTTGCTGACCTTTACGAGCCCAGTATCCTATGAACCTAAGAGCTGAGAGTTGTCATTTTTATTTTCAAAGCAGGTTGAGGTGACTCTCCTATTGCTTCGACTATAAGGTTAGAGTCTTGGATAGATACTTACATACCTCATTACCAGTGAACCTCTTAGCGCTAATTCGTTTATTTTTATCTCTCTAGAAAAATCTCCAATTATTCCATGAAACTTTACACATCCTGCCCTGAAGATGGATTCGTTGAAATCCGAAACGCGTTGCCACTTTGGAACATTTAGGAGTGTTTAGGACGAGTGATTGGGCAGAAGGAATTTTATTGCACATACATTATGCTGATGAATTGTTTATTTGTTTTTTTGCTGAATGCTTAAATTCAACTGAATATGGTTTGTGTGAGCAGATTAGCAGCTCGGAATTTGACACTGTATCCAATTGTATTTATGAATGTCTAGTTCATATTAATCTGTATTGTGCATGCTGACGGTTTAGCAGTGTGATCTTTATTTATTTTGTTACATAAAAAATATTCTGTCTACCTGTATCACTTACGGTTTTGGTGGCACTTGACTATGCCAGATCAGGGGGACAGCTCTTTTTTCTGAACAGATGTGCATCACCTGATGAATATAAGAGATTTAAGTAGTGTAATTTTACACATTTAAGCTTGTCATATAAACCAGTTTGGATTGTGGCCTCCATCTCTTGGAGACCCCTCTTCACAACCGGTCATAAAGGTATCTGGGATTGTATCCCATTTAGAGTGCAGCATAGGGCTATCGGTTGGCAACACCCGGTGTATGTTCTTTGTTTTCTGGATTTTACATTCTCACTGCATTCCCCAATGTACTCAGTATCCATGTCTTCTTGTACTACTTGTGTGCCAATATTGATATCTTCTACAATTTCAGTGCAATCAGCAGCTGTGCGACCAAGCTTAACTTCAGGCTGGGTAATACTGTCTGTTCAGTGATCAGGCTGTGGGACAGTGTCTGTTGAGTGATCAGGCTGTGTAACAGTGTCTTTTGAGTGATCAGGCTGGGTAACAGTGTCTGTTGAGTAATCAGGCTGAGGCTGTGCAACAGTGTCTGTTGAGTGTTCAGGCTGGGTAACAGTGTCTGTTGAGTGATCAGGCTGGGTAACAGTGTCTGTTGAGTAATCAGGCTGAGGCTGTGCAACAGTGTCTGTTGAGTGTTCAGGCTGGGTAACAGTGTCTGTTGAGTGATCAGGCTGGGTAACAGTGTCTTTTGAGTGATCAGGCTGGGTAACAGTGCCTGTTGAGTAATCAGGCTGAGGCTGTGCAACAGTGTCTGTTGAGTGTTCAGGCTGGGTAACAGTGTCTGTTGAGTAATCAGGCTGAGGCTGTGCAACAGTGTCTATTGAGTGTTCAGGCTGGGTAACAGTGTCTGTTGAGTGATCAGGCTGTGGCTGTGCAACAGTCTCTGTTCAGTGATCAGACTGGGTAACAGTGTCTGTTGAGTGATCAGGAGTCAGACCCTCTGTAGATTCAGTAGATCCTTGTTGATGCTCAGGAATGTCAGTGTGTGATAGGTGATCTGCAGAATGTATTGTGGTAGAAGGAGAAGCAGTAGACAGATGTTCATCGCCAGAAGCACGGGGGACAGTATGATGGGGGGTTCCGTGCTGAGTTCTGAAAGCAAGGATAGAAAGGATCTTGCAACTACAAAACAATCATTCAGTGGTTAAAAACGTTGACATTATTTGAATGGAGGCTATAACATACCTTTGCTCCTGCTTGTCAATGGAAGTTGTGGAACTTTTCGGCTGGATCTTGGACTGGATCTTGAAAGCTAACGAAATATAAGAGGATTTTGCTGCTTTAGCGAGTTTCAGTTTGCTGACCTATTTTCGTCTTGTGGCACTAGACATTTTTGGTTTAGCTGATGACTCTGGATTCATGTTGCTCCATTCCTACTCCTACAGAAAGAGAAGGAAACCAACAGGAATGAGTGCATGTTTTAATTAAGTTTACACAGATAATTTACCAATGATTCAAGTTGAACTGCAACAAGATTGTCTCTCTCTAAAAAGTGATGAGCTAAACAGAATGTTAAATTCATAACTGAGCCATTCATTGCCTGTGGGGAAATGGAACATCTGTCACAGACGACGTTTTCATGTTTCATGATAATGCATTTAACAGAGTTCAATTCAATTTACATGGTAAATAAGGAAAGAAACAGACTCTAGGCAAAGTGGGGTTGTTGTGTGGGGCTCACACACTAACTACCTTCCTTCCTAAACCCTGCTATGCCGTGCCTAACGCAGGACACCTAAGCTGATTAAAGACACTTTAAACAACAGACTCCAGTCACTTCATTTTTGAAAGCACACCACTTGCTGCTGCTAGAAAACCAGCAGATGTAGTTGGCGCTGCTGCCTGCCTCATGCTGGATTTTAAGGCTGACATTGGCCCTAGCCCTATCACGTGAAAAGCTCATCGTCCCCTGGCACTCCTGCACCTGCAAAGCAGATTTGACCTGCCTTCCCCCACCAAACAAAGGTAGGTGGTCCATTAATGAGGCTCCTTTCCAATTTTGAAATGAGTAGCAGGTGCTAATTATGCAAGCAGTTGCATTGCTAACACATCACACGTAAAGCCCCCTGAGCACAGCAGGAGAGAAGAAAGAAATGCTGCCACAACCAGTGATTTAGCTGAGCATGCATGGCAAGGAGAAGAGGTGCTGCACCTAAACTCTCTGCCCCATATCCTCAGTATAATGAGTCCCCCATGACACAACCTTTTTTATTTTTTTTAGGACTTGAGCCCTGTTCATTTAGTTAACATTTGAAGACCTTAAAAATGCTTACTTCCCTGCCCCAAGACCTCGCATGTAAATAGGCTGGGTCGTACTACAAGGCTGGAAGAGGCATTGGCAGGCTTAGTGCGGCCTATAGGGCATTAGGGCTATTGGGCACAAACACAAAAGGACAGTGTGGGCCCGTTGTTAGGTTCACAGAAAGTGGGGCACTTATTTGGGCCAGTTTGATAAGTTACGGCACCATGCGGCTAGCCGTTTTGACCAGTATTACTGAATAAATATTCTATAAAATGAACAATCCGCATCACATTTTTTTAAAAAGCCCCCTTTTGGTTACTACTCAAACAGTCTTTCACAAAATGAATGAATTGCCATTTGCATTTAGTAAAGGAAGTTTGGCTGTCGCTGCATCATGCAATTGAGCGATTAACATCTTTCTTCAGGATGGACAGGAGTCCCTGACGGCAGGCAGGAGAAAAGAGCATATGCGAGGGTCGCAGAAAGGGATCTTTGCTGGGAATGATGGAGAGGGCATTCTGATCATGATCACGTCTTGTGGTGGAAATTGGGAAAATGGCAAACTTAAAGGATAGTTCCGGGACTTTTTTTTTATTGTCCCTACGGGTCGGCCATGTGTTTGTAAGCATAAATCGGTAGATCGTAGGAAACTTTCCTATGGACCTTACCCGACTTTTCGCCCATTATCGCACTCGAAATCAGCCTCCATTTTGTGATAATCCTATCATTTCGCCGCATCGACCTGGCTCACCTGCCTTTGCGGCACTAAATCAAATCCCCCGCCCCTGAAACAGACTTTATCAAAACATTCATATTCCCCGCCTCTATCCGTGACGTGACTGAGCTGCGTAGGCAAACGCGCCCAGGCGTCTTCTACGCGACTCCACACAGACCCCGGAAATCAACACAGATCAGCTCACAATACAGCGCACCACAATTCGGAATATGAAACTGTACTTTGAAATCAAACCGCAAGATTGTAAATGTGGTAAAGTACATTTATTTGACATCAAATGTTTAGAGAATATTCAGCGATTTGCATTTTTATTTGCTCATGTTCCAAAAAGTTCGTATTGAGGAACGCGATGGTCCTTTGCTGTACACAGGGTCTTAGAGCATCTCACAATACAGCGCCACAATTCGGAATGTGAAACCGTGGTTTAAAAGCAAACGGCAAGATTGTACATTTGGCAAAGTACGTTTATTGGACATCAAATGTTTAGAGAATATTCAGCGATTTGCATTTTTCTTTGCTCTCGATCCAAATTAGTTCGTCTTGAGGGAAGCGATGTTCGTGTGCAGTACACAGGGTGTTGGTTTACGATAAAAATAAGCTCTTCGGTCGCACTGATAATCGCATGGCTGTTCCAACAACGAGGCACTAGGCCACCACAACGGTAGGTATGTTGCATCTAACCGTTAGTACCGCGTAAGGGCATACTTGTACTTGGCGATCGTCCCATAAAATGGTCAGGGTGGTAACGTTGTTCACGCGGAGAAGCAACTGGCGGCTGTAGAAGCCGTCCGCCGGTGTCTGGTACTCGTGACACAGACAGTAGTGAATGATGTACCTAAAAACATAAAAAATGAAATTAGTCTCACCATCAGATCCTTATTAAAATTATTCATTTCATAGCGAGGACAGCGCTACTGGGTGTACACAAGTGTTTAAAGGCGTGGCGAGGCATGGAGGGGGGGAGTGGAGTACAAGGTAAGTAGCATAAAATAATAAATAAATAGGGCCAGCTGGTGGCAAGTGCAAGGTAAATGCAGAACAAGTGCTGGGAAGGGGGGGGCTGTAGGATACTGAGACAGTCCCCCAGTGCAGGGGTTGACAGGGAGGCAGTGCAGGTGGAGAGTGGAAGGGCCCAGGACCGAGGTCGCAGACAGTGGACCAGTTGTAGCAGGGGAGAGGGAGAGAGAAAGCAGAAGCAAAGAGGAAGGTTTTGAGGTACTTCAGTAAAAGCAGATGTTTCTCCTCAAGATAGTGCGCGGTAGAAAACAATATGCCACATAGAACGAACAAGTACAACTGAACCCGTCTTTAAAGCCACTGTATAGTAATGAAATTGCGGTATAAACTCATCAAAAGTTACTTACATTATATTTGCATTTTCCATTGTGTCTCTGTGTAGAGCAGACCCGAAACACCACTCCTTCTTTGCCGACGTTACTTCTTCTAATGAACGTGGCTCATCGTTTCGTTTCTGAAATTTTATTCATTATCTTTTCTTAGTCTTTCGGGATGGTCCCGGCCTGTCAAGGTCAAATCACAATAGAACCTTATACTGGGTCGTGGGCCGTTCCGCCACCCGAGCAAAACATCAAAGCAGCTGACCTTCACTTTGAGCGAGCACACATTTCTAGTTTGGGCCTGCAACATGAGGAGACTCGAGAGAACAGACAATCAAATTACAATCATTTAAACCGTGATGTGTATTTCTCAATGAGCTCTGCTTTAGGTGGACATGGAACAGAGGCAATGTTGGGTGGCAATGCAGTTGTCCCCTGCATAGGTTCGTTCACCACTCCATGTATGTGCCTATCGAGGACATCTACGATAAGTACCTCAATAAACTCATATTGCATATCCTCAAACACTGGTTTGATCACCCATTGTTTACTTCTTTTAGTGAAGGCCTTATTGTAGCGAAGCGTCCCTAAAGTTCCGGTCGTCCTACTTTGTTGACGGCCAACATTATGGTTATGTGCCAAGACCGCTAGAAGAGTCCGATTTATCATGCCTTCCATGCCAAAATGCAATCTTTTGGGCCTGTACTTTAGGCACATATTGTGGAACACCTCCAAATCTCCTGTGTGGCAGAATTCCGTGAGTCCCCTCAAATCTCTTGTTATAGTTTTATCAAATACAATCTTTTCAATGGCCTTGTGAGTGGGTGATGAAGGAATCAACCACTTCTTCTTCCGTGCCTCCTCTGTGGACAAATGGCCATGTTCACATTTGTGGAAATGTTCATTTGTCGACCATCGATGTACGTTGCTACAGTGCAACATTACTGACCGCCATTTTTCCAGTAGAATTTCCAACGACCCTTCACATGTTTTTGAGCTCCACCAAAGATGGTTGCTGATTGACTTGGACCACTGTGAAATACCTTGCAATTCTTTTTTTTTACCTGCAGCCGACAATTTTTTATTGATTGATTTTGCAAGATGCCAAACGTCAAATTGGTGATTTATATTTTTGTACTGTTCTCTCATTGTCTTGGCAATTGAAACGTGTCTGTCCGTGGCTATCAGGTCGATCACCATTCCCCGCGATTGTAGTTCTTGCAATGATGCTACAAAGCCAACTTTCTCCATGGCCACTGAGGATGTACTTTGTGACACCTGCACGACCACCGAACTCACAATTTTTTTACTTTCCATGTCCTGAAAGTGGTAGGTGCAGTACTTGGCTGAAAATCCTGGGCTGTCGCACTGTCCATCACCGGCTAGCCTGAAGCGTTTGCCCGCGAATGTACTTTCCATTGACATTTTTTCCATTCTCCAAGCTTCGCTGATGGCTGGAAATAGATAATCGGTTTGGTATTTGTAGAACTGAGTTTTCGCAATGAAATGGATTCCCACAAACTGAAAGAAATACTGTAACTTTTTAAAACTTGAACCACTAAAAAGTGCGGCCGCTGCACAAAGTAGATTGCCTGCTGGCAGTTGCCCCAGCATGGGTTGTGCAGACCATGCGAACGGATGATATTGTGTACAGGTGGCATGTATTTTAAGGTTAGTGCCTCGAATTGCACGAGTCACATTAATCAATGGCTCCCCACATACTTCCCCACCAACCCAATGCCCACATTTCATCATCATAATAATATCCATCAAACAGCTATCGAATACAATGAATTTGGCCTCTTTCCTTATACTGTCACTCTGCATCCCAGCTGGTTCGGCCTGTAACGTTGAGGACATGTCACTCGCATGAAAGGTACAATCTCTGATATCGTCTTCCGCTATGCTGAGTGATATTGATGGTGTTTCATTGTCGTCCATGTCATTCTCTTCCACTGCAACAACTGTTCCTTGTCCGGAGATGGGAGAAAAAAACAATGTCTTCAACTTTCGCGCGCTCTTATTTTTTGCGGGTGTGGATTCTGTGAATTGATCTCCGACTGCATCCAAACTACCAGGAGGACATTCACTATCAATGGCTGGTGGTGGTATAGCTCCGTTGTCAATCACTTCATATTCTTCCCATTGGCACGATGCATCTCCAGTCTCAAGTCCCTGCCAAAAGGTTTGACAAGCAACATCTCTCGTTCGCTTCACTGTCTGTGTAGATCTAGTTCTTACACCCACTCGCAACTAGAGGACAGATTAGAAAAGGGATGTTCAGTTTAAACACAATTTACAGTATTGAACTATTGACAGTGAAAGACAACATAATATAGTGAACAGGACACTAACCTTCTTTTGCTTTCTTTTCTTTGAAACTTTCTTGCCTCGAACTTCAACATCTGGACGCTGTTGCTCCGACTCGTGTGTGCATGTCTCCACTTCCTCTCGCGCTGCAACGACTATATTTTCATGATAAGCACATCCATCACTCACTGAGGCTCCATCGACTCCCTGAAACATAGAACTTTCATTAGTATGCATAATAATATTGAAAACACAAAATGTACTTGGGGACCAATACCCATACCTACATCTCAATAGCAAAACACGAATGAACGCATTGTGTAGAACATTCAAACGACAATAGTTCACGCATTGTTGATCTAGTTAGATTGAACTGTCAAGATCCATACCTCGGGCTCCGCATAGACTTCCATTGATGATATTATTGAAGATGACGCTTCAGCAACTCCCTGAAACACAGTAATTGCATTAGTATGGTTTTCTATTTGGTTTAAAAGAACATAAACTTTCTGCAGGCGTCAACGGTTCATCTAAATAGACCTGCACAAATGATCAGTTGTCTAAAATAAATAATGGATATCTAAATATGATTCGATTTGCTTCATCGTTGGAAGTGTCACCACCCAGAGATCTGCATCAACTACTAGGGGTGATGTTCTTGTTGAAGAAGCTCCGTCAGCTCCCTGAAACATAGTACTTGCGTTAATAAAGAAGGAAGTATAGCGGATGTAATCACGTCATTTGATCTCGCATGATTGATCTGTCAGTATCCATACCTCGAAATGCATAAGAACATCAAGAGACGCTGTAACTGCGGTGCACACTTCTGCAAGCTGTTGCGCCGACCCGTAACTGCATGCTCCCCTTTCTTCTTGGACTAATGCTCCATCGACTCCCTGAAACATAGGACTTTCATTAGTAATGAACACAATATTGAAAAAAGAAGACACATGAGGGCGACGACAGAAGGACATACCAATGGCTAAAAACGAAAGAAACATTGTGTGTAACAATCACGCTACAAGAATGCAAGATCTGATGATCTCCATCGATGGAACTGTCCGGAAACGTACCTCGAGCATCTGAGTGACATCTACGGTTGTCGTCAATGCGTTGGACTCCTCAGCATCTCCCTGAAAGACAGTACTTGCATTATTTTGGATAACAATAATTATAACTGAAAACAAAGACTAGAGGACGAGTACTGTGGTGTACCATTAGGTAAAATAATTACACGATCAATTAAAACTATTGATTTACATGCCTAAAACAAGTCAGTGTCAGAATAGCTAAGTAAGATTACCCGATAGGCGCTTGAAGTGGCTGATGACTGCAATAACGACACGGATGGAGAATCTTCCGCCTTCATATTGAGTGGATACATAAATGGGGAAATTATTGTTAGCTAATGCTACACACTACCGCAATGCCGAGAGATAAATACGTAAACTTGACTCACCAGTGGAGGGATGTGGACGAATAGAGTGGGAATAGCGGTTGAGAGCAATTTTCGCCTCGCTCGCGGTGTTTTCTTCTTTATTAGCAATGATGTGGAGTACATGTCTGGGCTAAAGTGCCTGCTGCAGATGCGGTATCGATCACCCCTCTTGTCCGCAAAGACTTCTAGGACTCTACTTTCTATCTCAGAGGCTGGATATCCGCAATATCGGACCCATTCTCTTATCTGATCTATTGTCTTAGGGAAAACATGCATTATAGTACCTTCAGATTTGTTATGGGTCTTCGAAGGGCAACCGCCAATGGAACAGGCAGGCATTATGGAAAGTTCTGAAAAGTAAAGATCAACAATTCTCTATGAATACCAATGTGTTAAAACATTAAATGACACATAAAAGGTTCAATGCAAGGTCCGTTTTGGTTCTTGGAACTATACACGTTATTCACATGCGGATAAGTATTTCAATAACTTCCAAAAAATAGAAAAAGTAATTTGACTAAACTCAGAACATGTGACTAGTTCCTTGCATGTACTGTCGTGAACGAAAAGAAAACATGGATGCAATTTGATGACTACTAGCAAATAGATATAAATTAAAAAATTGGGCGCAAAATGATTATGGTACATGGACTTACCTTGACGAACAAACAGTTGGATGCAGGGATCAGAGTAGTTTCTTGTCGTAGAACAGGGAGCAGTTCACAGGTTGCAAACTGACGAGTTTGCTCAAAGTGGTCACGGAAGTTCACAGAGACGAAGAGCAGATAACCAGCACCTTCACGGGTTGACTAGCAAAGCGCAAAGAAGTTCTCATTAGAAATATGAAGTGGGTTATAAAGAATTCGAAACAGGGGTGTGTTTGTGAATGAATGACGTGTATATGTCGTGGCATTATGCGGTCTGCAGGGGGCCATCCAGCGTGAGGGGGGATGCTTGGCAGGAGACACGGGGTCTGGAGGTAAACATGGGAACAACAACCCATGCTCTATAGACCACTTTGAAGTGTACATGGTCTTTGGCACCTCTTGGCCTTTATCGCTCCCTGATAGCTCCACTTGCCAGCAGCGCAAGTACCCTGGTGCGAACTGCCTTTGATAGGGCGGGGGGTGGATCGGGGCGGTGGTCGTGCAGACAAGACACAGGAAGACTCGTGAATGGAGACACACTTATGTGGATTGCAGGGGGCCGTCCAGCGTGAGGGGGGATGCTTGGCAGGAGACACGGGGTCTGGAGGTAGACATGGGAACAACAACCCATGCTCTATAGACCACTTTGAAGTGTACATGGTCTTTGGCACCTCTTGGCCTTTATCGCTCCCTGACAGCTCCACTTGCCAGCAGCGCAAGTACCCTGGTGCGAACTGCCTTTGATAGGGCGGGGGGTGGATCGGGGCGGTGGTCGTGCAGACAAGACACAGGAAGACTCGTGAATGGAGACACACTTATGTGGATTGCAGGGGGCCGTCCAGCGTGAGGGGGGATGCTTGGCAGGAGACACGGGGTCTGGAGGTAGACATGGGAACAACAACCCATGCTCTATAGACCACTTTGAAGTGTACATGGTCTTTGGCACCTCTTGGCCTTTATCGCTCCCTGACAGCTCCACTTGCCAGCAGCGCAAGTACCCTTGTGCGAACGGCCTTTGATAGGGCGGGGGGTGGATCGGGGCGGTGGTCGTGCAGACAAGACCTGTTTGCCGCAGGGCCTCACCAAGGAGAGGCCATCTAACTGAATGTAAGAGGATGGCTGCAGGATCTACTACATGGAAGGCAGGGGGGTGAGTTTATAAATACCTCACCCTCCCAGGAGAATATATGGGGGTCATCTCTGTACCCGGTGCCCAAAAAGAGGATTTATTATGATCAACCATATTTATTATTTACCTATAACCATGTTTTGTATCAATAAAATCCAACAGCTTTTTATTGCCAACGCTTGATGCCAACCCACAAAATAATATATGTATGACTGCTGCATATATGGGTTCAACGGTTATGTGGATTGAAGGTGTGCGGCCAGCGTGAGGGAGGATGCTGGCCGGAGACATGTGGTGTGACAAGACAAGGCACTGGAAGGCTATTCAACGGAGACACACTAGATTCATTTAAAAAATCAAAACAACCATTGTTAAAATATATGTTGGGCTTTATTTTAGATTTTAATTAAACATAAATAATAAACATTACACATTGTAAAGTTGAGGTTGCAGCACATCGAGGGAAAATCCGCGGTATTGTCCACTGTCACTGGGGAAATGTTGTCTAATGGCAAGTACCGCACAGGCAGGTATTACTCTCCGAACGCGGTGTCCGAGCCTCCCGTGAAGCCACCAAGTGAAGCAACGATAGGCCACCAGCCTGTACCACCTGTGAAAAAAAAAGATGCAAACTGTATTAAACTGACCAAACTTTCTTATCAATGTCGATTCAGGTAACACATGTCATTTTTCTTAGAAAAAAATTATATCTAGAAAATGCACTATATGGAACCAATTTACATGCGTTTGAATGATATGTAAATGTAATTTTATATGTGGGAGACGACCATGAAATAGTGGTGGCATCACTGACATCACAAACAGAGTATACTTACTCGTTACTCGGATTACGCGGACGAACAGTGCCACGAAGTTCGTGCATAAGCACCATCATCATCCTCAACACTGTCCGTGAGAGGCAGGCTTCCCTGAACTCTGGCAGCTCGGTGATGCATTGCGGACTTTGCTCGCCTTCCTGCAGACTTTGCTCGCTTTCCGAAATGTAGGCCAAGCACCCGGAATTTTCACGGCAGCAGCAGTTCTCCTCCTCAGTTGGCATTAGCTCGCACCGATTGCACGTGCACCAGGTGGAGACGCCGTCCATGCGACATGGTCCAGGCTCTTCATCCGTTGACTGGTCCTCCCAACTGCCGTCCGAATCCCCATCGTTTTCGCGTGCTTGCCTTTCCAGTAGTTCCTCCTCGGTGTACTCGGGCTCGTACATATACGGCATTATTGTGGCCATTGTGCGGTAAAGATAGTAAAATAATTTAAAGAGATGGTACAGGTGTTCACACGGGCTACAAGCGGCGAAGGTAGCTGACCAGAGCACTGAAACGAGTCACAGAATACTCAAAGTAACACAGAGAGAGTAATGGAATCGAAAATCTGCTGCTGTATGTTGTGAAACGGTCTGTTTATACTTATTGGGGAAAGAGGCGTCCTGCCATTTCCATGGCAACACGTCAATAGCTGAGGCGCAGCGATTGTTGACACGAGACGTGCTTGAAATGGGCAGTACGCGTCTGCTGATGTCAGGCTCAGGGGCGGGGGATTTGATTTAGTGCCGCAAAGGCAGGTGAGCCAGGTCGATGCGGCGAAATGATAGGATTATCACAAAATGGAGGCTGATTTCGAGTGCGATAATGGGCGAAAAGTCGGGTAAGGTCCATAGGAAAGTTTCCTACGATCTACCGATTTATGCTTACAAACACATGGCCGACCCGTAGGGACAATAAAAAAAAAGTCCCGGAACTATCCTTTAATAAGTTAGTAACGTAACATTACCATATGGCACTGGCACATAACGAATACAGACTACAGGGGCACTTGGCTGTTGGCAGTTGGCTCCGGTCAGAGTACATATCTCTCTCTGAGTTCAAGACAGCTGTTGCTGTCACTGTCGAAAAAATATATAACAGCAACATCCAGGATCATGGATGGTGAAACACAGCCCGGTAATCCATCCATTCCATAGAATAAAGGCCTAAAACCAGAAAGACCACAGCTGAGCACACTGACTGCACACACAGTCCACACCACCTTGTTCAGTTTAATTACATCATTATGGCATGACTGGCAAAGTGGCAGTGGCAGTGTGGCACTGCTAGTGCAGTGCCACTAGGCCAGTGAGAGGCAAAGCAAGTCCAGACAGGGCTCTGCGGGCACGCAGCACAGGCGGCACGGCAGTGCTGAGTGCAGCAGCACTGCACAATGCTCGCTTGCCAGGGACCAGCTGCAGCCGCTGGTGCAGCACTCTTAGTCAGTGCCAATCAGTCAGTGTGTTCCACCACAGCAGTGTCTGCACACACACACACTCGAGTCACCTCCAATTTGGTGATGCTGCTGCTAAGTAAGCAGCTGCTTTCTGTTGGGCTGTTGGTCGTCCGACCGGCGACCGGCGGCATCAGTTAGTCACTGGGGTCAGAGTGGGCCATGCGCGCTCTGCGGCATGAGCACTATGTCACTGCTGGCCTGGGCAGGTGGCTGGCTGCTGGCAGTGGGCTTCTAAGTACTTTGGCTTCGGACCCAGAGCAGAGAGCAACAGCTAGCAGCAGCAAGGAGGCCTCAGGAGCAGGCTGGCAGGCCAGGCCAGCAGCAGCACAGTCAGAACTGCTGCAGCAGCTAATGGCGGCAATGTCGCAGGACCGGGGTCACTGACAGGCTGCAGGCAGGGCTGTAGGCAGGCTGCCGCTGGCGCTCACTGAAAGTGTGTGTCGACTTCTGACTCTCTCTGGCCTGCAGCTAAGTGCGTCGACTTGTGCGTGCACGCCGGGGCACGTGGACTAGCAGTACTGCTCCTCCAAAGGCAGTTGTTTGTGGACTGGCCAGGCCGAATTGCCACATTTATAGCAAATGTGTCAGCCAGTTGTCTCCAAATAGTCTGGTAGGTTGTGCTGGGTCAGGTGGGTTGGGGCGGGCAAAACAAAACTGCAGAGTGCTTTGACTGTGCAGACAGAGACTAGAGTATCATTATCGCACCAGAGTGCGATTTTCAAATTTCATTGCACAATTAGCGAGAGTGCGAGAATATGGCCAACAGCACGGGTTTTGTGCACTAGCGAGTGAACATTGCAACAACAATGCAATGCATCAGACTGTCTAGCGCAAACTGCAGTGTGTGAGAGTGAGTGTGTCCGAAGCTGAGTTTGCTCCCTGCACATTGGGTGCGAGGATTGTCAGTAGTCCCAGACAGACAGTGTGGGCCTCATTACGACCCTGGCGGAACGGGTTAAACGGCGCCGTAAAAGGTGACGGCGCCGTTCAACCCGTTCCGCCACATTACGAGGTCCCCTCGTGGGACACGTTAAGCACGCCTGGGAAAGCCAGGCGTGCTTACCGGGGCCCGCGAGGGGAAGAGGGAGCAAACAACAGGCCATCTCGTTATGGCCCGTTGTTTGGTCCCTCTCCCATTCCTATTCAGCCCTATGGGGGCTGAAATGGGAATGGGGAAGGACCGTGTCCGGGTCCTTGAGGGAGGAATTACCGGGCCATCCGAACTCGGAATGGCCCGGTAAGTCCTCATTCCTTCACCCGGACACGGATGCGATTTCGGCGGCAGCCATGCCGCCAATAGCGGCATGGCTACCGGCCGAACTCGTTATGAGGGCCTGTGTGTCCACTGACAGCATGTGTCGATTGGCGGCCTGGCTGCACTGGTACTACTGTGTACCATTGCGTGCATGATGTGCCCCTGGAAATATTGTAAGGTTGGTCTTTTGTCCCAAGCTCGAGCAAGACGAGCAACAATTATTGATTTTGGGTAGAGGACAGGAGGGCATGAGGCAGTGGCACTTGAAGACAGTTCTGTTTTGTAAGAGTGTGCTTCACGACTTGATGCAGAGATGTATAGACCCATACATTGCAATACATGTTTTATGAGAAACCCCGCATTTTCAATTAATAAACTGGGGAAAACAGTCCACCGGTTTGCAGGAAGTAAAGAATGCGCATGCTTTAGAGCATGTACTTCAAGGAAGGTCAAACACACACAGGACAGAAAATAACCTTTTTTTCAGTTCGCACCAGGTCCACGTCGTCAGTATTTGTTCTTCTCAGTGCAGTCAGTGATGCCTGCAGGCTGTAGCCTTCAGGCAATGGCATGTGCCAGCCATATTGTGGCACAGAGCACATCTGCATGGTCTCCTCCTCCCCCCGCCTCCAGGCCAGTATCCTTCCTCTCGCCTACCTGGTAATGATACCAATACTATCCCTGTCCGTTTTGCAATTGCAATGCAAAAATGCAAATGGAAGAAGGGACGTGAGGTAGGGATTCAGACAACAAGTTGGCAAGGTGGTGGTGGAGTCAGTGACTCAGTTCAGCCGAGTGGAATGAACAAACTGAACACTTCAGGGCTGCCGGGGCAGCCCAGCCCCTCCCGCCCCCCCACGCAGAGCTCAGAGTCATAGTCAAATGTTATTGACGTGACAGGTCAGTGTGTGAGGTGTGTGCAGTCAGTGCAGCAGTCAGTGCACTTGGCCTAAGCCTGCAGACAGTGCTGTGAAAACAGCAGTCACGACGGCACCACGGGATGAGTCACACCTGGCATAACATTAATGTGCACAGTAGGCTAAGGCCGACTGCTGCCGCCACTGTGTCGATGGTGGACTTAATTGAAAGTATGTGACATGTCCTCCGACTTCATTGTTGACATATTTTTATTTTTCCAATTAAAAGTTATGGCAGGCTTTAGCCCAGTGGGAGCAAGGGGGGGGGCACACACCGGGCACCATGGGGGATACATGGGGGTGATCACCCCACCCTTCCCCATCACCCCCAACTCCACCACTGAATTAATGAAAGAGCGGGTGATCTTCACATTCACTGGAGTAACTTCATCCCCTGCACCAGCTGCAGTGCGGGGGGGCCCCGCCACCTCATGTCCTGGGATGGGGCCCCCCTTGGATTAAAAAACAGAAATAATGTCTTTATGAAGGCAGAGTGACCACAAAAAGAAACTATTTCTTTTTGAAGTTCGAGGGGTCCCCCGACCCCATGACATGGAAGCCTCTAGACTGGAGGCCTCCAAATCATGGGTGGGGAGCTCTATGATTTCAAAAAGAAATAGTTTCTTTTTGAAGTCACTCTGCCTTCATAAAGAAATTATTTCCATAACGGTTTGGTCCTTAATGGCAATAATTTCTTTATGAAGTCGGAGTGGCTTCAAAAAAGAAACAATTTCTTTTTGAAGTTATATGGCTCCCCTCAACCCCATGATGTGTGCATGTGTGAGTGTATGGTGAAAGGGTGAACACTTAAATATATAGGTGGCTGCCTGTGTGAGTGTGTGGTGAAAGGGTGCACAATTTAATGTATGGGTGGCTGGGTGTGCATGTCGAGTGTATGGTGAAAGGGTGCACACAGTATGGGTGGCTGCCTGGGTGTGCCTGCATGGTGAACAGGGTGCACACTTAAATGTATAAGTGGCTGCCTGTGTGAGTGTATGGTGAAAGGGTTCACACTTAAATGTATGGGTGGCTGTCTGGGTGTGCCTGTATGGTGAACAGGTACACACCTAAATGTATGGCTGGCTGGGTGTGCGTGTGTGTGTATGTTAAATGGTTTGTGTGCATTGTTCAGGGGCCCAACGAAACCTACATTTTGGGGGGTGCTAATCCTTCAAATGTTGGGAGATGTGCTAACTTCACGGGCGGTGGGGGAGTGGCAAACTTATTTGCATGGGGCATCTAACTTGTAGATGCATTCTAATGAGATTATTCTAGTGCAGCTTCCATTTTACAAGTAGTTAACTCTCTCTTTTAAGTCTAAAAGCACCCCCTTATGGACTGCTGTGAGAATAAGCAGTCTCCTGTCCCCTCTCTACCCTTCCAATCACTTCCCTGGCATGCAAGTACCAAACCCACATCAAGATGTTAATTGCCTAAAGAATTATGCATTTGAATTCAAGTACTCACAGTGAAATGCTTTACGTCCTGTTCTGGCCAGCAACGACTCTGTAGGTCAACCAGTTTGAGTCAACATAGTCCAAAATGTCAGGGGGGCTGGTGGGAGGGCTGGAGCCTAGCCAGTTCAATGAGATGGCAAAGCAAAAAAATAGCATGATTGGAGGGCCATGAAGGACCTGGCCCTCTTAATCCCAACTCCATGTTAGACAGGGGATTAGATGGTTTAGATGTTTGCAAGCATTTAGATTTAGCTATGTGAACGAGACATGCAGTAGGAGCTCAGGCACTGGTTACATCTGGTCAAATGGGATATCACATAGCATAGTTGAGTACACCTATGGGCCGCAGAAGCCCACATGGGATACAGCAGTACGTCGTATGATGTCCACTGCCCTCAGAGTTCATATAACATCTTAGAGTTAACAATGTGTTGTTTTTGTAACTATAGTCCCAATTACCTGGAAGGGCAGTCTGAAAGTTTCTACGCAGGGAAACCGGATAATCTGGAATGAGCGTCACATTGAAAACAGTAATAGATGATTACATTCTGATCACTTAGTCATTACAGAATGGGATAATGGCAATTTGGACTCTCTCTGCTATTGGTATTTTGTCTGATATGACAAGTATGATGGTTGCACTAAGATTAAGGAAACGTATTCTAAGAATAGCCAATGTGTGGGAAAATAGAACACAGCCATTGCAGGAAACACTTCACAGCATCCGCTTCATGAATAAGCTCTATTAACAGGGTCAATTTACTGAAGACCAGTGAAGGCATAATATTATCACTCTGCAAACAAAGTATTGACAGTGCATAGACACTCTACCAGGACTGTCAACTTGAAATTGATGTATCAAGTACTGAGAATGAATGATAGTAAGGGATTTTGGCAGATATTTAGAACATAGCAGCACAAACAGACTAAAATAAAATGCATCCAATTATGGAAAAGGATTGGGCTGCCCATGTTAAAAAGCAATATGGAATTAGTACAAGAAGAGCCCAGTTCCTGAGTGAATCTAGCTTTACATATAACTGGACATTAAGCACAGAGGATGTTTATGAGAAAATACTTAAAATTAAGCCTTCTATAGCTCTGGGCGCAGATGGGGTCTCTAACTCAGTTTTGAAAAAACATCCAATACTCTGTCTTCTCTTTTCCATAAATAATCCTGTGCGGTTGCAGTGAGTGGACCCATTCCAAATTCCTGGAAGACATCTCTTGTAATTCCCATGTGCAAGAAAGTCGCCAGGGAAGATCCCACTAACTACAGAATGCTGGCTGTGTTGGATGCAACAGGAAAGCTATTCTGTAATGTATTGCTTGAGGAGCTATTACCCTGGGTGAAGAGCCAGCAGCTCCTGCCTATTCACCAGACAGCTTTTAGTAGGGGAATGAGAGTGTTGCATAAAGTATGGACTATGCAACATTTGATTGGTAATACATTAGATTCCAAGGCATCATTGCACATGGCATTCATAGACTATTCGAGTGCTTTTGATAGAGTGGATCGGAATAGGCTATAGGATAAACTTTATAAGTAGGTAATTAATCTAGGACTGCTTAATCTGATAATTCAATTTTACTCTGGTACAGCAGGAGCAGTGAGCCTCAATCAGCTCTGGGGGGCTAAGCCACTTATCCCTACTGTAAATTGATTAAAGCAGGGTTGTGTGCTAGCCCCTATGCTATTTAATGTCTATGTAGTAGTTGGGAAGGTTGCCCTAGAAGAATGTAATCACTGTCCCCCCCAAGGTAGGCAAACGCCAGATATTATGGTTGTCCTATGCCGACGACACTGTTCTAAAGATAATAATCTTAAAATGAATTGGGCACAAAATAATATCTTGGTTGTTGGTAGTAAGCATTCATCTCAGAAATTTTGATGGAAATTAGACAGGTTGCCTGTGGAAATGGCAGAGGGCTATATTTATCTAGGTACTCTGATAAGTACTTCACTTTCTCCTAAATTGCTGAAGCAATTAATCATGACCAAAGCACTAGGAAGATTGGTGAAGTTGCCTATTCGTGTTAAGGGTGACTTCTCAGTAGATGGAATGCTAAACAACTAGCATTATGGCTTGCACCGACAAGCAGCTTTTCCGGCTGAAGATTTAGAAAAGGAAGCTGTGGAGACATAATCTAGGTCTCCCCCAGTCATTACCAATGGAAGCAATCCACATGGAATTGGGGCTTGTTTCATTGTCTACAATGGTTAGAATAAAAAGAAGCCTTTTATTACTTAAAATGCTAACTGATACAGGTGAAAAGCTGCTGAGCCGGCACAGGGATCTTGTTCGGCTAGATTCTCACATATCTACATTGGTGAAGGGTTTTGGAATTTGTGTGCAGATTTTCATCGAAGGATCGGCGGGAATATGGAAAAACTATCTAATTTGCATATTGCCAGGAAAGAATTGATAGAAAAAGCCAACTTTTTAGATTGTTCTGCCAATGAAGACTACTTGTCGGGTAAAAAGTCTCTAAATGAATATGCCAGGCAGTCTTTCCCCTACTTGAGCTCCTCTGGATATTTAATGCGCGCCGCAGATCAATGTGTAAGGTGTTTCTCCCCTTGATTTGGTATGAAGAGTAACCAGCAACCTGTATGAGACCTGAGTCGGGATACTTACACCTTACTGCACTCATGTGCAAATGAAACCCAGGGGCGATACATTATGACCCATCTCGTACAGGCCTAGTGCAGACCTCTAGTATGTGCAGGGTACACTGAGGGGGATTTGGCCCTGTCCTATGGTCAGTCCTCCCTGCTGACTGACCGCTGCATCAGAGAACCTGGTTAAATAAACAGACACAGCCTTATTCGTATGGCAATGCTAGGACAGCCTACAAATATGAATGAAGGGGTGCAACAGATCCACTTTACAACATTAGTAACTTTACACCTCTGTGCGCCTGGAGTTGGGCGCACGCGGTTTATGCAGGGAACAAATGAATACTTAAAAGACCGCATTGCATTACCTCAGATAATAATTACTCCAATAGCATCAATTCAGTCGCCTGGGCACAGGGGTGTTTGTATGGGTATATTTTATACGTGCAATGAATGAGTAGCTGAGTAGCATGAGTTCATTGACATCTGACAATACATAATTAAATAGCATCATTTCAGTCACCTGGGTGGAGGGGTGTGTGGATGGATATACTTCACACATATCATGAATGAATAGCTAGGTTGCGTGAGTTCATTGACATTTGATAATACATAATTAAATAGCATCAATTCAGTCACCTGGGCAGAAGGGTGTTTGCTTGGGTATATTTAATACACAAAATGAATGAGTAGCTAGGTAGCATGAGTTAGCATCAATTCAGTCACCTCGCAGAGGGGTGTTCACATGGGTATATTTCATACATAAAATGAATAGTAGCTAGGTAGAATGAGTTTATTGACATTTGATAGTAAATCATTAAACAACATCAATTCAGTCACCTGAGCAGAGGGGTGTTTGGATGTTTCATACATATAATAGCATATATATAATTAACGAGTAGCTAGGTAGCATGAGTTCATTGACATGTGATAATAAATAAATAAATAAATAAATAAATAAATAAATAAATAAATAAATAACATTAATTCAGTCACCTGGGCAGTGGGGTGTTTGGATGGTATATGTCATACATAAAATTGACGAATTACATTAAGGGTATGCTGAGTAACATTAGCAGTCATAATATGTTGCCTAACTTCAATATGACCACTTTATGCGTACTGGACTCCTTTTACATTTCTAATACCCAGAGTCAACACCAGAATCCCTAAACTATATGTAGCTGCAGACTACCATATGGACGCAACAACACCTTGGACACAGACCCACCAATCAAAACCAGACAAACAGTGGACATAGCCAACCCCTAACCTTTGACCGGCAGGATATGTAATCTATCCTAAAGGAGCATACAATTTCACACAGAAACCACCTATTATAAAGTGTAAGAGACGGGTAGATCAACACCACCCCACCTGCCCTAACCCCACATAGGACAATGGGGTATCTGTAATCCAGGGACCAGAATTGCCTATGGCTACCTGTCCTTCTCCCTCACACCTGTCCCCCTCCTAACACTTCACTATTACAGAGCAGGTAAGGCACAACCTCCCAGAGAGGATGCGCACAGCTTGGGTAATGTGCTGTAGTATAAATGGGGGGCTGTGATGGCCGCAAATCCTTGATCCTCTCTGTTCCCCCCGGACTCATGCATAGCCAGGCCTTCACCCTGAGTGGGGAAAGAGGGAGAAAATAAACACGTGGCCTCTGAAGAAAGTATGGTACTGTAAAGACGGTCAGTGACCTCACTCCCATTTATCCCTGGTGCCTTCCACCTGGTCTCCTGGGGGAGCCCCTGACGCGTGGCTGAGTTGAAACACCACAGCAGCCCAATCTGTGAGGCCTTCAGTAAAGTTAGACTGCTTCAAGCTTCCTTGGACAGGATGTGCACAAACACAGTCAAACCTGCCTGTAGCACACAGTGTTCTAAATGCATAGCACATAATTTGCCCTTTCCGACATGTTCCCATGCCTACCTCACAACAGCTATCCGACACGGGAAACCAATGGCTAGAAACCGCCACTCATGGAGCGGCCCCAACACTTGAAACCAGAATCAGTCCTCTTTCTCATGCGGCTCACATTTTCGACCCAGGGAAGGGGAGAGCAAATGTCTGCCAGGAAAAAGGATGTCCCTTTTTATAGAGAAGGCATGACCACTCTCTGTGTTCCCTGTCTTCCTCCTCTCTTCCACCGCCGTTCCTCCCGTCGATCCGATATACATTCTCTGCCCCTCCGGGACCTTCCACCTGTGTTGCATTGCAGGGAAGCTCCCGTCAGTCCTGAGGTAAAATCGCTTCACAGACACACCCGCTCCCCCGGCTGGTGGAGCGTACCATCATCCCCCATCGTGCTGGAAGCACAATGAAAAGCGAAAAAGAAAGAAAAACCCTGCCAAGAAAACAGGTAAACCCTTCCCATTCATTAAAGAGAAAACCCAGCATCAAAAGAGGGTTTAAAAATGTTTATAATGTTCCTACATTTTAATTTGTTACAGTCCCTTATGGTCATCGGGTCTAGAGAATTAATCCCAAAGGGAGTGAGAACATATACAATCTGTAAGGATTGTCTAGAAACCACTAGGCATCTGCTTACACAGTGTCCCACGTTGGTATTAATTTACAGTCTGCACTATGAATACTATGTACAATGTATATAGGATTTTAAAGGGCCATCAGACCCCAGACCAGGACTCTTGATATTGGCCAAGGATACAGTGCACAATTAAAACACTTTTAAATTCATGAATTTGGATTCAGCTTTGTGAAGGCAGCCAATCTGTCTCACACCCCCTTTAACGTACACCCCGTGTCACAATGGGACCATGAAGCAGGCCAGTGTGTGGTAATGAAATATTTATTTATTTTAATTTGGAATAAAAATTAAACACATTCAATATAGGGCAACAATCACCCGTGTGGTGATAAGTACACTGTAGATGATAGAACACACTAAGTTTGACCTTTAAACATAAGATATACAATGCAGATTGAATTAAAGCAAAATTACTTTCGAGTATTATTTTCAGATAGAACTACAGTTAGTATTCCCCCCTGCAACATTCCCTCAAAGCCTTTTTAACCAAATGCTGTGTGGGTAGATAGGAGTAGCAGGGAGTCAGGTATACTAGGCAACACACAGAATGAAAATCCGACCTTCCACCCCTGAAGGGGAGGCTGAATCCGATTGAAAACCCTTGAAATTTAGCAAAATAGCACTCAGAATTACTAAATAGTTATTTTACATGTGTGGTTGAATGAATGAGGTAGAAATGAGTATGGCTAGAAGTAAGAACACTAGCAAACTACAAGACAATGTACTAGCAACAGGTATACAGTTCAGAAAATCGACTTTGGAAGGAAAAACACAGTGCAGCAAAATCACACGTGGAGAAATTGCATTTGCTTAGTTTCACAGGTTTAAAATAGCAAAACGGCTTGGCAAATAGGTTAAACAGACAAAATCAGCGGTTTGGATGCTAAGGTACAAAGGCACATAACAGGGATGAGGCTACTGTGAAAGGGTGACTTTTGATGGGTCACAGGATAGGAATCTTGAGAGGGAGAGAAAGTCCGATTTTATAATAAAAGCAGTACACGGGGAAAATCGATTTCAAAAGGAAAATGATCACTTTTGCAGTTTTATCCCCCTTATGCTTTGCGCCTCTTTAAGTGGGAATTAATTAATTTATTCAAAATAGTACTAAGGGCTTACACAACAGACTGAAAGGATTGGAAAGAATGGCACTAACGCATGGAGATTAAAGGACAGTATACACAGAGGATTCTGAACATTTTAAGAAGTTACTAGGATACTCATAGGATTTCTTAGAGGGTTGAACAAATGGCAAGGTAACAACATGGGATATGCAGCGTTTTGATATTGGGAAGGGGTGTCATGGCCACAGGCCCCAGAACACAAAAACCACATCATCTAGTAATGGGGGAATGGGCCACTTGACCCACTTATGTCCCTTTGGGACACATAAACACATGGGCCAGGCTCATATAGTGATGTGAGCAGGAACACTTTATTTCAGTGCAGGAGTTCTTTTACTTTATTTCAGTGCAGGAGTGTTTTTATTTTACAAGAACTTTATTCCACAGAACATCCTCATGTGCCGACTCATCGGGTGTGGCACCCTAGGCCTGGTCTTCATGTGCTGACTCATCAGGTGTGGCAGGGTGTGGCAGGCAGGCTGAACCTGGTAGGCATGGCTTCAGAAGCTCAGCTGTATAATCTGCTCCATACTTAAGGCCGGTGCTTCGTGTTACTGTGCACTCACGTGCAACGTGATGCTCACCGCCGCTTGGACCAGTTTACTTACCTTTGAAACCAGGCTTTCTCCTGCATACTCACCTCCAGGAAACCAGTGCTTCATTGCTTCATCTGCAAACTCATCTCCTGACAGCCGCAGCACTGCGCTCTGTATCCACAAACTCAAACCCTGTGAAGAAGAAGAAAGACAAGGTTAGAACATAGGGTCCTAGAGCCGCGCCACATTTGAACCCCGCGCGCCCCCTAATTAACAATTTACCAGCTACTGTACAGCTGCAGCTTCATTCCTCATTCCCTCCGGCTGCAGCCTCGAGCTCTGCAGCTTCTGCCGGGCCGGCAACATTACCTGGAAGGGAAGAAAGCAAAAGAGCAAACATCAAAAGCAGAACGGACAGCAATATAAGACAACAAACTTTACAATACAACAAAAACAGACAAGGAAAGACAAAGGAAAACAGGAATACTTACCTGAAGTATAGTGGCTTAGTCGCAAAAGGACTGGACTACCATGTGCAAGGGACCAGTGAAGGAACTCGGTCCGATCATACAAGCGCCCCTGCCAGAAGCAGCAGGACGGAGTGCTCACCAAAACTAATCAACAGGTGAGCTTTCCACGGAGAGTGCATCCCACGTGTACCACGGTTTGCGAGAAGGGGTCTGGAAGGGGATCAGGCACAAAAGCAGGCATACTTACACCCCCTGTTCTTGCAGTAGCAGTTCCAAACAGCATCACTTATTACTACCAATTACCACATAGGTGCAGAGGACGAAGTCGGACCCATGCAACCTCATTCCCGGAAGGGCTGCAACCATGCCCCAATGCATCCGGAGAGACTAGGTGAGCGTAACAAGGGGTGATATTTACAAGAAGTGCTTGAATTGGGTATTTTGGACAGCCAGCCGGGTATCTGGACAGCGGGACAAGGATCAGGTCACTGCGCAGCGGCGACTTTCCTTTAGGGAACAACTGAGCCTAGTCTGGTCTCTGTAGACAGCGGGGCATCAGCTGGGCAAAACAGGCAGCAGGGCAAAAGTTGTCTGGTCACCGGATCATCCACAAAAAAGGCTTCACAGCCTTTCCCCCTTTCTACCTGAGTTACTGGGATTTTTGTAGGGTTTGAATTCTGGATCGTGGTTCTTCAGTTTCAGGAGGTAGCGCAAGGATCAGGATTAGCTACCCCTGGCTTGGCAGTGGAATCTGGAATCTTGCAGCATGAATATGTAATGTCTGGATCTCTGGATGCACAGGACCTGAAAAAGTCAGAAGAGGGCCCAGAGCTCCCTATGCCTCCCATTATATAAGGAGCATGACATCAAAGGATTTTACTATGGGGGCAGACTCAAGCTGGACTTACCTCTTAAAATTGGATAGGTCAGCTGTGGATGTCACCGCCTCTATGTAAGCCGGTTGGACTCAGGGACATGACATCAGTTTTATGGTGTGTGCTTCATGATGTACATGGCCATCCCACAGTTACTTTTGCCAAAATCAGTTATGCCACAAAAATGCACCTTTTTACAATTGTTATGCTTTTGAAAATCACATAGGCCAATTCCATGTTTTACACAGAACATGCCATTCCAACTTCAAAGTTTGTACGATGTTGTTTAGTCATTCTGGCAATCTTTTGCCATTTCCATGGAAAACATTTCACCTGCAATTCTACAATTGTATATATGTATACATATCATCACAGGGCATGTTTTCATTCATTTCTAAAGCTGTACCATGTATCCTTTCCCTAGAAATCACATTTTCCTGCTGATTGCATCCCCAACATGCAAGAAAAACCTACAACATCTTATTTTAATGGCACAAACATACCATTTAAACAATCATGAGTTCACATTAATATGTCTTTTGATTACTGAAATAAATTACATGATCTGAACAGTCTATGCAAACAAAAAGTCTGGCTTTGTTTTCCAAATATGGGTATTCCTTCCAACTCCAAGCCAAATGTCAGGCTCTGGTCAGCTTAGCCCAGTGCTGATATGGATTTGCCTTTGAAGTCTTTCAGTTGAGGGGAGGTGTAACCAGGAATTCACACTTATGTGCAATGGCAGTCCATTGTCTCATGCTGGAGCAATGCCGCTTCGTCTGCCGAGGGTGCTAGATTCTCCACCTTGGTCCCTTTCATGTGTCCAGGCGGCTAGTCCCCTGGGGGAAGGTGAGTCTGTTCCCAGGGGAGGCAGGGCCCTTTGAAGTCAAACCTGTTCTGCTGGCCTCAAAGTACTTTTATTTATTTATTTTCCTTTCTTTCTTTAACCAGAAAGCAAGTCTTTTGGGAATAATATCATGTATATATTTAAAGAAAACCCCCATCACATTCCTGTGCAAGCACAGGACCTTAGTTTAACATTTCACTTTTAAAAAAGGCATTTTCTTTTTTGGCAAAAGCACCCTTTTACACGTGGGTTAATTCTTCTTTGATGTCACTTTTACAAGTATGGCTCTTTTTCGCATCTATATTCTGAACATTATTTATAGCCCTAGTCAATTTCTAATACACAGAAATCTGCCCAACACAATAGTTCTCTGAAACTGACATCAAGCTAAAGGAGAGAGAGAGAGCTTTTCTGAAGAGTTTGGACTGTGTTAGATTGTTGTAAAAGTAAAACGTTTGCCGTGCGGCTTGGAGTGACTTTCTCTGCCATTTTGCAGATTTAACTCAACACATAATACCTTTCAGGGAGGACTCCCTCCTTTGCTGGTGTATAGCCTGAAGAAATTGGCATGGATGTGTCTTATTGGAACCAACTGTATAATGTCGAAACAATGGAAATGGCATCAGTGCAAAGCCATTTTAACGCAGAACATTTCCTTTTCTTTACTTGGAAGATTTCAAGCTGGCACCATAGAAGCGCTGCAGTAGGCTGCTTTTGAATTCTTCTTTTTGATGCAAATGAAGAACATAACTTTCTGCAATTCTCAGGGTGTTCTATGTTTCATCTCGCCCCATATGTGCCTGGTAAAGACAGCACAGCCATTTTTTTTGGTGACTGCAAAATGCATCTTTCATGCAAGGCAATAGTGCTCAATAGAGCCATCGCAACCATTCTGCTGGTAACGGCTGAAGTGCAGTTTGGTAATGTGGGGAAGTTCTGCTGGGCTAGTAAATGTACCCCACATACTGAATAATACATTCTGGACTAATGGGGTGGTGGCCCAATCCTGTGTTATGCTAAATTTGGTGTACCTGGTATGGATGCATATTAGAAATTGTATTGATAAATTAGGTCTACTCACTATTTAAACATTGCAAGAACTAACCTATGGTGTATGGAGAATCATTTTATATATATTAATGTGGATTCTATGATTCAGATAATACATCCCTTACTGTATTTGTTTTATTTGTAATTTGTCACAAGGATTTATTGAAGGAGTTCCTTACATATAAGACCCATGTGCTTTCTTGTAAATGGGTGTGATGGCTTCCAGGGGACCGAACACTGATCTTGGGGAGTGGGGGACAGGAATGAAGGGGATATGGGAGGATGCCAGCAGTGGTCAATCTAGTTGGTACATGTTTAAGCATTTCACATCAAACCAGTTCTTAGCAATGTCTCCTGTATAGCTAAATTGGACTGTAGGAACATCATATGAAAGTGTTTAAATCATTTGCCATGATCATCTGGAACAGGAGTTATGTGGATCTGCATGATGCATCTAGGGGTCCCAACAGTGTCTCCCAGTGTCACATGCCAGAGGATCAATGGACCAGCCACTTGCACTGTCTGCTCTTGCATGCAGTATCAGCACATAGCATAACTAGCCAGCAATTGCAAATCCCTTCAGAGAGTGAAATTGAGTACAGAAGCTAAGCATGTTGAACAATCACATCAGTGATTCATACGTGCACCTGAGTCATTAGCTTGAATCCCAGGAGGACTAACTGAAACCAATCAACATTGAAAAACTGGTGACTAACAGCACCCATTAGTACTACACTTAAAGTTGCAAGTAATTAGGCATTCAAGTGTTAGGTGAAAACCTGTTTTACTCATTGCAGTTGTTGAAACCCATGGGAACATGGATTAAATAAGTGCTTGCCACAGAGAGACACTCATTAATCTGGAAAAAAGGAGATGACAAACACAATTCTAAAAGCTGCACAGCACTAAAAATTACTATCGAGCAGCATATAAAAGCTTATTGTACTGTACTGAGGCAGAGATTGGCCATTCAAAGAGGGGCATAGAGAGACCTCGGCGTAAATGGTTATATTTTGATTGAGTAATAAAAGACCTATTATAACAGCACTTTAGAAGTGAGAGGAAGATGGCATTCGGTGCTCTATAAAAACAGGATATTATAATTGTGACTTTCAGAAGTGCAGCTTGTTCATCACAGCATGTGTCACAATATTGCTTACGAGGGTCAGATTTTTGCACTTGAACCTATAGCATTCAACCCATCGCCCATATGCGGAACACATTTCATGCAGTGTTGCAGGTACACACTCTCGCTGAGTGCAAGAGTGAGGCAATGCTCATTGATGCAAGGCTAGACCAGGGGGCAGGAAGTTGTATACTGTTCAGTTCCATTCAGGCATCCTGTCCCCATTCGCTGTCCTGACCCTCATGGCCCAGCCAATATGTGCCTGCTTTCTGCCTGCTTCTGGTATAAGCTGGTTCCACTCTGTTTTCATAGATAGTTCCCTGGTTGTCCCTGTCTGCTTGTGTCTCTGCAGTAGGGCACACATTTGGGTACTCAGGTCAGATGTGGATAAGCTGTTGTCATCTGGGAATGTCCCTAGAAATCGAATGGTAAGATTCAAGCCTTGGCAGGGAGATCGCAAGCACATTTGCCTCCTAAAAAGGAGGAATGATGAGCAGCCTTCGGACCTTTAGATAAGGGTGTTACCATACTTAGTCTCATGTTTTTTGGTAAAATAGTATTAAGTGCAAATAATGTGCTGTGATTTGTTTCTTGTTATTTCTTACCTTTGAATTTTGACTTTTGGAGGCTGTGAGGAGATGCCACAGCATTGATATGGAGAGAGCCACCTCCTGCAGCACTCAGTCAGGTGTGTGTGAATGGGTGGGGCCCACTTTCAGATGTGAATGTGTGGGGAGGCAGGTGATGAAGGGTAGAATAGCTTAAACTGGACAGTGTTTTGGAAAAGCTGGCTGTGTCCAAGTTCTCTACTGCTTCTTACTGCCTCAGCACCACAGCACCACAGACAGCAGCCACCAAACATCCATTATTGAGGCAATTATCAACCACATTGTTTTTGAGGGCAGATGCAGAAGAATTATAGGCTTTGTTTTCATGCAACACCAAAAAGAAGGCAGTGTTCTTATGTAGGGTAGGTACATAGATAGTAGCAGTCAGTATCAGAGAGGGACGGTAAAGACTATGGTGCCTGGGCCCACAAATACTGCAGTGAATTGCCCGACTATTGTCCACCAATCACCCCTTAATGAGCCATTGCTAAAGCTGATGATGCGGAAGTTGATTATAGTCTAGAATGAATATAGCTTTCATGCCCTGGTTGGGGGGCATACATGGGCTTTAATGGCCTGCCATACCGAGCTTTGGCCATTGAAGCCCATGAACACCCTCCAGCATCGATTTACCGAGGTGCGGATATCATTTTCATTTTCATCCGATGGGGATCAGCTCTGCGTAAGCCCATCTTCTGTCAGACAAAAAAACGAATGTTAATGCATTGAAATGGAAAAGGGACTAGGTCGCTTTGCTGATGACGGTGGCCATGGAAAACATGTTCCAAAATGGGTGCCGTCATCCAAAATGGCACCTAGTCCATTTTCTATTTCGATGGCAGCCGGACCAGAGGATTGTCAGGGACCAGAGCGCAAACCTCAAGTTCCGCAGCTAAGTTGGGGTGGAGGGAAGCACAATTTTTTTTGTTTTTTTGTTAAGATAAAAGTAGTGGCACAAAAGACAAAAAGATACCCAAGCTCTAACACAATATTCAGTTATGCTTAGTTGGCAGCGGGTGGTTGTATGTTCTGGGTATTTGGCCAAAAACACACCACAGAACACAAAAGGTATTGAAAAGGGTATCCAATCAAACTCTGCCAATCGCTGTGTAGTTTCATGCATAAATGCATATAGTTTTATTGATTCCAAGGTTAGCCTGACACGTGTTTCGAGCCTAAGCTCTTCTTCAGTCATAACATGTCCAAAATGTATTAAATGCATTGGTGAGCCAATATATCATCAAAGCTGCACAAAACCAATGTTCAAAAAGAGGTGCCATGTGTAGCAAATTAATATCACCCAAAATGATAAAGATACATACATGTAATGTGCAATGATGGTACAGCCATTTCATGAAGGTATATTAACGCATATATCAATAATGACAAACCATTCCATTGGAAGATAAAGACACAGGACATCCATATAAGGAAAAGATAGAAAAATAAACAAACGACCAATTAATGATTTGGCAGTGATTCGGCAATATTGATAAAAAAATATATATCTAATGGTGTAGCTATTTTTTTTTTTAATGTGGGTAGGCAACATGGAGAGTCTCTGTGTTGCCGCCACCTGCGAAAAACAAAAGGAAAAAAAAGTGCCACCCATGTAAGGGCCTCGTGTGGCTGGAAAAGCAGGTGGGGATTGAGTATTCTCTCCCTCTGTTACAACCATCTGATTGGCTGAACGCCATTGCCCGGGTGTGTATGCCCTTTGTCAAAAGTTCAGTAACGTAGATCGGGATTCATGATTTTGTCCTAACAGAAGTCATTGGAACTCATAACACACACTGCATTTCTGATAGGTGAAGCGGACATGTGTTTCTACTTGTCCCTTCGCAATGTACATATGCACACAAACTGCACATACACCCAATCACTATGCACCGACCATCTGCACCTGCGCCCTCACACCCTGCAAACACATACCATCACATATCATTCCCCCACCTTCACACCTTAGACAAACCCACACATTCCCAGCACTTAATCTGCACATGCACCCCCCTCAAAACCCACGAATACCTTACAATGTACATACACCTATATTTTGCCTCTAGATCAGAAGATATACATACACCCACACCCTGAACAGCCACACTGAGATGGCTCATAGACATTCCCACACCACTCACACTGTGCATGCACCCTAATAGTACACATAGATTGACTACATATAATTCCGAGTGCACATACACCCTAAAAACACACATTTTGCATTTGTTTTTGGTTTATATATATATATATATATATAGTGTGAACCTTGTTCCATTAAGTGCTTTACAATGTTGAAATAAAAATAATTCAGTAAAAACATGAAATAGAAACATACAGATAAGAATAAAAACACTTCTGATTAAGATCCATAATAACAAATTCAGTTAGTAGAAAAAACAGTTTATCAGTTTCCTAAAGTGAAATAAATATTTTGCTATGAGAATGTGGGTCGATAAAATGTTTAAAAAATGTCAGAGCGACAACGCAAAATGCCTGTTTATGGATTTGATTTTTCTTTACTTTTAGGATGCATAGCACCAATTTATTTCTATTTCTAGAATTGTCGTTCCTACCTCAAATGCAAAGTTTCTCTGATGAATAAGAAGGGTTGCCCAAATGGAGTGCCTACCCATTTTAAAAGGAATCTGAGAGTGCATTGTAGGGTCTTCAAGACTGGTGTAACTGGATCAAGTTTCCTCATATCTACAATTGATTTAGCAGCACTGCAGATAGCTAAAATTAGGGGCTTCAATGAGGAATCTAGAAACTCAATTAGTACCATGTTCCCTCCGTCCAGATGTTATAAGACCAAAGGCTGAAAGAGGGAATGGAAACAATAAGGATTGAGGATCTGCTTGATTTTACAAAGAAATGACAATTGATAATAGATTAATTAAACTTTCTTGTTGATGTGAGCCATTAAAAAAAGCTTTGGATCTAAAAGGAATTCTAGAGATTTGACAGATGAATTGGACTACAATTGATTGTTGCCTGGGAATAAGAGTTGAAAGCAAGAGGAACCAGCCTTTAATGTCTTTTTTGCACAAAACCAAATTAATTCAGTTTTGCATTAAAACGTTAAGTGGTTGACACTGCCCTAAACTTCCTTGACAATGCACACCCCTGCATCCTGGTTCTACTCAACCCCTCTGCCGCTTTTGACACAGTAGACCACTAGGTGCTCACAGACACCCTACATCGGCGCATGGGATCAGCAACCTTGTCCTATGCTGGTCCTACCTGGCCACCACTAGCAGTTTTTTCAGATCTACTCCTCTAGATTGTCAATGCTACAGGTCACCTGTGGAGTCCCACAGGATTCCATACTCTACCCAGTGACCTTCAGTCTATACATGGAGAGCCCTCCCAGCCACTCAAAATAGTCACATCCACCAATACACCAATGACACACAAATATACCTCAAAATAGACTCTATCAAACACATTCACAGGCTCAAAAACCTTCCTCTCGCTGGTCCAGTCTTGGATATCCAGTGCATACATGAAGTTCTACCCCTCCATGCCCAAATTCCTACTCCTCACCAACCACCTCATACACTCAGACATAAAGACCTGGCTGTCAACAATGAACCCTGAGTGCTTCAATTCTGAACTCACCTCCTGCGCCAAGTCCCTCGGGTTACACATCAACAAACACCTTCAAGACACACATAGATAAGAAACCTCAGACAGCTTGGTGTCAGCTCGCCCTCCTGTGGAGAGTCAAACACTTCCCCCCTCCAGACAGCTTTAGATCCACTGTTCAACCACTGGTCCTATCCCACTGGGATGGGGCGATGTTCTGCACGAAGGCCTCCTGTCAATCTCCCTTGTGCCCCTGAGAAGTGTCCTACACACGGTCGCATGTCTCATCAAGGGTCTACGCTGATATGACCACATCACCACGCCCATCATCAACCTTCACTGGCTCCCCTTGCATGCACAAATCACACCTTCAAGGCTTGCTGCATCATCTACAAGTCAGTCACGCTAAAGACATCCAGCTACCTTGAGGAGAAACTAAGAACCTCGGGTGGACAGTGCACCACAAGAAGCCAGGACTGTTAAGGATTTCAATCAGGCACACATCCAGGTCTCACCTAGCATGTAGTGCGCAATGAAATATTTATTTGTGTCTATAAATTCAATATTCTGAATGATGTACCACTCATATCACACCCTTCTCAAAATACCCACCCCCGCCCTCCCAACCAGGTCACACTGGACCAGGAATCAGGTTAGTTTGTAAAGGTAAATAAGTATTTATTTATTTAATATTCGAATCACACATATATTTTAATATATATAATATATATATTATATATGTGTATGTGTATATATATTCAGTAAAAACATTTTTTTAAAGGGATGTTATGGTTAAGTTGCGCTACTAAAAACCTATGAAATTCACTAAAAAAACGTTGTTAACGGGACATTATGGTTCGAAGTAAAACCGAAAAAACCTTGAAATTCGCCAGTTATGGTAAGCTAAGCAACCATTACTTGCGCCACCACTGTGCACTGCTAACACTAACACCCAGGGCATCAAAGATGACATCAGAAGTGGCCGTGTAATGGGGCAGCAAACACCAAGCGGTGACTATACAATTCAGAAAATAATGAAAGCAATTGAATTCACTTATGATAATACAGACTGTAAAACACAGGAAAAAGAACAGTTTTGGTTTCTGAACAGATAGCGTTTAGGTTAATATTTTCTTCTGCAAAGTACTTTAAGGCACAGCAAAAACCAAATCTGAGAAATTTATCCTATGCTTGGAGATGCGCACAACAACAATAATTTCACAAATTTATGGTTTAAAGGTGGTTATGCGTCAGTAGTGGGGATTGAGGGGTAATCTCTCAAAAAACCCTTCAAACAAAGTAGATAATACATTTAGGAAACACCTCACTATCTGAGCTACCAACCGGTGTTTGGCTGATACTGGTTAAAGCAATTTTAAGCACATATGTAAAATTGGCAAATTTCCAGTCTAGAAAGTACTACTGGCTAGAGCAGATTTAAGTACATATGTAAAGTTGGCAAAAGTCTGGTCTAGAAAGTACTTCAAATCAACAATTATATGATTTGCATCGGTAGTTATTTATTGTTCCATAAGAAACGCCATGCCGACATGTGTTTGAACCCTTTCTGGGCCATCTTCAGGGCGTAAACATATCAAACTGATAACTGAGAACAATAATCGAACCAATAATAGGATCAGTAATGAAGGGTACATACATCAATTGAAATTGTTTCAATCAGATATGTTTTCACACCATATCAATCTAAATTGCAGAAAAACAAATGAAAATGAAGAGAGAGAAAAGACAAAAACAAGGGGGAAAGAGGGGGCAGAGAACAAAATATTTGTACACTTTTCAGGCAAAATATGATGGAGACCAATCAGCCATTAAAACTCCCACTACCTCACCTGTTAAATCAGACATGGACTCTGAATCTGAACCAGGGACTATTAGTTCAGATAACCCAGATCAGGCTCAAACCTCAGAGGAAACAAGACATACAAGAAGAGGCTTTTTGGCCGAAATTAAGAGGTACAGAAAGGGCAACATCTCTAACTACACCCCTAACTACAAGCAAGTACGCGTTCAAAAGACTCTCCATTTAGGCCAAAATACTTCAACAACTGCCAACACCTCAAAGGAAGAAGAGGAAGAGGATCAAAGAGGAGAAGGAATAGGAAATATAAACAGAAGATTCAGGAGATCCAGTCTCAAGCAATCCAAGCCAAAGCTAATTCTAAAAACCGAGTGATCAATTTGTCAGATAAAACAACTTTCACAAACTCAAACCAATGTACTCAACTATGGCCTCTCCTTTGTCCCTAGCATCACTTCTGATATGACAGAGGTACAAATCGACCTTTACAAATTTACAAGAAAGCTGAAACTTAAGAAATACTTTCACAACAAACCCAGTTTTTTTACACCTCATATCTCACCACCCGCAGTTAGCAACAGGAGCATTCAAAACATTGAAAACATTCACCTTCTTGCTAATCTCACAGGAGATCATCACCAATCAGTATTTGAGATCCAAAGAGACCTATGGGTTCACCAACGAAATATGGACATTCAAGAACTTAAAAATAGATCCAAAGTTACTCAACCTACTGTAGGAGATAATGCAATAGAAATCTTCTACAGAGCAATTACTAGAGAAATATACCAACACATGGATGCCCATCAGAGGGGATTTATCAGTAAGAATCACAACTTGGTCAAATCAGAATATCAAGCACTTAGAAATGTAGCTACTGACAGCTCCTTGGTAATTAAGGAAGCTGACAAATGGGGAAACATTGTGATTTTGAATAAACAAGATTATATCACTATGGCTGGAGAACATCTTGCGACACCTGGCTGCTACCAAATCCTGACCCAGAATGCTATGGTTGAGACGTTTGAAGTATTACAAACCTTTATTCAACAGTGTTACCAGCTAGTTCTAATTACTGATGATGAAAAATCTTTTTTGATTAACCCCAGACCCCGAATGCCGACTATGTATTTTTTACAGAAGATACATAAACCCTTTACTCACTTACCAACGGTACGTCCGATCATGAGTGGTCAAGGAGGGGCCACAGAAAATTTGGCAGCATACAGTGATACCTGTATTAAGGATCTAGTACCAACAATACCAGCGTACCTGAAAGATACATTACACACTTTACAAATTCTCAATAATACCAAATGGGAATCTCATTTTTTTCTGGTTACCCTGAATGTAACTGCATTATATACTTCTATCGAACATACATTGGCACTAAAGACTATTGACCACTCATTTAGATTGCACTCAGCCTCTCATTCATAACATGTTCAATTGCTAAAGAGATTTGTAGAATTTACTCTAAAACATAATCATTTTATTTTTGATGAAATATACTATACCCAAACTAAGGGAATTGCAATGGGTGCTAAATATTCCCCTGCCTTAGCTAATCTATTTATGGCATACTTTGAAGATCTGCACATTTTCCATAATAACCCTTTCAGTCAATATATTCCAGTTTGGAGAAGATATATTTATGATGTCTTTGATATATGGTCAGGCACACTCACCCAATTTAATCAATTTATGATTTTTCTAAACCAGAACCGCTTTGGTATTCAGTTCACTGGGAATATTAATGCTTCAGAAATCATGTTCCTAGATATCAAAATCTACATAGTGAACAATACCTTACAGACCTGTACATTTCGCAAAGAGACTGCTGTGAACTCTATTTTACATGCCAACAGCAGTCATAGAAAAAGTGTGATTAAAAACATCCCACGGGGTGAATTTTTGAGAGCCCGCAGGAACTGTAGTGAGGACATTAACTTTGAAAAAGAATGTAACTCAATAAGAACCAGATTTCAAGAAAGAGGCTACAAAAATTCTATCATTAACAAAGCCTTGCAAGATGAAAAATCTTTGGAACGTTCATCGATCCTATTACAGAATCCGAACTCCCAAGCTAAAAACCCTACTACTGTCCCTCAATATGTAAACTTTATCACCAAATTCTCTAGAGACTCTAAAGTTATTTATCATATTTTGAACAAGCATTGGAATATGTTATTACTAGACCCAGACCTGGTGCCTTACATTTCAGAGAAACCAAGTATATTCTCTAAAGCTCCAACTCTCAAAAATCTTCTAAGCCCCTTGCTTTTGGAATCTGGTCCTAACAGACAGGAAAATTGGTTATCTCAAAAGATCAAACCCAGTGGTTTTTACAAATGTGGGACCTGTAACTTTTGCAAGTTTGCCATCTCACCAACCAAAATATTCACTTGTCATGGAGACCTCAAAGTTAATATCACAGATTTCATTAATTGCCGCTCTAAGTACATTATATATGCCATTATATGTGTATGTAAGAAAGTATATGTTGGCAGTACCATCCGAGACCTAAGAATAAGGATTAGAGAACACCTTGCAAATCTAAAAAGTCAAGATGCCAAATTACTGCTTGCACAGCGTTGGCAAATGGAACACCAGATAGCAGATCGATGCAACATTAAATTTGTGGGTCTCAAGCATATTAAGCCACACATAAGAGGCGGAGACAGACAATTGAGACTTTGCCAAGAAGAAGCACGATTGATCTGTAAATTACGATGTGTTCAGCTTGGATTAAACCAGGAACATGAATTAAATGCATTCTTATAATTTTGGTTCCCTTCAGCGTTTGGAATTTGCAGAATTGGTAGATGCCTTCACATCCCAAACAGGATATACCCATCTCGTTCCTTAGGGACGGACCCCTCATTTTAAGTTACCCCCATATGCATGTATACTCAAATTTGAATCACCAGTATTCTAGACACAAGCGTGTTTACTTAAAATCTAGAATGAGGATATCAGGAACTTACTGTATATCTATAATTACTATTTCAAATTTAAATATCATGATGTTAGACTTGCCGTCCTATCCATACCATTCTTTCTGTTCTTAATTGTCAACCTTTCTGGATTCTCCCATTGTCAAAACAGATAACTAGTCAAATATTGAGCATGGGATGCATCATGATAACAGGCTTACTGAGAATGTGACTTTTTAGCCTTTTTAGAAATGATTAGTGTGCAAAAGCGAAAGCACTATATCCTAATTGATACCTATATCTCACTTGATTATTCCCCAATACACCTCATGACTCAGCCACACTAATATTTGCTTACAAAGTCCTGAATTATATCACATATTATACTCTTAGTGCATTTAAGAAATACTTTATCACCATTATTGCCTAACCCGTGACTAATGTAGGCATATTTCACTGGGCTGTACGACTCTAATTTATTATAAATAAAAAAAACAAGATGCTGCTATGTGCACTTCCTTTGTAGTATCTCTTAACCTAATTACGGGCTCAATTATTTCACTTGCTTAATGTGGCAACCATACACGGTTTAGATGTCTTGATATATAATATATATATATATATATATATATATATATATATATACATATATATATATATATATATATATATATACATATATATATATATATAGTATCTCTCGCGACCCTATAGCCATGTTCCAAAATAATAGCTGAGACACCAAACCAACATTATCATTATGTTTAAATGACGAAACAAACCGTGTCTCATTCTATTACGGCACGGCACTTTCACTAAAAGGCTTCTTGTTACAAAGCCGACTCGAGTTGCTAGGTAACCTTCAAGCAACTGAGTCACGTGACCATCGGTTACATTAGTCCCTAGGGCAGTGATAGGCCAATTGAGACAACACCCACATTCCTAAAGCCTCCGCTCAGTCACTCGGCGGAGACGGCAGTAACTTTCAGCATTCCACGCATTGAAGCGTAGAAATGGGTAAGCCGGCATTATCTCAGCGTCTATACGAGTACAAGCTATTGTTTATGGAAATCACGTGACTGGCGAACGCCCTTTACATACGTTTTTCGTTTTATTTTCTGTTCCCGTTCATGACTCTGTTACATCAGTGCATTTAAATTGAAGCAGACAACAAGTCGTCAGAACGGAACCTTTTCAGAATACCATTGCCGTCTGGAAAATAAACTCTTCCGTGTGAAACTCATTTTGAATGGCGGGTAAGCTCCAGAATCTTTTCCAAACTTAATTAGTTTTTCACAATATTGATTCTGGTCCATGATAAAATAACAGACCCATTTTTCTATTTCAGGCTAATCTAACTTTCACGATATTATATTACCATCTACCTGTTTAAACTACATCAAACCCTGCAGCTACATGAACACTGCCCTAAACCTGTTTGGTGAAATACCAGGTACTTTTAATTAGTAAACCTTTTTAGGATGTGAAAATGCTCAACCTGTGTTATGATATGTAAGAATCTACATAAACATGTGAGCACCCTACTCATTACAATTCTCCTTTCTTGTTCTCCCCCCTCTGTCCCCCTGTTACTGTCTTGTCTCTCTCTTAATTTTCATTTGTTTTTCTGCAATTTAAATTGAAATGGTGTGAAAACATATCTGATTGAAACAATTTCAATTGATGTACGTACTCTTCATTACTGATCCTATTATTGGTTCGATTATTGTTCTCAGTTATCAGTTTGATATGTTTATGCCCTGAAGACGGCCAAGAAAGGGTTGAAACACGTGTCGGCATGGTGTTTCTTATGGAACAATAAATAACTACTGATGCAAAGCATATAATTGTTAATTTGAAGTACTTTCTAGACCAGACTTTTGCCAACTTTACATATGTACTTAAAACTGCTCTAACCAGTAGTACTTTTTAGACTGGAAATGTGCCAATTTTACACATGTGCTTAAAATTGCTTTAACCAGTATCAGCCAAACACTGGTTGGTAGCGCAGATAGTGAGGTGTTTCCTAAATGTATTATCTACTTTAAGGCACAAATGAGATATCCTACACAGATGTTAGTAATCAGCAGGTATTCAGGAATGAAAGACATTTAAATGCAATCTTCCCTTCCCAAACAAGAAAGAAAACCGTTTTTGAAAATTGACACTTTTAAAATGACAGGGGAAAATGGCTTCATGGCTCAATGCAAAGTGTGCAAAAATGCTTAAATGGAAAAAAATTCTTAGAAATGCAACACTTAATAGGTCCTAAGAAACATGAGCAACAATATAAACAACAGTACACGCATTTGATCAGGATGGGATTTGAGAAACACTTTGAATGGGAAAAAGACGTGTAAACTCTTGATAAAATGTCAATTTGCGACAAAATTTCACTATGCGATTTTTGATAAAAATGGGTCAAATACACTGTTCTGCAATTTTTTTGGTTGTGGATGTAGCTAGGTGTCTTAGGTATTAATGAGAGTTGACATTTCGTTTCTATCTATACAATTAAAGAAGTTAAGGAGGTTTTAGTGAGAGGTGTTTTTGAAAAATAGGCGTGAAAATGAAAATAGAAATTTGGTTTTAAAAATGACAGATTGGTTTGATTACACTATATTTATGACTATGAAAAAGAGAATACCACCTGGGAATCTCCACAGTTACATGGCCACCTGTTGTGACTTGTATCCCCTTCCAATGACCCCTCTTCACCTGGATCCGTAAAAGGGTCGTTGGAGGGCTCTTCCAGGTCCTTCTTCCTTCCTTTCACACCAGATCTCTTATTCTTTCCCTTTCGATCATGAAGGTATGGACGGACTCCCTCGGAAGCCACCCTGCCTTAGTGAACGTAACACAAAGGAAAAGGGGCACTCCGGGGAGCCAACCCCTTAGGAGTCAGGGAAAAAGCCTTGCGGGCAAAAAACCCTGTAGTCGCAGAAGTACGTGTCAGTAGATGCGATTGTAAAGAGGATCGTAGAAACGGGAGCGGAATGTCCTCTGGTGTAACAATCCACCTTCAGTGTTAACACAAAAAAGGGAGCCAGTCAAGAGAAGGAGATAAATGGGAAAATGCAGGAGGCAATAGCGATTAACGCAGAGGATGGAGAAAATAGGCATAAGCAGGATACAAAGCAGAAGGAAATACCACGTAGGCAAGAGAAGAAACACACAAGCGAGCGTACCGTCAGCAGCAGGGTTGCAATGTTCAGAGCCTTCGGCAGTGGATGTTTACATACAGCGGTGGCCATCTTGGAAATAAGCTAGAACGCTGATACGGACGTATGTATCAGCGTGATGGCCCTATCAATGGTGGCGCCACTTCGTCCATAATCGCCACGGACAAATCCTGACACCACTGTAACCCTTCACGTGGTAGATACTCTATTTCCTTCTGGGATTTACTTTAGTTACACAAAATCACTAATGACATATGGTTTTGTAAAACCGATGAGAAAAATCAGCGCAAGAATTGGATGGGTTGAGATTGGGATAAGACAATGCAAATATACAATGGGTCACTGTTCTTCCTATTGATACTTACAGTCCCTTGTAATTAAATTGGACTGTCAAGGTTCTGGTCATTGGATTGGGTCAGGTCTATTGGCAGCAGGGCACTTCTGGCAGGATTGGATCAGCAGTGCGGTTCTGGTCAATTTTGGACAGCAACTCAACTGGATTTGGATGGGCCTTTCTGGTCACTGGACACGGTAGATAGCAGGATGCACGTTTCAGTGGGCAAGCCTTAATGGTAGCAAGCCAGACTGAATCACAATTAAATCCCTTCAAGTTTTGGATGGTTGAATTAGGTCTAGCTGGAAAGAGTTCAGCAATGCTAAAGCCTGGATTCTGCAAAGAAATCTGGAGTCAGCTGCAAGATGAAGAATTCTGGATAGGATGAAGAAATCTGGATGTGTTCAGGAAGCAGTTTTTATGTATGGTGAAGTTCATATATTTATCATACCAAGTGACATCACCAAGTTTATTTCGTGGGCAGAATTTCAAAACACACCCCAATGGCTGTGAGTGGCAATAGGCAGTTGCCTTGTTCTGGTTGGCAGTCAGAAATGAGCTGGCATATTTATGATGTGATTTAGGAACTCCCATATTGATTTAAACCAAAAATTAACTTTTGCACAAATGTACATTTCTAAAATGATGTCCCCTAATAAAACCGGACACATACATTGCTTATTTGATGGGTTATGTTCACCTTCAATACTCATCTCTGTGAGATATGTCTTTGTCATTCTATAGAATTGTATCAATTTTAATCATAACAGTTTAGACTAATCATTTCTAATTCAGTACATATCTGGGCGACTATCACTGGAGAATAAATATGCAATCTTAGACTTGTAGCATCAAGAGTTTCACTACAATTCGGTTTTTCCTGTAACTTTGATTTCTTAGGTGGTAGAGGGTCCATTAATGTCTTCAAAGCAAAGGCCTATAATCAGGTTAACATCTACAATTTTTTAGATTTATCCACCTTCAGGTTGCACAGTTAAAGAGTTTCAAATGTATTCACTATTAAGGATTTAAAAATCAAAAAGTTTCTGCAGTGTTTTTTTTTTTTCTTTGTAACTCCCCTTCACAGGCAACAGCTGTTACAGTTATTTGATCAGGGAGGTGTGTCCTCTTCCTGGAGAGGGAAGCTCCTCTGTAGAGATGAGTAGGCTGCTTGTCATTGTTCTTGTCTCAGCCAAAGAAGAATGTTTAATGAGTCCATTGTGCTCCTTGTTGTCAATATGTGGGAACCATTAAGGCTTCCTGTAGCAAGGGAGTGTCAATTTTGAAGTGTCAATCTTTCCCCAGCTGGCACTGTAAGGTCAGAATTAATTATTTACTTAACTCCAAACTGGGTCGCTTTATATTAAAGTCTTTTCATTTTACACATATAAAAATAAGCACAGTTATAAGGGATTTGACCATTTAAAAGAATTAAGCCCTTCACAAAGATTCTTTAAATAGGCGCATTTTGCAATTTCTTAAGGAAAACGAAACACATGTAAACTGGGTTTGAAATCTAATTTTCAAATGCAGCTGTCAGTCAGTGATTCCTGGCTTTCTCTGAGCCACCTGGAGAATCTGTGATTTCATCCCATTTTTCATTTCAAAAGTTCACCAAAACAGTACTTTGAAGGTTGCAATTGATTAGGAAAACTGGATTTTTAAAGGCATTTTCAGATTTTAGCCCTTCTGTGGCCTTGCTTCCTGTGACAGGTGACAGCACCCACTGCCATTCAGTGAGTACTGTTTTTACACAAACTTTGACTGTGTGTGGCAGGGTGATGCAGACTTTTATGATTTATGAACCATGTGCAGTTTTTCAGATTTGGTGCGCACAGGGTTTTAGCATATCCATTTTTGGCTGCGTCTTATCCCCCATTGCCAAAGGGGTGTAGTTGGGCGTGCACTGGCATGGGTAAAAATATCCCACATCCCCCCCGACTTCAGCATGATGTCCAGTCGTGAGGGAGTTGGGCACGCGTGATTTTTGTTTTTCCGGTCCATTTGAAGAAATCCGGTTGCTTCTCCCGTTAGCGATGGATGCGACACACTCTCCTCACTGGTTCTGGTTGTAAGTGTTCTGGTTACTACTACAGTTCTTCGGGGGACTTCAACAGTGGCACAGATGCATGCATTTTATAACAATTGACAATATTCCCCACATATATTCAATGATAATTTAATAATTTTTCAGCCGTCTGGATTTTCCGTTTCTGGGTTTCCGGTAGGCTCTTCTATTTGCTGCACAGTATGCCTGGAATGGCAACTCTTTAGCTGGTTTATGTGGACCCACTTGTCTTCCCCTTCTGTCAAATTTCTCTTGCGGATGCTGATTCTGTAGGCGACTGGTGAGATTCATTCCACAATTTCAAAAGGACCCCACCAACTTGGGAGAAATGTGTGCTCGTTGGCTTGGTTCCTTTGGAAATGGTACAAGTAGACCCCGTCTACTACTTGATATTCCCTTTTAGTTGTCTTAAGGTCATAGTGTGTCTTCATACTGTCTGCAGATCATTCTAGATTCTGCTGAGCATACACAAAAGCATGTTTAAGGTGTTTTCTTAGATTCTCAACATACTCATGAGTTGTGGAGGCATTTATCAAGGTCTGCTCTTGGGTTCTGTGGAACAGATGTTGGGATAGCACCATCCTTCGTCCAGTCATCAGCTCAAATGGAGAAATTTTAGTTGTAGAAGAAGGGCTAGATCGGATGGCGATCAGGACAAGGGGTAATTGAATATCCCAACTTGGCCCAGAATCTGCCACAAACTTGTTTAATATGCTCACAATCGTTTTATTGTACCTCTTAACTCCACCAATAGAGGAGACGGGATGCAATGTGTAATTTCCTTTTTACCCCAAGTACCTCCCACATCTTTGTCATCACTTCGCTGGTGAAGTGACTACCTCGGTCTGACTCAATCATTTGGGGTAGTCCAAAAAGTGAGAAGATGTGATTGATCATCAGGGCAGCTGCTGTTTCTGCCTTGCAATTTGGGGCCTAAGATATTCCACCCACTTAGTAAACAAGCATGTTACGGTTAACATGTACTTGTTCCTCCTAGAGGAGCGAATCACGGGCCCAAAGAATTCGACTTGCAAATCTGACCAAGGCAGTGTCACCCCCCTCTTTTGGAGGGGAGCACAGTGTAAGTGATGTTGGCTGAAATTGTGCACACACAAGACACTGCTTCAAGTATCGGTCGAGGTCCTGCCCCATGTGTGGCCAGTATGCAACCTCTCGTAAGATATCTAATATCATATGAAACCCCCGATGACCAGCTGTGGCCGCATCATGAATGTGATTTAGCATCAGGCTTCGGAATGAGGTAGGGACCACCCACTGGCCACAGCCAGATATGGATCTCCTCACCAACAAGGAGGAACAATCTTGGATTCAGAAATGTTTTTGACATTTCATCAACACTCTGAGGTCCTCTTTCCCAATGCAATCGGTATCCATCAGGGGAAAGTTCTCAGGGCCCTCAATGTGTTGATAAAATGTACCAATTATTGGATCCCCTTTTTGAGCCACAATCAAATCAGCATCTGGGGTCTCCTTACTCCACTGGGCAGTTGAGAGTTCATTGTGAGCATTTGTCTGGGACCTAATGATAGCAGTGACCTGGATTTCCCCCAACAGCAACTCGATCTCAAGTAAATCCCCTGGATGTTTTGGACAGCTGATCAGCTAGGTCATTTCCAGTTTTGTCTGGTCCCTCTACTTTAGAATGACCCTTACCCTTGATCTTTTTCCAGTAGATGGCCATCCCACTACAGGTGACCAGATCATCAATATTTTGTATTAATTTCCCATGTTTTAGTGGTTTATTGTTAAAACATAGCATGCTTCTGGTTTTCCAATTAACCAGGTGCTCCACAAACCCGTTCCGGACATAACCTGAATCAGTGATTATGACCAGTTCGTGGAGTTAGTGTTAGACAGCAGTGAGGATGGCTTGATGCACAGCAATCAGCTCTGCCACTTTACTACTACTATGGGGATCGATTTTGTACCCAGCAGAGGGTTCTGGGGCATCATTCACCCAGGCATTCCCCACGCTGGCCACTAGTTCCTTTTCAAAATGGTAGGAACACCCATCCACATAGACAGTGGGCATTCCCTCACACGTGTCTTCTTCACAGACTTTGTATGAGGAATTGAGTTACGCCTCCATGTTGTCCTTGATTTTAAGACTTTCGTCCTCATGACAGTTTTCTCTGGCACAATCATGCAAGTCAGCCAGCCCTTGCGCGAGGGGACTCTTCTTGTTTTGGCCATATCTGAACTCCACAGGAAAGCTTGCATTGACAGAATCCAGGAAGTAATTCAGGAATTACTCACATTTCCGGCCCAGATTCTGTTACTTTGAAGAAATTGCAGAAGCTGGTGTGGAGTCTCCACTATGATGTGTTCCCTCTGGATGAACGGGTGGTAATTCTTAAATGTCCACACCGTTCCCAGGAATGCCTTCTCACAATCGTTGAATTTTTCCTCCACAGAAGATAAAGTCTTACTCGCATAGGAGATGACTTTATTGACCTTGTCCTGCTTTTGGTATAATACTGCAGTCAAGCATGTATTTGAATACCCTTTCTCCAAGAAGACGACCTTATTTTTGTCAGGGTAAGCTAGGCAAGGCGCTTGTGAAAGGCTTCTTTTGAGTTGTCTTACTGCCTCGGCTTGTTCTGGACCCCACTCCCACTTAACTCCCCCTTCAACAGATGGATCAGAGGCCTTGTGATCTCTGCGTAATCCTCAATGAACTTTCTGCTGTAATTAGTCAGTCCAAGGAGGCTCCTTAGCTCCTGCAGAGTTGTGGGGTCTTTTTATTTCCGAAGTGCTTCTACTTTCTTTTCCTGGGGACAGAGACCCTCAGGAGTTATATCATGCCCGAAGAAATTGACACAGGTCCTGCACCACTGTGCCTTTTGGAAAGATAGGTTTTCTCCGGCAGCTCTCAACTGTGTCAGAACATAACGGATCTCCGCTATGTGTTCCTCCACAGTTGAGCTTTTGGTTAGAACATCATCTACATAGGCCAGGTTAACCCTTTTCACCCAGGTCGGGTATGGCCTTATGTATAAAGATATTAAATTCATTGCCAGAGTTAATGCATCCGAAGGGAGTCCGGGTCCAAGTGTACTGCTGCCCCCCAAAGGTAAAGACCAGCTTGTATTGGTCCTCCCTACTGACAGGTACGGTCCAATACCCATTGGTCAGGTCAATGGCAGTGTATACTTTTGACCCCTGGATCTTGGCCAGCCCTTGGTCAATGTAGGGAAGAGGCCATCGGAAAGTGTGGACCCATTTGTTCAGCTCCCTTAGGTCAGCACAAAGTCTCCTCTGGACATTTGGTTTGAAAATCCCCAGCACCGGATTATTGAACGTGCTGTGGACTGGACGAATTATCCCACTGGACTCAAGGTTTTTAAGGATTTCTTTGAGTGACACCATGGATGCGAGAGGCAAGTGTTATTGCTTCACAAACAATGTAATCATGCCAGGGTCCGTAGGAATTGATGTCATATGGATTTCGGTGCCACCACAGTCATATGAGTCCACTGCAAAGAGATCTTGAAAATCTAAGAAAACTTGTTTAAATTTTACTTTTGTCCCAGAGTCTCACATGCTTCAGCTAGGTTGACTTTCTCCTCAACCATTTGCCTGAAGACCTCCGGTTTGGCTATCCCAGCGGCCTCCTCCATCTGGGTGGAGAAGTCCCTAGTTAAAGTACTAACTTGGACTGATGGCTTCAGGTGCAAGCCAGTCCTGATGGACTTGAAATATCACCTCATCCCTCCTGAAGTCACAGGCCACCTTTTATTTACCATCAGGGCAGGAAGAGTACACCAGGGAATTCCCCCCATGCCAGGTGAAGATCCTGTCTGGTGTTGTGTCATTGCATCTATCACTGTCAAAACAGTCATTGGGGATTGGTCCTATCAGTTCATTACCTACATCTATGGAAAAATGTTGGTCATCAACCGCCATTCCAATAATGGTGCCTGCACCCAGAGTGATACTCCTAAGGTCACTGTTATCCACCACTATTGGAATGGTGGTGTGTTCTGTATTGACCAGTGGTGTTGGGTTTAACCCCAACCCTTGCTGTTGGAAATGGGAATTGAGGTGAACATATGCGTCAGGATTTTGCAGTTTCTGTCCTCTTTTAATTTTTACTTCAAGTGGGAATTGTCGGGTCCATTCTGGGATGGTGACTTCCTCTCCAATCTGAACTTCAACTGCATATGACAGCAGTTCAGCTGATCAAAATGCTTTCTCTGGATCATCAAAGTCCATGGGATTACCCACTAATCGGGACCAGGCTTTGAAGTTTATTAGGTCCAAACTAATTGCAAAGCGATTGAGAATGTCGCAGCCTAAATAAAATGTGGCAGGGACATCTTGCATGACCCAACAATTATGTACTATGCTCTTGTTGCCTGTGGACATTTTGAGCATACACCTGCTAGGCAGGAGATATTTGGAATGGGGTGTTTCCATGTCCATTTCCCATTTGCCTATCAATTTAAAGGTGGGAATGGCTGGATCTTTTGGGAGTTTTTGGAACATGGCTTTGCTGATAAAGCTCTTACCGTTGTTCATGCACAATCGGGCGAGAACAGAGTCCTTCCCCTCATTTAACTGAATAAGGATGAACAACTTTTCTCTAATCTTCTGAATGTCAGCCAAGCTTTGAGCTGGTTTCTCATCATTTTGGACTATGGAAGTGGGATTTTATGATTGTGAATTGGTATAGAATTTCAGAGTGTTTCCTTTCAGTGTAGAATGCCACTTGAGACTAGAATGAAGGTTGATTTTCAGAAATAGAGAGGAATTACCATCACCAGTTTGTTGCCCTACTGCAATTACTGTCACGTCAGGGATATGGCTGTTCTGAAAATGGAATTCAATGTGATCCTGTTTTTGTTCAACCATGTGGCATGTGCCATTTAAACTAATATGGTTGACACTGTGTTTTAATTTTATTGGTCAGTTAGTCTGGGTCCAGAGTACCTTGTTTACACAATCTATTAGGGGAGACAATCTAAGCAGGATGTCCTTCCCAGTAAACATGGTGTGCCCTCTGGACTCACACCTATGACTGGGTGTTTCACCTTGTGTCGCCCAATTTTAATTTCCAAATCCTCAGTCCCCTCGACAGGAATTTCATTCCCATCGAAGTTCTGAAGTTGTCCAGGAGGAGGTGTGAGAGGGGCCTGGTATCTCAGCCCCCCCTTCCTGAATTCTGCTGATCAAAGGCCCTCTGAGGACCCCTCTCCTTCAAATTGGAAGACACTAAACTCCTCCAAAAAATTGGTCTTTTTAGGTCCTTTATTTCTCCTACCCGCCCTCTGTTCCTTAGGTTGCAAACTTTTGGGGGCAGGAGATTCTGGTTCCGGTTCCTGGGTTTCCAGAGGCTTTGCACTCCCCTTCCCCTGTGCCTTCTCCCTTGGAACCAAAGGGTTATCAGGGTTCTCTCCCTGTCTTTGCTCTGGAGTACCACACCCTGGATTTGTGGAGTTCTGAGCCAGCATGCTCATCTGAGGGTTCTGCTAAACCCTCAACATGTAACCCAGATCCTGTGACAAGATCTGGACCTGGCGCTCCAGTTGGGACACCCGCTCTGGCTGGTACGGGGGTCTCTGGTCCATCCTAGGTGGATCACGGGAAGGGTAACTGTCCCTTCTCCCATATTACCTGGGGTTGTGATAGTTAAGGTAACCCTCCACCCTTGGCCTCCCCTCTCCCGGATTGGGCTGTCTGGACTCAGGAAAGTGGGAAAAGAAAGGAGGATTGTTTTGTGGGTTGAAATTTGGAGGGTACCGGGGAAAGAAGCTCAACCCAGCATTTGGGGACTACTGCCCTCCTGGGGAAAGTTAGGAGGGAAGTTTCCTGGTTTGGTAGCTACCTGGTGGGACCCCCCTTGGGCTGAGGAGTCCACACATACCCCAGGATGGGTCTGTTGCCCTTGTAACGGGGGCTAATATAATCAGGGGAGTTAGGGTTCCCATTTGTGGGCTTACCTCCCTGACTACCTGTTTGGGATTGGCCAAAGGGCCTTCTGGTTCTTTGGTTAGTAGATGGATTCTGTACCGGAATATTTTTAGGCCCCCCCCATCTCCAGATCTAACATGGGGGCAACCTTCACCTCTGCCACCTTAGCAGCAGCAGGGGTGTTGGCTGGTTTGGGGGTTTTATTTGTATTTTTATTCTCTACCGGTTTCTGCACTTCATAGATATGAGTCGCCTGTTCAATGACCCAGTCTACTGATCTCTTCTTGTGAAAATCCCTCATCAGCTGGGTCATGATGTATTTATGGAGTGCATGAAAGAAGGTATTAATGTACTCCCTACTGTCTGTGTACACCCTCCTGGTGGTCTGCGCAAAGCCATGTTTTATTTCTTGCACAAATTCTTGTGGGGCCTGGTCTTTCCCACACTGCAGATTGTAGGCCACCTTGCGGGCCTCTTGGGGGTTCCTATGTACAGAAAAATGTTTTAAGATGGCCGCCCTCTAGGTCGACCATCTTGAGTGATTTCGATCCTCCAGCACCGCAAAGAAGCTGGAGTATTCCAGGGAAAATGTCCACTTGACATATTGGATGCAACTCTGGCTATCTTTAAGGTGGAAAGTCTCCATCATTTACTCGTATAACTGAAGTTGCTCCCAGACTGAATACTTGGCATTTTAGTAATTGGGAGTTATGATGCTCCTAATGGCCTTGATCTGTTTCAGGGGATCTTTTAGTAGAGCCCTCTTCATTTTGTTGACGTTTTTAGTCTTAGTCACCTGTGTCCACTCATCCTCTGACTCAGAAACACTTCTACAGGAGGTGGCTATCTGATCCTCTAGGCTCTCCCTGATTCTGCTAGCTTGAGAATGGCTGGCAGAATGTGGGTGCCTAGTTTCTTTTACCTGGGGTGCTCAGAAGAGTCTTCTGACTCTCCCCTGCTCCCAGGATTGGCTGAGTACCCCCCCATTGCCCTAGCTGGGACAAGGTCTTTTAGAGTCCCTGATGACAGGGGTCCTGATGTTATGTTCAGGGGTTTCTCTGTCCCTTCCTACCTCTTCTATTCCAGCCACAATTACCTGGTGACATGCCAAAATCTGACTCTTTTGCTCCTCTATTAAGGCCTTACTGGTCTCAATGATTTGCTCTTGCATAGCTATCTGTTTGTGGAGCCTATCATTCTTTTCACATTGAGCCTCATTGTCTCTCTGTGCTTCCTGCCTGGTTTGGAAATACTGGACCAATTGCTGCAGGAGACTCAGCTCCTGAGTTTTGTCATTATTGGTCTGAGTGTTCTTTTCCAGAGCATTTTCCGCCTGCCTGGTGTGCTCTAGTAGTTCATATTCGGTTTTAACTTCACTAAGCTCCTGGAGGGCCAGCTTTCGTACCTCTAACTTAGTATTTAATTGGCTGACTTCCTGGCCTAAGGCACCACTCTCCTGACTTAGAGTGCCCCTCTGTTCAGCCAGGTCATCCCTTTGTCTTTTAAATGCATGGGATTTCTGGCGCTCCTCATCAAATTCTGCTTGAGATTCTAGATCTTTAATAATTAATTTATTTTTTCCTTTTTTACTTTGTCTACCTGGTCCTGTATGATGACCACCTGTTCTGTGCAGACTCTGTTAAAAGTGAATTGTGCCAGCTTCTGATGACGCTGTTGTAAAGAGTCAACCCTTTCCTGACACCCCTTTTGCAGTGTCTGTACTTTGGTATCTTGCTCTGCCTTCTCTTGCAGTAAGAGAGCCAGATCTTCTTTTAATTTGGTAATATACTGCATAGCCTCTGTTTCGGATTCTTGGCTCTTCTGTAGCCTTTGCCCTGCAGAGTCTAGCTCATTTGGATTTTCTGCAGTGTTTCCCCTTGATCCTTTGTCAGAACTATGTTTTCTGCATGCTTTTCCTGCATGTATCCTATGTGGAGGTACAGGTAGGCTGCTATTTTGGCAATTTTACACTGCTGCTCTTTTATTTTTGGGACCATGTACAGTTCACTAAGCGATTGCAGTAATGGGCCCTTGTCCTGCCATTTATCTAGGTCTATGGCAGTGACCTGTTCTTTGATTTCTTGTAGCTGGATCATTCTGTTCTGGCCACTCACCCCTGACAAACAGTTTGTGCAGGGGGTGTTCCCTAGCAATATTAATTTCTACTGGGATCGCCATTTCAGAAATATCAATTTCCTTCTGACTTATTCCAGGGTTAATTTACTTTTACAAACAGGCCTGATTATTGGAGTCTTTATTTTGAGAGGTGCTTGTACAGTGTAGCACAGTACCCCAACCCAGCAAGGTGTACGTACCCTGCAGGCTAGTATGCTGTGTTAGACTGTCACGGGTGGTATCTCAAATTCAGAATCATGGCACGAGCCCCCAAAATCTGCTAAGGATTTCAATCAGGCTCACACCCAGGTTTCGCCTAGCATGTAGTGTGCAATGAAATACTTATTTATTTGTGTCTATAAATTCAATATTCTGAATGATATACCACTCATATCACACCCTTCTCAACAAAAAAACAAAAAAAACTAGGTCACACTGGACCTGGAATCTGGCTAGTTTGTAAAGGTAAATATGTATTTATTTATTTAATATTCAAATCACACATACATTTTTATATATATGGGGCAGCAATCACCAAGCAGTGACAATACAAAATAAGTAAAGAAATTGAATTCACTTATGATAATGCAAAATGTAAAACACAGGAAAAAGAACAGTTTGGTTTGTAAACAGATAACGTTTAGGTTAATATTTATCCCTGCAAAGTACTTTAAGGCACAAATGAGCAATCCTACACAGATGTCAGTAATCAGCAGGTATTCAGGAATGAAAGACAATGTCTAGAGTTTAAATGCAATCTTCCCTCCCCAAAGAAGAGAGAAAACCGTTTTTGGAAATTAACACTTTTAAAATGACAGGTGAAAATGGCTTTGGGACACAATGCAAAGTGGGCAACAATGCTTAAATGGAGAAAAATTCTTAGGAAAGCGACACTAACCAGGTCCTAACAAACATGAGCTACAATACAAACAACAGTACATACTTTCGATCAGGATGGGATTTGAGAAACACTTTGAATGGGAAAAAGACGTGCGTAAACTTTTGCTAAAATGTCAATTTGTGGCAAAATTTCCCTATGTAGTTTTTGATTGTGGATGTAGCTAAGGGTCTTAGGTGTCAGTGAGAGTTGAAATGTTGTTTCTATCTATAAAATTAAGAAGTTATGGAGGTTTTACTGAGAGGCATTTTTGAAAAATAGTCGCGAAAATGAAAACAGAAATTTGGTTTTAAAAATGACAGATTGGTTTGATTACACTATATTTATGACTGAAAAAAAGAATGCCACCCAGAAATATCCACAGTTACGTGGACACTGTAACGCTTCACGTGATGGATACTCTATTTCTTCCTGGGATTTACTTTAGTTACACAAAATCACTAATGACATATGGTTTTGTAAAACAGATGAGAAAAATCAGCGCAAGAATGGTTCTGACAATACTAGGGTCTGAAGTTAAAGATGGGTTGAGATTGGGAAAAGACAATGCAAATATACAATGGGTCACTGTTCTTCCTATTGATACTTACAGTCCCTTGTAATTAAATTGAACCATTGAGGTTCTGGTCATTGGATCGGGTCAGGTCTACCTGCAGCAGGGGACCTCAGACAGGATTGGATTGGCTGTGCGGTTCTGGTCAATTTTGGATGGCGCCTCAACTGGATTTGGAAGGGCTGTTCTGGTTACTGAACACGGTAGATAGAAGGATGCACGTTTAAGTGGGCAAGCCTTAATGGAAGCAAGCCAGACTGAATCAGAATCAAATTCCCTTAAGTTTGGGATGGTTGAATTTGGGTCTAGCTGGAAAGAGTTCAGCAATGCTAACCTCTGGATTCTGCAAAGAAATCTGAAGTCTTGAGACTTCAAGATGAAGAATTCTGGATAGGATGAAGAAGTCTGGATGTGTTCAGGAAGCAATCTCTTATGTGTGGCAAGAGTTTTGCTACAATTAGGTATTTCCTGTAACTTTGGTTCCTTAGGTGGTATAGAGTCCATTAATGTCATCAAAGCAGAAGCCTGAAATTAGGTTAACATCTACCAATTTTTAGATTTATCCTCCTTCAGGTTGCACAGTTAAAGAGTTTCAAATGTAATCACTATTAATGATTTAAACATCAAAAAGTTCCAGCAGTGGTTTATTTTTCTTTGTAACTCCCCTTCGCAGGCAACAGCTGTCACAATCCTTTGATCAAGGAGGTGTGTCCTCTTCCTGGAGATGGAAGCTCCCCTGTAGAGATCAGTAGGCAGCTTGTCATTGTTCTTGGCTCAGCCAAAGACGAATGTCTAATGAGTCCATTATGCTCCTTGTTGTCAATATGCCATTAAGGCTTCCTGTAGCAAGGGAGTGTCAATTTTGAAGTGTCAATCTTTCCCAGGATGGTCACAATTAAGTATTTAGTTAACTCCAATACTGGGTTGCTAAAAATTAAGGTCTTTTCATTTACACATATAAAAATAAGCAGTTATAAGGGATCTGACCATTTAAAATAATTAAGCCTTTCACAAACATGCTTTTAATAGGCAAATTTCGCAATTTCTTCAGGAAAAAGAAACACGTTTACACTGGGTTTGAAATCTAATTTTCTTATGTAGCTGTCAGTCAGTGAGGCCCGGCTTTCTCTGAGCCACCTGTAGAATCTGTGATTTCAGCCCATTTTTCATTTCTATAGTTCACTGGGAAAATGACTGAATTTAGTGTCAAAACAGAACTTTGAAGGTTGCAATTGATTAGGAAACTGGATTTTTAAAGGCATCTTCGGATTTTAGCCATTATGTGGCCTTGCTTCCTGTGTTAGGTGACAGTACCCACTGCCATTCATTGAGTCCTGTTTTTAAACCAACTTTAACTGTGTGTGGCAGGGTGATGCAGCCTTTTATAATTTATGAACCATTCACAGTTTTGCAAATTTTGTATGCACAGGATTTTAGCACATCATTTTTTGGCTTTTTCCTGTCCCCCATTGACAAAGGGTTTAGTGGGGTGCGCACTGGCATGGGTAAAAATATCCCACAGGACACATATAGACCTGAAATATGCAACTGCAAAAATGAAAGGTACAGAAAACAGCCTTTTCTGCCTATGCCCCAAGACTATGGAACCTCACCCCCATCAGCATCAGACTGGCCTCCACATTCTTATAATTCCGGAAAGAACTCAAGACCCACCTCTTCAAGGAGTCTCTCCCCTTCAACAACTAGGCCTTGACGTCACCCCCAACACCTGACTTACTAGATGCCATTCTCTCCTCTCCTCCCCACCACCCTGTACAGCTGTACCCCTCCTCTATGTCCCTCTGCCCCTCTGCATCCAATCCCTCTGTATATCTGTACTATTTTTACTTCTTAAAAGCATTCCGTAGTGCATCTGTACTGCTGTATACCTTTGTAAAGTGATCTATTGCTTCTCAAAGCTAGGTCCATTCTCAATATATACCATTATAATAATAATATTTATAATAATAAAAATGTGTATTATTATTATGATCAAGTGTACTGATATGATATGATATGTCATTTATAATGTGCCTGTTCTCAAGTATTTCTAGGCTTGACAAGACATGGGAGGGAAGACAGAGGGAGGACACGACAAGCGATCTTACTAGGCCTTTTGTCATTCAGATCATGCAAGTGCAACAACGCAAAGTAGAGGGTGAAAGGAGAGGGAAATGCCAGGGAGAAGAAAGGGGGAAGTGTAATCAGGGAAGCCTTACTCTGAGTAAGTGCAGCCAGGGCAGCACAGCTCTGGTAAGTGCAAGGAGGCAGTTGTTACAATACAGTCCCTACATGTGCGTTAGGCCTGGAGGCAGTGCAGGGGAGACTGATCATGGAGGAGCCTGGTACCCAGTGAGAGTCTGAGGGTCGGTGCAGCAGACAGGTAGATCAGCATGGGCGTGGGGAGAGAGAAAATAGAGGAGAAAATGAAGGTCTTGGAGAGTTGGAGGTAGCTGAGCAAAGGGCTTGAGAAGGAATGTATTTTGGAAGAGAGAGTTGGATGTAGTGAGGGCACCAATCCGGAAAGCATTGTGGATGATGCAGAGGGTCTTGAACATGATCCTTGCAGCCACCGTTAGCCAGTGGAGAAATTTCACGGCTGGGTGTGAGGCAAATGCTATGTCTTGCAGTCCTGCTCTGCATTAGTTGCAGAGGGAGGAGAGTAGAGGAAGGCAGATTGAGAAAGAGTCTCTTGCTGTATTCCAGCTCAGAGAGATCCAGCGCTCTGGAGACAGTGAGTTTCTGGGGGAAAATAAGAACAAGAAGAATACCTCTGAGTTGGTGCAGCTGGTAGTGGGTCTTCTTGGCAAGCTCTATGATGTGAGGAGAAAAGGAGAGAGTGGAGTCGAAGATGACACTGAGGATTTTTACCCCACAGGAAGGCAAACGAAGAGGGCCCAAAGAAGGCAACCAGATTGAGAGAGTGAAAGTGGGGGCAGGAGTTCCAATGAGAAGGATCTCCATCTAAATGGCATTAAGGCAGAGATCATTGGAGGCACACAAATCCTGAATCGCGGATAGACAGTCAGGAAAGAGCCTAGTGCCATCTGCATAAGTCATCCCTAATAACACTTGTGTACAGGTGCATTATTTGTTAACATATCATATCATATCCTATCAAAACACTGAAATTTACAGGAGAAGGTACAGATCAGGTGGGCCAAAGGGGCCAAGTAGTCATTGAAGAGCCAGGGTGAGAGGATAAAGCCCTGGGGAACACCACATGTTGAGAGAGAGGTGGTGCAGAGAAAGGAACCATGTTGGACTTGGGAGGGTTGGTCCAGGAGGAAGGAGCTCAACCACTCCAGGGCCTGATCCATGATGCCCAGGTTCTCACGGAATCGATTGATCAGTATGGCATGATTGACCATGTTAAAAGCAAAGGAAAGATCAAGGAGGAAGAGGACAGAAGGAAGGTTGGAGTCAAGATTAGAGAGCAAATCTTCACAGGTGTTCAGGAGAGGTGTTTTCGTGTCTCTGGCTGCTCAAAAGCCAGACTGCCAGCCATGGGAACCTACAGATTCAGTGGGGTGAGTAATAGGGATCAGGTCAAAGTTTGTCAGACAGTTCAGATAGGCAGAAGGCTTTTTAAGGAAGGGTGCACAAGGTAGTGGTTGAGGAGAAAGGGGAAAGATCCAGTGATGAAAGAGTGATTGCAGAAATCAGTCAAGGCTGGCACAAGGTTGTCAATGTGGTCTTTGATGGTTCTGGAGGAGCAGTGGAGCACCTGTTTGGATGACACTTTCATAGATCGAACTAGTCTAGAAATACTGTCAGGTGTTGTAGAGACAAAGAGGAGAAAGGAGGAGGAGAGGGAGAGGTGGCCAGAGGGTGGCCGAGAGAGTTAGAGGGAGAGGAGGGGGAGAACAAGGACAAGATGTGCTGAGTTTTAGTGGTGAAGTGAGAAGCCATAGCCATATAGAGGGCCTGGGAGGGAACGTGAGAGGTGGAGACTGAAGAAGGATTGGCCAACTCCTTGCAGATTTTAAAGAGCTTGGCTGTGTTGCCAGAGGCCACTCCTTTGGTGCAGGCGGCAGGCCAGTTTGTCAGAGGATGTGCCCAAAGACCTACACTTCCTCTCAGCCACCCTGCACTTGCGTTTCAGGGTGGCGAGGTCAAAGTCATACCAAGAGTTGCACATGGAGGTAGGTTTCAGATGGATTCTTATGACAAGGGCAAGGATGTACAGCGTGTTGGATATCAAAAGATGCAGGTTAGAGAGGGCTGTGTCAGATTGTGAAACAGCTGTAGGAGTAGGAGGAGCACAGAAAGTAGAGGCAAAGGCATCCACTGACACTTGCTCCATGGGCCAAATGACAGAAATGGTAGGTTGCAGTGCTGGGGTGGGCTTTGCCTGAGAGACAGAGAGTTTCAGGTGAGAGGAAAGCAGAAAGTGCTCAGTCCAAGAGAGTGGAGTGGTTAGAGAGTTAGAGAGGGTTAGAGCGGGGGATGAGAACATCCAAGGTGTGTCTGGCAGTGTGTGTTACACCAGAGGATAGGAAGTAGAGAGAAAGAGTGGCGCAGAGTTTGAAGAAGAGCCCAGAGGAGGGATTAGAAGCATACCGGTGGATGTTGAGGTCTCCGAGGAGGAGAAGTTGAGAGAAAGAGGCCTGGAGAGATAGAGAGCCTCTAGACCAGGCATTTAAAGGAGCATTAGACTCACTCCTGCATCAGTATGTTCTGTGCTGGGAGAGGATCTTGTAGCCCTTTGGGAGGCGGGTGTCAATACCTGTGACAGAGCTGTTCATAATCTATGTTTCGGTGAGAGCGAGGACTTCCAGGTCAAGGTCTTCAAGAAGGATGCAGATGTCAGACGAGAGTTTGACAGCAGAGCAAGAGTTGAGAGTAACTACGTGGAGCATGTTGCCATATTCAAAAGACTTCCGGGTGTGTTTCAGGAGGGAGGTACACTCAGTGGAGGGTGTAGAGGGCCCCTAAAATAGGTAGATGGAGGTGTGAAGGTGGGAAAGGGATAAGAGAGGAGGAGAAGGTAGGTGCCAGAGAAGAAAAGGAGGAATGAGATGGGAAAGGAGCAAGAGAGGTGTAAGAAGAGCAGCAGGAGAACAGAGAAATTGATAAGGTGCCTGAAGCACCTACAGAGGAGATTGGGCTAAGGACCCTCGGCCAAGATGGTCCCATTCAGGTAGACATTAATTATGGTTTTGGAGGAATGGAAGGAGGCCAAGAGGGACTACCACTGGGTGCCACCCTTAATGGGAGAGGAGGCTGTAGGAGCGAGAACCATGATTCAATCCATGCTTCACTATCTAACAAGTCTTGATGACATCATTTAGTATCATCCACATACTGCTGCAGTAGATCGCCCAGCAGTTCCATATACAGGTTGAGCAGAATAGGAGAGATAATTGATCATTGGGGAACTCTACGGGGGAGAGGAGGAATCTTTGGACCCTATCTCCACAATTAGATCTCTGTTTGAAATGAAAGACTGGAACTGTTCCTCCCATCCCCTATGTAATTTCACAGGAGGTTATGAAAAACCATGGTATTAAATGCTGTAGAGAGACCTTATAATGCCATCAGTAATACATAGAATATCTTCCAATACCTGGATACCTGGAAGTACAACATACTTTTCAAATATTTTCCCTAAAAAGAGTACATTAGAGACTGGACAATCATTCTTCAGGACCTCAGGATCAAAATGACTTTTCTTCAATAACAGCGTAATAATAACTGTTTTAGTTGATCGGGGAGAATACGCGGGGAGACTGTAATATGAAATGGCATATCAAGTTGATGCATGGGTAATGTTTTATCAAATTGTGCTGGCTTTAAATCATTGGCATAAAAAGTCAGCTTTAGCGCATTTACCATATTCCAAAATTATTCTAATGTTGGGAGAAGGAAATTTTCCCAGGTTAAATTCAGGGATTTTCTGTCAATATGATCATAATCAATTGGTGATTGGGCCCTGAACTCATTATGTATTAGTTCAATCTTCTCATAAATATCATTATCGAACTTCTCAAATAAATCTGTAGAGGGGTCCATGGCAATCAATTTGACAGGATTGATACCTTTCTGAACAGTGTTATAAAGAATTTGTAGAAGAAAATGTATTGAAATTATGGTATTTGAGTAGAATTATTAATATGTATTTTCCTTTGTAGACCTGCTGTTTTTCACTTAAGTAGGTCGACTTGCAATTTGGAGATACACCAAGTCTTTCCAAATATACAAAAAAGAAATGTTTTGGTGTTTAAACCAAGAAGATTCTAAGCATTGTATGGTTTCTGTCTGATCTTTTTTTATTTATAGAGGCACTACTTTGTCTAAGGACTTTAGTGCTTTATAATATTCTCCCACCAATTCATTGGTTGAGAGAGAAAGATCTAAATATTTTAACCTAAAACAATTGTTTCTTCAGTGCCACGTAGTTAACATGAAGAAACATTTTGATTGCTGCTGGTTGGTCATTCTTGGTGACCATGATGTAGAACCGTAGATGTTGGTATAGAAAACGGAATTTAAAAATGATCTGACCAATTAAGATTAATTGCAGTAACACAATTCAAGAGTGCAGAATCCGCAATGATTAAGTCTAACAACCGTCTTCTGGTGTGAGTAGATGACAATACATGTTGTGTTAATCTTAGATTCAATACAGTTTGCATCAAGGACTCAGAAAGAGACTGTGATGAACCAAAAGGTGGGATATTAAAATCACCTAAACATATATTAATGGAAGGTATGAGAAGTCACCGAATTGCCTAGTAAGATGATGAATTCATTCTCCTAGGTAGCACCTGCTCCAGGAGGTAGGACTATTAAATAAAAACACAACCATAATGTTGTTTGTCAATCAGCATGCAATTGCCAAATATTCAAATTAAATTGGTTTATGAGCATGTACGCTTAAAACAACAGTGCTTCCTCGTCTTTTCTCTTTTCTATGCAAATGTAGAATGTGATCAAAACATGGGGAAGGGTTTGTATGGAACCAGGACTCTGTCAGAAACAATAAGTCCAAGTTATCTTGCTGAATTACCTCTTGGAAATAATTGGAATGGACAGTAGCAGGTCTGCTATTCGGCAAATAGTCGTGTTTCTTTGCTTAAGTCAAGAGTAAAGGAACATTAATCATATCCTCTGGGTTAGCTCCTAGTTGCCCAAAATGTTCAAAACATTTAATATAAGAAAATGTTCCATTTGTAGGAATAAAAGTAGTAAAATTAGAGAAACACATGATGCAACTATTGTGCACAAACACACCAGGACTACACATACAGTGAAACAATTCACAAAAATAATACAATATATGCAAACCTCATTCTGCACAGATGGCAAAACTGTGTACATATGAATACACTCTATCCATATACTCACACACTGCTCATCAAGCTAACTGCTATGCCGATACCTGGAACATACACATGCACACCACACATAAACTCACACAATGTACACTGGCACACAAACACACGCACATTCTCACGGTTCATACATATACTAACACAATGTACATGTCCCACACATTGCACATATGCCCACACACTGCACTCACTGTGGAGACAATGGCTCACTGCACACACTCACACACAAACAAACAATGCACATGCTCAACACCCATGCACAAACATATCAGAATAAGAACTGGAAAAAATAGAGTTTCCTGAAGAAGGGCAAGCACTGGCTACTGATTGAAATGTCTTAATTTGAAAGTAAGGGCCTCATTACGACTCAGGCGGTAAGGGGTTTACGGCGGCGTAAACAGCGCCGACCCTTACCGCCTGATTCCGAGGTCCCTTAGCGCCATGGAGTTTTTAACACCTGCTTTTAGCAGGTGTTAAAATCCATGGCGCTAAGGGACCTTGATGTTAATTACGCCACTGTAATTTACGGTGGCGTAATTAACGCCTTCCCCACTCCTATTATGCCCTATGGGGCAAAAATGGGAATGGGGAAGGGTAAATGGGGATTGGGGACTTACCGCCCCGCCAACCTCGGAATGGGGCGGTAAGTCCGCCAACCACCATGGCGTAAACATAGTTTACGCCATGGTGGTAAAGGTACGACCCAGGCGGTAACTTACCGCCTGGGTCGTAATGAGGCCCTAAAAGTGAGAAGAATTATGTGCACACAAATGTTCTGGTTAATTTATGAATTTATTAAATTCATAAATATCTTTGTACAGGGGTAATCATCCGAAAGCAGGAAGTATTTTGATTTTCAGGGATTTGCCGGCAGAATTGCACGCAAATCTCATTTTTACATGCAAATAATTCCATGAATCAGGGCCACTGTCTATTAGTCTGCATTGCTCCATAAAAATGTGTTGTAAGTGAAGGTTGAGCAAGACTGTCCTTTTCCATATGTGAACCAATTGCAAAATGTACAACCATGACAATGTGTGGTCATGTCATGGGATATCCAAGGTCATCCTCACTTTATTAATATAGGAAAATCCCTACACGCTATTATAAATAACCCAACATTTTTACCCCAGGAAACCTGGTTAGTAAATTACTTCTATCTTAATACACATGTTTGTTTCCAACATAATGCGGTGAAAGGCCCCATGTATTTAAGGCCCCCAACCGTATTTAATGAGAATGTCCGAGCTGCAGAAATCTCTGCTAAGAACACTGTTGATAGTTTCAAGCGTTTAATTATTAATATTTGTGATCCCCCAGGTGGTAAGAAAACTGAAACCATCTTTGACACGATAGATGATTTTTTGTCGAAATGGCAATTTATGATCAGAATTAATTGATACTGTTGGGTGGTGACATAAATGCGCAATGTCCAGTTACCTGATGAGTAGTCGCACTTACCTAAATTTAACAACTTGCCTAAATCGAAGTGTAATGCTCAGGACATGAAATGGAAGTTATTTCTAAATGAGTGGAGTATCTATGCTGTGAACGGTAGAACCAACAGTGATAACCCAGGAAGAAGTACTTGCGTTAATGGGAACATGACAGTTACACTAGACAACATATGTGGCAATTCTGAGATCTCAGCCTCATGATGGATTTTGAGGTGGTGGACATTGGCTTTAGTGATCATGCTGTGATATGTACTAAACCTGACTTACCGCTAAATAGACCTACTGTTACTGGATCCACGAATATTTCCACCAACAACAATGGAACAAGATCAACGTGGAATGGCGGGAGAGCTAGGAAAATGACTAAACACATGTTCCCGCTTCTTGAAACTTTAAAGTTTGATCCTTACTTAATGAGTGTGGATGAGATAAAGAGCGCTATTAAGGCAAATGTCTGTGAACTGGTAAGGTCGAATGATGTTCCTATTGTCGTCTCCGGCAAAGGTGTTGTACACGACTACAACGGAGAACTAGCTATAGCCAAACGTGTGTATAGGAAAGATCTGTGTGAACTGTGTAAACGTTATATTGCTGCTAGTGAATATACCACAATGTGAAAGAAACTTTTAAACAAGTTTCATAATTGGTGCAAACGCAGAAGATTTGATAATATAAACCTGAAATGGCAAAATATGATAAGCATGCTGGTCTGTATGGAGAATATTAAACATGGCCAGAGGCTCTTCCCAATCCCCATTATGTAATTCCGTGGGTGACCAATCTTGGGTATCATACATATCACAGTCAATGTTTGCGACGTGTGCAGTACCAGTATACTGTTGGAAAAGCCCAATTTGGCCTTTAAAATTCTCAATATCTAGGATTTTGGAAGTGATTGGGCAACTAAAACATTCTCGTGCCCCTGGCCCGAATGGGCTTGCTTCCATTGTAGATAAGCAGAAACCCCTCATATGGGCAGAATTGATCTTTATACCATGTAAACGAGTTTGTACCCAACATACTATTCCTGAATCTTGGAACAACGCAATTATTGTTCCAGTTCATAAAGCTGGTGACAAATCTGGTGACAGAGAAATGCTGGCGAACTACCGGCAGTTATCCATACTTGATACCATCAGCAAAGTGTTCTGGCAATTGTGCTGGAACATATACTTAGCTGGATCAAAGTAAATGCAATATTGAACCTGTTACAAACTGGATTTCGAACAGGTGCTAGTACCTCTCATAACATCCGTCTTTTAGACGCAATTACTACCAGAGCCATGTTGAAGGGTGCTCCTTCTGTCTACATAACCTTTGTTGACTTCAAAGCTGCCTTTGACAGCATCAACGGGACGAAACTGTGGAAATTATTGTCCATCCTTAATTGCTTAGTGGCAGCACACTTATTTAACTTATACTTAGCTTAGCTGACCTGTTTCACCGTTTGATATATCGAAAGCAAACTGTCCTGCCAAATTAAAGGACTTTATGATATCTGCCCTATTGTACGCTGATGATCTTATCATCATAGATCACACACATAATGGAATGAAGTCAATGTTAGAAGAGTTGGGTTGTTTTGCCGAGGACTATAGCTTCACTATTAACCTAAAAAAGACACAAACTATGTTATTTGCATATAAAAGAATCAATAAATTGCTAATGAAAACTTCATGGGGGAATATTGAGTACACCGACAACTACAAATATATGGGTGTCCATTTCAGTAGCTGGGCTGGGTACAAACATTTGATTACTCACAATTCTAGGTGGGTGGAGCAAATTACAACTTTAACTAAAAGGTTTGTCGATAACTATGCTGGATACTCATTGAAAGGGATCCTTATGCTTTACAGGCAATGGTGTATCCCCTCTGTTGCATACGGATTGGAAGCTATAACAATGAACAACCTTAATTGGTTGAACAAAACAAAAGCGTTTTTTTGGTGAAATGTGTTCGCTTTGCCACCATCTTGCCCCATAAAATATATTAGAACTGAGCTGGGTTTACAATCCTTGCGATCAATAGTCTTGCAACAGCGTGGGATACTGTACCTGAACACCTCTTGTCACCCTGAAAGCCAATTGCTTTACAACATAGCACAGAACGTTATCCGGCTTGATAAAAGTAATCAATTGAACACCTGTGATAATGCTGGTAGATCACACTTTTGAGAACGGAATTGGAAGCTTTGAAAGCATTAAAAAGGCTTTCAAGCAGAAAAATAAGCTTTGTGATTGGGAAAGCAAGTTTCTTAGAATGAACGAACTACATAATTATAAATATATGGAGGGTATGGTTCATACATACTTACGCCCCCAAATGTATTTAATTTGCTGCCCTTATCCTATAGTACGGAAATTCCGGCTATATATGCGCACCAACCATTTACCTGTAAAAGCTACACATGGAACACAATGGAAATTGTCTGTTGATGACCATGGCTGTCGAATGTGTAAGTTATCAAAAAACTTGGAAACTGTGAGACATGTGTTGACAAGTTGCCCTACGTTTCAATTCCAGTATCTGTCTAATTATGAACGGTATGTGCATGATATGTCTTGCATATCTACTGCCTACTTTTGGAATTGGTGTACGAATTCTCAAACAGAGTCTCTGCATATCACTATGTATAGAGTATGGACTTTCTTGCACTCTTTCCTGAAATGGAGGTTTGAAATTGACTCTTTTAGAAGCAACATTACTGTACATATGAGACGAATATTGTTGCAGAACATGGTGTAGGAACTCAATGATAATGTAACTGAAGAACGATGTGTTTTGGTGCTTAGTTAATATTAGAGATTAATTTAAGAGATTAATGATTGATATTAGTTTCATTATGTAATTGTGATTATGTCTGTTTTAGTTTATGTTTTACGAAAAATGTGGTTGTAATTGTTCTGTGAATAAAAAGACAACTAATTAATAAATAAATAAATACATAAATATGTGGGCAAAATATTAAACATGTACTGATAATGTGTACAGAAATATTGATACAGAACAAAAAGCATTCCACGATAAGCGGAAAGTTAAAACAATGAAGAGCGGGATTATCACCACCTGCCCGGGATTTGATGCGACTTCCACTTGCCACCTCAGACTCGTTGACCTTCGCTGCGGGGGATCTGCCTGCCAAATATATTTCCTAATTTATGAACCTAGCACTTCAGGAGGAGGCTGTTTTACACTGGCATAGAGGGGTAGCCAGCCATATGTAGGGGACATAACTGACCATGTTATGACTATCCCTGGCTATACGGACAGTAGCTACACATTTAATTGTGAACGTACCAATATTGTGACTATGGTAAGCATTTGATGGCAATGCTGTGAGTAACTCGACTTTTGATGGCGATCTCTGGTGATACCTGATGTTAACCTCTGTTGCTGATACATGAGTACCTCTCTCAGCATTTAATGCCAATATCTAGCAAGGTTGTACATTTGATTGCAATTCCTGCATATAATACCAGTACTTGGGCATATGATGCCAGTACCTTGCAATTGGTGTGAGTACATGAGCAGATAACGTTACTTTATCCGGACATCCCTACCGTGCCTACACAAAAGCACACATTATTGGCTTTTTTTCACGTTTATCTAAAGTATGAAGCACTGTGCATTCACTCCCACTGATTCCTCTTCTTGGAATACGATCTGTATTTCATCACTTCACTTCCCTGGCAAAGGAGTCTACTCAGGGTATGAAACGTATAACCCTGGACTCCACTTTATCATATGTCTTTGCAATGTCCCAATAACCTTCGGCCTTCCGAAAAGACACCCATGCAGAGGAGACCGTCTGGTAAGAGGGACTATTCGAGTGTTACCTACTCTTTTACTGCACTGCCCACCTCCAGAGGCTCTACTGCTCTTGGCAAAGCGGCCAAAGTTGAAGTCAGTGTCAGGGGACAAAAGGACATGATTGTGCCTCTCTATTAGACTGAGGCTTCCTGGGGTGATCATCCCACAGAAACATCAGGATCAAGGAGGCAGATTAAAGACCTTTCGTTTCCCGCAAGGCCTGTTTTAGTGTGTTGGAAGGTGGACATGTGAACCAATTAAAATCAGTTACACATTGGCTTCCTTCCAGCATGCATTTGCAAAGAAAAGATTTATGGTCATGCACAGCCAGAGGTGAGCTCTGCAATCATAACCTTAGTACTTTCTAGTTGGTCCTCTCTTTCCATGAAATCATGGAAAGAAAGAAGAGACTACAAATCTGTCTCAATGGGAAACATCTATAACACTAACAGCAAAACTAAGATTGCTGCAGGAGTGTACCAGGGCCTAGTAACTCAGCTGAAGCACGTGAAAATAACAAATGGTGCATTGGATGGCGAATGCCAACCCCTCTCTCATATTGTAAATAATTTAATAATTTATTAATAATGTGTTACAGTTTATATTTAAACTTTACACATACTGATAAATATACAAATTCATCATATTGCATATTACATATTAAAAGAGAATATAAAAATATAAAAAGAAAAAAAAAAAAGAAAAATATTATTAAACTCAAACATAATTTGGACTTTTTACACTTACAATTTTTCAAATCATTCAAACTTAGTAGCAATTGCATATGATTCGAGTAATAAGACACGTATAACAGTGACCGTAGGCCATTTCCATAGTCATAATCATCAGCCTGCTGTTTAACTAATTCATATAGATATCTTCAAGGTTCTTTCAATTTCTGACCATACTCTAAAGGTGGCAATCTGCAGCTGAATACTCTGAGTGTTCATGAGGCGTTGCCAGAAGGCAGGATCCCTGATGTACTCCGCGTCATGTACAAAATTGCTAAAATTTACTAAATAAGAGTCCATCATATTTACACATCTAGAGAGAACATGCTGAGCAGTTTCTTGACATCCTTTATTCTTACAAAGTCTGCAGTATCTTTCTGTAGAGATTAAACCATTATATTTGCTTTTGTTGGTTCGCAGCGGTAGATTATCAACCCTCATAAGGAGTAGGAATCGTCTAAGCCTACTAGAGGGGCAAAGAGATAAGTATGGCTGCATTTGTTTAAATGTATAAAGCATATAATGAATAAATTTATATTTTTGAAGTTTCTCAAGATGTGCATAATTTTCTAGCCAATCCCAGAGATCGATTTTTTTAGATAATGCTTTTTTTTGAGGATCGTTGAGTTTCTCTTCGCTCATGGTCCAACATATTGTCCTCAGAAGGTCTTCAGTCTCCTTTTTCATATGGCATTTGGTGGATTCCTTTATGCTTTCCATACTGAATTCTTTTAATAGCCGAGACTCTGGTTGATTGGACATCCTTAGATACAGTTCTGCTCTCCTTTTCAGGACGATAGATCCCAGTGAGGAAACCCCAACTTCCAATCTTAGCAATGCCATTGGGATAGATTGAGGGAGACCTAGTATTCTCCTCCAGAACTTCCCCTCAATCACTTGGAGCCAGCTTAAGTTCATCTGTAATAGCACTTCCAGGCCATAGACCACCATTGGGGTTAATACCTGGGTATAGATTTGACGGATACCATAAAGTGACATACCGCAATTCTGCCTTGCAAATTGGCTGATCAGCGACGTCACTTGAGCTGCCCGATGTTTTCTTGTTTGAATGCAGCTATTGTATCCCAACTTGGCGTCTATTTCGACCCCCAGATATTTATATTGTTGGGTATATTTAATTTCTATATCATGCAGAATTAATCTGGGTCGTGCTATCTTCTTATTTGAGAAGACCATCACCTGAGTTTTCTCCTGGTTGATGATTAGATCGTTATTTAATGCATATTCCCAGAGTTTCAATGCGGACCTCCGTAAGCCACTAAAAGTGTGATCCATAATAATCAGATCATCGGCATATGCTAGTACCGCGCAATGAGTAGAGCCGATAGCAGGAGGACAATTTTGTTCACTTAAAATAACCCCTGGTAAATCATATGTAAACAAATTGTACAAGAATGGGGCCGTCACACAGCCCTGCTTAACACCTCGATTTTGTGGGATCTTCGCTGTAAAGACCCCCTGACTACTAAGTCTACAGGCCACTGTGTTATCCTCGTGTAGTAATTTTAAATAGTACAAGAGGCTCTCGGGGCAGCCTAATAATTCAAGTTTTGCCCACAGTTTCTCACGCCGGACCGAGTCAAAAGCTGCTTTAAAATCTACAAACAGAGCATATAAAGGTGGATTTCCTTTCCTCATTGCTTTTATGCGCAGGATGTCCAAGATAATAATGTTGTGGGTTGTTGAATATCCTCTCCGGAAACCACTTTGAAATGTATTGAATATTTCAGTTTTGGACACCCATTCTTCTAATTTTTCCAATAGAAGGGCTGCAAAAAGTTTTCCAGTGCAGTCTAACATTGACAGTAGTCTGTAATTACAGGGATCCTTCTTGACTCCCTTCTTATAAACTGGAATTAAATAAGCATGCTGCCATGATTTAGGAATCCTCCCAACTGCTAGCACTTTACCAAATAGTATACTTACAAATTTGGCCCAGAATTCCGGCTGGCTCCTCAACACGGCATTTGAGAGACCATTGGGCCCAGGCGCCCTAGATGATTTAAGCTTTTTAATTTTACAAATTAAATGATCATTTGTTAAATTGAATGGGACGGATCTTGGTGTCATCTTTTCTACCGGCTTACCTACTTCTTCATCGGGGATATTTCGGCATATAAGGAAATCTGACCATTCACTTGCACTTATCGGATTGATCATATCCCTACAACCACTACCCCTTGCTTGGCTCAATAATGACCATATGCTTCTCGAGTTTTTGGAGCATATGATTTGAACCATTGACTGCCATTGTTTAAGTTTTTGCTCATTTCTTTTGGCTTTAATCACCCTCTATATTTATTTAAAATTGTAAATGGAAATTAGTGTCAAGCGAGCAGACATTATCAGTAAATGCAATACACGTGAAAGGCCTGTCATGATCAGTTAGTATTATAATGTAAAACAATAGGTGAAAGTATACCTCCTGACACACACATACACACCCACCCACACACACAGACACACATAACCACAAAGCCAACCACACACACACAACACACACACATAAGCACACACGCACGCACACATACACAGTTTTGCAAAATCAGCAAATGCCACTACTCACCAAACAAGCAGCATTATCAACTGGGTAGATTTACAAGAACCTCTTCACAATTAAAATCCTTTTACTCAGATACAGATTTAAACATTATGTGAGTTTTTCTAACACATTCTTGTACACAGTGGTGGGGTCATGCAAAAATGCGAGGTAGGCATAAACTATGCATATGTTTACACATTTATAGATTATTGTATGTTTTAGAGTATACCAAATACCTATTTTCCTCTCTCAATTATGGTGCACTACAAAGACTACATAACGTTCGGCCGTATTACCCACACAAGCCTTTAAACCTTAAACCTAGATTGCATGATATCAGTTCTTTCTTCTGGATCCCTGAGGGCTGCTTACCCTCCATTATTGTGCTACTGCTGAGCTTCTGCTAGCAATGGAAAGGTCCCTTGTCAGATAGCCAGGACTCCCCCTGGCATAATTATGAACGCGTCTGTCGACGAAATGGTTTAAGTCAATGGGGCAGGCAGGACTATGGGATCACCACAGAGACTTTGCAGACAATTGGCAACCTTTGAAGTGTGGATAATGCCACGCTTCCCGCCACCTAATTAACCACACAATAACCCACTCTAAAAGTTAGATGTGTCAGCAAAAATCAGTACAGGGAGAACTTTACAAACCCAGCTCTTTAAGAAAGGATGAAAGCCGCAAATGCGTACAATATTTTAGATGACAGCAAGAAGGTCAAATTTCCAAAATCTCAGGAGTAGTGGATTTGACAGCATGGACGCAATGACATTGCAGGAAGTGATATCATGTGACCTTTGACCCTGATTACATCACAGGATCTGATGTCATGTGACCCTTGACTCTGGTAAAATAAGTGTCCCCACAAAAGTGAAAAAAAAAGAAAAACTTACAATTAATGTGGCTTAATATGAAAAGTATTAGAAAGATGGAAAATAGTCTATTTTAGTTGTCAGCTGTATATTACCAACAGTGCTGCCAGGATATGTCATAGCGCAGCCATGATGGGCTGAAGACACAACCTGTTGAACTATCATAAGTCAGGTACGCTGTCTTCCTATTCCAGTATAGCCTCATATGTCCAGACTCTGCCATTTAATTTCTGATAAAGCCCTACAAGCCAAGCAAAGTCATAATCTGGCAGGTACTATCTCACATGCCCAGGATTTCTCTAATATGCTAAGTGCAGCCTCATGTATACAAGTAATACTATGTTATGCCAGTTTATACATGCCATACACAGTCATCATATGCAGGCTACTGCCCCACAATCCCCAGAGCTGTGATCATATGTCAAGTGCAACCTCAATCGCAAATGTAGTATCATCTTAGGACAGGAAAAGCCTGCTATGCTAGATACATGGTTCTAATTGTTTTGTTTTCTTCATAGTGCAAACTGTACTGAGTCACTCCTAAATTATCTCAAATTTAAAGAAAGGTAGCCCCATAAGGTGAAGGGATTTGGTCAGGAGTGTGTTGGTCATGTGAAGAAGCCAGAATTTGACACATTTCACTGGCTCCAATATCCCCAGTAGACCACACATATCCCACCTTCATTTGGCACCACCATACTAAGATGTCTGCATTATGTTATTCTGGGACACATTGCTATCTAGCAAGAGGAGTAGAAGCCCCGGCTTTTTTAATTTGTATTCATTAATACAATGATGGAGGTAATTCTGTCTCAGAATGGAGACCTGCTAACCAGCTCCCCTTTTCCCAACCTGTGCCGTGCTGCATCAGTTCCCTGATCTGTCTAACCAAATCTGGTGAACTCTGCGATCCGCGTCGCTCGTGCATGGCTTCGAACCGCAGCATCCTTCAAGTCGACCCATTTTGACATCTGCTTGCCATCTGCACTACCCTGACTGCCATATTCATTTGGTGTGTTTAATATATGAATTATATATTTATAGGACCTTGATTGTGGATTCTATTATTTACAACTGTTGTACTTTGCTGGTTATGTTGCTACTGTTTCAAATGTGCACCCCTCTTGAAAGTATTACGCGCCTCGACCAACATTACCACACAAGGTGAAAGGGATGTACCTCTGAAAGGTGTCTATATTACCTGTGTGATTGGGTTCATTCTTGTTTTGTAGTACGTGTGAGGGCTGAGTAGACGCTTCAAACCCTGATTCATGGAACAGTGCAAAGTGTATTTTTGCAGTGCAAAGTCTGTGCAAAGCCATTTTGTACTGCAGGAATGACTATGCACTGACTTTGCACTGCAGAAATACACTTTGCGCAGTTCCATGAATCCGGGTGTTAGGCTCTACTTCTCCTTGTACTCCTGCAGGGCATTAGTCAATATGTCAAACCCTGCATGAGCAGAACCATTGGTTTTCATGTTTGCTAAAGCAAATGCGTGAAGCATCAAACCACATTCTAAATTAACCTAAACATGAAAAAATATATCTTTACTGAAACCTGTTGGATAGAACAGGTATGATTTACTGTGTGAAAGATGCAGGATGATCTCAGCAGGACTGAGCTGCAAACTTCCGCTTTTGCATTCTGTCTCAACATAGGAAATGTACTAAATGTAAAAAAATACATATACTTTTTGTTAAATTACACTGGAGCTTAGCACATAAGACATAAAGCATTAAACTATTTTGCGCGCGCATACACACACTTACAAAGTATACAGAGAAGTACAGTTTACCACATGGTAATAGTTCTTAAGATGTCATGGCAAATACAATTGTGGAAAAGTTGTCTTTTTTTTGCCAATGTGCAAAGCATTCTCCTTCGGGAGTTTCTTGTGATTGTGATTCCCACTGCACTAGGGGCCATGACTTTGAAAAGGTGACTGTGGCTGAACACACTGATTACTAAAAACAAAGTGACTTCATTCAGGTCAACAGTATCTCTCACTCAGCAATAGATCACTCTGACATCCAAGTTTGGGTTGCATCAGACCTGGGATCCCAGAGGCAGTACCAGGGGTATCAAAGAGATGGCCAGATGTAGCAGCCAGTACCCCAGGCAGCCCCTAATTGGCATCTACGTCAGACAACTTCAGAGATGTTGCCAAGTGAAATTCACCCTGCTCCACCTCGCAGAAGGGGGGTATGTGTCAGGATTCCTTGACAGGAGGTTCAAAGATGTGTGCATTGAAAGGGAGCACGCTTTTAGCTGGACTCTGATACAGCCGGGGTAGGTTCATAATTTGCTTCACCTCTTTTTCCCTCCAGCATCTCCTGGTGGAGTAAAAATCGTGCCCGCAAGCTGGGTTTCACTTTACTTTCCAGTGGCAGCTCTGTTGGGTGAGAAATATGCTATTAAATAAGCTATGCTGCTATTGTGAGTGATGCGACTCAGCGCGCCCACGTCAGTTGCTCTCTCTGCTTCCGGGAATCATGCCCGAGGGGTGTGAAACCAGAGCAATATGAGGCAGTTCAGCCAATGTGAGCTATGAAGTTGGCGTTTCTTACAGAGAGCCTAATACTGCACCACTGGGGTCCGGAAATGAGATTGCTTTCTCTGTCCAATTTTCTTTAAAAGGAGGAACAGAAAAGGAGGGATAGTTCCAGACTAAAGGGGGTTTTTAAGGGAGGGGGAATGCCAACAATTCAGAAGAATGCTGTGTACACCACTTCAGAAGTTCCTGGTTCCTGGTAACATTCTAACAGTCATCATGTACAATTCTTATACTACCAAAAGGTATATCGTAGTAGGAAAGTACATTCCTCAGTAAAGTGTCTTAATATTAGAATTGCCGTAACCCATGGCCATTCCCCGGCAACTCTCTGCCCACTTCTAATGAATTAGCGTGACCTGCAACTGGAGACAGGGTCTTACCCCGATCTTCCCTTGCCCATGTTATCAGTGCTAAACAGATGTGTCCATGTATGTAGATGACCTGATCTATATCTGAATGTTGCCCATGGTATTTTTTTCTATGAATCATGAACATTGTGTTCATGCTCTCTGTCCATTTGATAGGGCTCTGCCCATTAATAATGGTATTCAAAGATTGGCAACTAAAGATGTCTATTGTCATGCGTTGTCAGTCTCGATTGTGTTCAATGTAATGTATCTAATTATTTTTATTCATTTTATTTTATTTGTTTTGATTCATATAAGAAACTTTAAAAAACACAATAACATGAATTCAAACACTCTAAAACACACTACAGATCATAATTCATAAAACCGTGTGATCTAAGACAATGTTGTAAAATCAATTTTTACTTAAAATGTGTTGTTAAAACTGTGTTACTTAGTACATTAAAACGTGAATCCTGACCCCACAGCAGGGGCCGGCCATCAACACTTAAAGAAAGTAACAGATGATGGAGCAGTGCGGTCTCGGACCACCAAAGAAGGTCCTCCCTCAGGGCTCACCCCGCCTGTATCGGCCCACCAGTCACTGGGGAAGGAGTGGAGCCACAGAGACCAGTGCCGGAGCGGGATCTCCCACCCCCGAGGCAAAGCGGAAAATCACTAGAGAAGGCCAAAGACCAGGAGAGGCAGGAGGCGCCGGAGGAGCTGGGCCGTGAGGCACACAGAGCGTAAAAAGCACCAACTAAAGAGACCGGTAAGACTCTGCACCCCCAACCCCCAGCTTAAGCCCCCACAATAGACCCGCCGAAGGCTGGACAAAAACATGGAGGCCCTTAAGGAAGGGGCGGGGAGTCCCGGGCCATTAAAACAAACACCCCAAAGTTTGCCACAACGCCACCCAGAACAAAAAGGGTGAGGAGGATCCCCCGATCTCCTAGGGGGCTAGCAAATGCAGCCTCCAAGAAAATTAAAGATAGGAGGCCCTCAGAAGAGAGACCCAGGGAAAAAAACCTGGATATACCAACAAACTCACAAGAACCCTCCAGGGCCAGCAAGTGGGCACAGGAGCCAGGAACGAGAGGCCCCTCCTGCTGGAAATGGAGGTGAAATGGGGAATTAGGCAAAAAGCCCCAAAAGAGGCTGTTTCCATGAACTAAAAGCGAAACACACCCCATGGAACACAGGACATATAGCAGGCAGGGTGGCTACACAGTTGGTCACCCAGGAGACATAGCTAAGGAACTGGAGCACCAGCCTGACATAGCCCACCATAGTATTACAAACCTGCTATAAACGTGAGGCCAATAACGATACCTAAATCAACTACAAGAACTTTTCCCTCACAAGGCCCAGGTCAAAGCAGTTGAACAGCCGCAAGGAAGGAAGGAAGATTGGAAAGGACACCACGGCCATCACTGGCAGAACCCTATAACATCAGCCCTACTTCTACATCTGAAACCCAAGCAAACAGGACTGCAAACGGAACATCATATAGGGACCACTCCCCTTCAAAACCTAACCAAAGCAACATGTCAAAAAGCAGAGGGAAAGAATGGCAGACCCCAATAAAGGGGATAAAAAAGGACACGAGGGGGCGATCCAGAAAATATGGAGGAAGGGAGGGGGAACACAGCACAAGACCAAATAGGAAGCCGACAGGGAGGCAGAAGATCCCACTTTAGAGGAAATGCCGGAGGAGAGAGCGGTCACACAAAAGTCCCTCGAACAATGCTTTCCGAACTTTGGAGATAGGATGGCGAACACCATCCAGTCCCAACTAGATAAAATGAGAGGAGACCTTGCTGGGGCACTAAAGGATGTGAAGGGATATCTACACATGCTGGAAGCAAGAGTAGACACCAACGAGAAATCCCTACAAATACTGTCCGACGACTCTCACAAAGTACAGGACCTGATGGAGCACTTAGGTAGGGCTACCCACAATTTGGAGATCCGAACAGAGGACCCCGAAAACAGGTTGAGGACAGCAAATATAAGAGTCAAAGCAATACAGGACATGTTTGGAGATGCTGAGCTTTCCCAGACAATAAAACTAATCTTCGCAGACCTGATAGACAAGGGGGATCCAGCAGAAATCAAAGTGGACCGTATACACAGAGTGGGACTAAAAATAAACAAACTGGGAGGTAGAACAAGATACATCTTTGTAGCCATGTACAATTACACTGAAAAAGAGAAAGTCCTGGCCGCAGCAAGAAGAGCAATGGACCCCAACTTCAACGGTTCCGCTATCCAACTATTTCAAGACCTCTCTCAGGTCACTCTCAACAAGAGAAGGATGATGCGTCCAATTGTGCAGGAGCTAACGAAAAGAGGAATGAAATACAGGTGGAATTTCCCCTTCGCCTTAATGTTTGAGCTGGAAGGCAGAAAAAGGAGAATTACTTCAATAGAGGAAGGAGTGAATAACCTGGGAATAGAGCTCGATTCAAATGGCAGTGATTCCCAGGGCCCAAAGACAGAGCACTCGAAAAGAAAGGCATGGGAATGGTCCACTCCATAATCAAAGAGGAAAGTGAGGAAAAAGAGGGGGCCGAGAGGCCCAGGAGCTTCGCCAGGAAAGAACCTGCAGTAAAACGACTATCCAGGGAGGGGCACCCCTACATAAAGGCACATCAGCAAGGAAAACAGAACAAAAAGGTACCCAGGGAGAGGTTACATGAAAAGACCACAGCGGGGGGGGACAGAGGCAGACTCTTGGCATCAAGGAATAGGTCATAGGTGACCTGCAGGGGGACATGCTGGGAGAGGAAGGGACCTCAACCCCCGAGGAGGAGAATCGGGAGGTGTTAGATGCAGGTCAAGGCAAACAGCTAGTCAACCCCCAAATAATGTCTAAGTTTACAATTCTAAAAGTTCTATCACTAAACATCAAGGGCCTAAACTCACCACTAAAAAGGAAAAAACTAGAACACTATCTATCAAGAGAAATCCCAGATCTGATCACTCTGCAAGAAGCCCATATACAAGAAAAAGACAAACATAGGATTGGGCTGCGAGGCTATAACCAAATCCAGCAAGCAAATGATGAGACAAAAAAGGGGGGCATCTTAATAGTAGTAAGAACAACATTGACCTCAAGGTCCTAGTTGTCAACCAAGACACGAAAGGGAGGTCCGTAGCCATACTCCTCCAGAGAAAGGGAGAGATTACCACTCTGGCCACCATATACGCTCCTGGCTCCAGACAAGACCAATTCATCCAAACGACACTGAAAAAACTGGAGGGATTTGTAAAGGGGAAAATAATACTCTCCAGAGACTTTAACATGGCATGGGACCCTGATAGGGACCGGAGCGCCAGAATCTCCAACTCCCAAAACAAACCCTCTAAGGAACTGCGAACAAAAATTGACAACCTACCACTAGTAGATCCCTGGAGGGAACAGAGAGGGGACATGAAGTGCTACACATTCTACTCGCACTTACACAGGTCAGCATCAAGAACAGACTGCATTTAGGTCTCAAGATCCTTGCTGGGGCAAGTGGCATATATAGAAGTTGGGACAATATCACTATCTGACCATGCACCTATTACACTGAAAATTAGAAGAAAACAAACCTCACTGGGGCTATGGAAATGGAAATACCCAGCTACATCTTCAAAGATGAGACCCTGAGAGGGGAATTACGGGAGGGAATAGAGAACTTTTTCCAGATCAACAATAATCAGGGAATAAGCTCTCTCATGGCATGGGACGCATTCAAGGCCACCATACAAGGAAAAACAATAGCAATAAAAGCCTGAAGGGACAGGGAGCACAGACTCCTAGAGGAGGACCTACAAGCCAAACTGAAGGTAGTTACACTTAAGATGGAAGCGGTTACAACAGGCGAGATCAGAAGGGAATACAGGGCAATTAGGGGCCAACTCAAAATTATACAAACTAGCAGAGCCCGAGCGTGCCCTTACACATCTTAGACAGAGATATTGAAAGCAAATAAAGCAGACTAGCTCCTACCAGGAATGCCAAGAAAAGAAGAAAAAGATAGGACAATTCTAAAAATCAGGACACCTAAGGGGGAAGAAAGATCCAATCAGGCATCCATTACAATGGAATTGATTAAATACTTTTCAACCCTATACAAGAGAAAGGTTTTAAAGAGTGAGTCCCAACTAGAATATCTGAAAAATTGTAGTTTACCAAAAATAATAGACCATGAGAGGTCATTACTAGAGAAAGATATTAACCTAGAGGAGGTTCACAAGGCCATCTCGTCAATACCACCCAGTAAAGCCCCAGGCCCAGACGGTTTTACGACTGAGTTTTATAAGCAATTCCCGGACGTCCTGGCCCCCCACCTAACTGCCCTTTTCAACAGTCTCTGCCCAGGGGGAACAGTCACACCCTCAATGGAAGACATGAAAGTCATATTGCTGGCCAAACCAGGGAAAGACCCGTCACAATGTGGCTCATACAGGACGATAGCGCTCATCAGCACGGATGCTAAGATCTTCACAAAAACCCTAGCAAACTGCATGGAACACCTACTCCCCAAGCTGATAGACCCTGATTAGTCAGGCTTCATACGAAACAGACAAATGCATCATAACACTCAAAGAATCACCCACATAGTCAAAAAGGTAGATAAAGCACACACACAAGCACTATTGGTCGCACTAGATGCAGAAAAGGCCTTCGACAAGGTGGAGTGAAAATCCTATTCCACACTATGACCAAAATGGGCTTTTGGGAAGCCTTTATGGCCAAAATAGCCACCAATTACTGCAATCCCTGCCTATGTCTACTGATAATGGTGACTTGTTGGACCCCATCGCAGTAACAAGAGGAATGAAACAGGGCTGCCCCCTGTCCCCACTTTTTTATGCCATATGCCTTGAACCCCGATTGAGCAAGATAAGAGACAATAAAGACAAAGAGGGAGTCCCCTTCAGAGGTAGGGAATACAAGGTGGCCACGTTTTTTGACGACATGCTACTAATGTGTACAAATCCGAAGAAATCCCTCCTAAGCCATGGACAAAGTATTACCCCAATTCAGAGAGGTACCTCTAGAAAAGGAAAAAGTACTAAAATCCAGCTTTCCATACACTATGCCTCAAACACTATAAAATATCTAGGAATCCATATCACTAAAACTGTAGCCCAGCTAGTCAATGCAAACAACCCCTCTGCCCCCTTTGACGTCCACTAGGAATATGCTGCAAGGTTGGAGCCCTCTGACCATCTCCTGGATGGGAAGGATAAATGTATTGAAAATGCTCCTCCTTCAAAACTGCTATATGTATTTATGGACCTCCCCACAAAAATTCCCACGTCATTCTTCTGGGCCACTCAAAATCTCACGAGAGCTTTCATATGGGAATGTAAAAAACTAAGAATTTCAAATAAGGTGATGGTTCTACCTAGAAGCAAGGGAGGGATGGGCGAGCCAGACCGATAGCCTATTACCACACAGCACAAATAAAGGTCATCAGGGATTGGTAAAGGAAGGATTGAGAAAAAAAAGTGGGGAGAAATGGACACAGCAGTGGTGGGGGCGCACCTCAAGCAGCGTAGATGCCCAGGAAGGACAAACCCCACAATATGTACTGTAGCGAAATAGAAACCCTGGTAGGTAACTCTTGGGACATGTTGGCAAAACACTTTAAGACTGGCACCTTCCCATCACCCCTCATTCCAATCTTTAGGAAGCCACAATTCATGCGGGGAATGCCCATAAAGGGCGTCACTAAATTTGAGGAAGGCGGGTGTCACAAGATAAGGGACATGTTTGAAGGAGGGTAGATAAAAACCTTCCCCTGCTGCAAGCTGGATTTTGGAGTGAGGGAAGGGGAGAGATTCCACTAGACCCAAATGAGACACTGGCCCCAGAACCCTTAAGTAAAAAAAGGCAGCAACAAGAGATTTGACCCTATTTGTGAAATGTGTTACTACTAACACAGGAGACAAACAGATAGTAGGGGCAATATATGGCCTAATTAAAGAGAGAGAAAAAGAAGGGGAGAGATACTTCGTGGCCAACAGGGAAAAGGAGACAAATCATAAAATCGACAGCAATCAATGGACAGGACTATGGTCAAACATCCCTAAACTTGCACTGCCACTGCAAATACAGGAAATCTGGATTAAGATGATGTACCAATGGCACATTACCCCCACCAAACTATCCACAATCTACTGACTAAATCCAAACTGTGCTGGAGAGAGTGTGGGGAGGAGGGGAACTGGAGACACATCTGGTGGTAATGCCCACAAGTCCAACCATTTTGGCTAACAATTCAAGAAGCAGTACAATAAATAATAGGGGTGGGAGAGAAGAGCAACCTGGGTCTGTTCACAATGGGCCTGGGGGGAGAACTGGAAAGCCTCCCACTTAGAGCAGAATGCAAAGTGTACATGATACTAGTAATGGCGGGGGCCCTGCTAGTATCTCGCGGGGCCCTGCTAGTATCTCGCAAGTGGAAATCAAAGGCTGCACCCACAGAACACGAATGGTTGAGGAAAGTATTGGAATTTGTCGCAATGGAATGGGTGTCATACTCCCTCCGAGGAGACCACCACAGATTTCTTATGAACTGGGACCTAGTGATGACATTTCTAAGGAAGGATGCCAAATGTGCATGGTGCCCAAGGAAGATGAAACTACTGGGAATAACTTAAAACTCCACCCGGAAAAATAGAAATGTCAACAAATCAAAGAAGGACAAGGAGGGCAGACATAATAGGGAGGGGGAAGGAGAGATTACAATCCTCAAACCCAACAGAAGAGAAAGGGGTAAGCGATCGAATCCGATGGGGGAAAAACTGAATGACCGAAACCAAATGGAGAACAAAAACTGGAACTACCAAGACCGTGGAAAGGGGGCGAGGGATTTGGTGGAGGGGAGTTTTTTTCAAGTTATGTTTAAATGAATGCCAATAAAAACGTATACAAAGAAAAACGTGAATCCTAACATCGTATAAACACTTCATGGCTTCCTACAGCTACTTGTATCACACCTAAAAACATAGCACCGTACATAAGGTTCATCATATAATACAATACAGTATAGTAGTACGTGTGTACTCGTTGTTACTTAACATGTACAACATACTGTCTGTTTTTATTGGTTCAGCCTGGCACACACCACTTCCTAGATTTGGAACAGCGCTATATGAACCTTTGATCTAAATGGTATCATAGCTTGCCACAAACTGACCTAGGACTGTCATGTACATTGGTCCCAACTGCGGACATAATATGAGTACATGTCTTGGGTATTCAGTATTGCCCTCGAGCTAACAAATTCTGCATACTCTTGTTTAAACCGGATCATAGATAAAGCTCCCTGAAATGCACTGGAAGTTGGTTAGTCCAAAGTCGCAATAAAAAGTTGCGAACGGAGAAACTCAGGCACTTCAGCAGATAAGATTCAGTCCTTAAGTACCTATGTTCTATATAAATTGTGTATTTGTAATTATGCAATGATTTTAAATAGTAAATGTGTATAATTAATTATCCAATCCCAATGTTGAATCTAGTTCCTGTACATTTTCTTCAGAATTTCAAACATTGTGACAAGGGAGAAGTCTGGGTACCGCCCAATAGTGGAAAAGCTATCTTCGTTCAGCCTGGTAAAAACATCTCCATGCACCTGGGCAGCTGTTAGGCTTTCATAAAGCCGACCACTTAACTTAAGCAACGGGCATATAGGGGTAGATTGCATCTTGATGTAAAGAGCACATCAGGGCTTGGTTTTGCAGGGACACCAGGCCGAATTCTAAACGAAGATAGGCCATGGGTGCCGCAGGAGGGAGACTCAAAAGTGTTCTCCAAAAAAGGCCCTCTAGCACATTAAGCCATGTCAAATCGGCCAGGGCTAGGGCTTCAACCCCATACAGTATGGAAAAACTATGCTTGTAGAGTTTAACTATTTATTCAACAGAGTCCCGGGCAGTCTGTTTGGCAAATTTGTTGATGGCAAACGTGAGTTGGCATGCCTTCACTTTCTCCCCATCTATAATGGCCCTGTAGTCACCATCAGCCTGGAGTTCTATTCCTAGATATGGATAATTAGTAACATAGTCAATGTTTTAGGAATCCACAGTTATCTGAACTCTATTCAACCGACGACCACCATTATTTTGGTCCTGCTCTTATTAATTGTCAGGTCGTTCAGTTTTCGCGTATTCGATAAGGTCCATACATTTGTTTCTGAGCCCTCTTATGATGCGGTCAAGTAAGATAAGGTTGTCAGCATACAATAGGCTAGCAACCCGTCCAGAGCCCAATTTTATAGGGCAACCCTCTACTGCCAAAAGGCGAGCAGATAAGTCGGCCAGATAGAGATTGAATAACAGGGGGGCCAGTACACAGCCTTGTCTGACCCCCTATTCATCTTGATTGACACCGACAAAGATCCTAGATTTTCCATTCTGATCTGCATGCTACTGCTAGAATGTAAGTGTGTAATAATAGTCAGCAGCCATTCTGGGCAACCATATGCACGTAGCTTCTGCCATATGCAGTGCAATTAATAGCATCAAGCGCAGCGCTGAAGTCCACGCATATTAGATACAAAATGGAATTCCCTTTAATTGCTGCTTCACTAATCAATGAGTCCATTATTCTGATGTTGTGTGTGGTAGTCGAACCTGGGCGAAAGCTTGTTTATGTATAGTGTAAAATATTGTTGTCCTCAGCCCAATTCTGCAAGGCTTGTAGAACAAAGGTAGCGAACAACTTGCGAGGAACATCCAATAAAGACAATAACCTATTGATCTCTGGACTTTCTCTGTCTCCTTTTTTATAGATTGCAGCTGGTAAGTAAGGGGGAACTTTCTTTCTGCACAAACTTTATCGAACAATATTTTTAACACTGTGCCCCCTGCCCAGGGATCGACTTTCAATATCGCATTTGATGGGCCATTTGGTCTCGGTGCCCGGGCTGCTTTTAGGCTGAATATTGCTGCGTGGATCTCCCTTACGCTTGGGAAAATAGACCATTGAGTAGTCTGCTCTGTATATATAACATTCCCATCAACGGCAACATATTTGGCCTGTATACATCCGATCCACTTGCACTAGGGTATGGGGTTAACCATAGTTTGTCTTGTGTCTCCCTTGGCCAGTATTTGCCAGATTGGTCTTGCCTTACCAGTACATAGTGCTATAAACATCTGCTGCAACTGAACATTTAGGGCAGAATGCCTCATTCACCTAAGCCAGTTCTTATAACCGAGCTTAATTCTTCTAATTCTGGCCTCATATTCCCAGGTTGTGATGTCCGCACCACGGGGCTGTCTCAGTCGCCCACGAATAACACGTAAGGCGTCACATATTTCAATGTAAAAGCAATTGAAATCTTGCTTTGTTGACGGCTAGAGGGTGCACTATTACCAAACCTGTTTGCTGTACCAAATGTTTGAGATACAGGCGGCTGTAGTTTCCCCGTCAAAGCCGCCCAACTATGGAACTTTCTGCCACACACCATCAGAGAAGATCAACCTTACCTGAACTTCCTATTTATCTACCTTAATTGGCTTAAGTCCTCCTATTCTTAGCCCAATCACGTGAGCCCCATGCAGGGCATTGATGCTTCATCTATTGTATATACTTGTATATATTTGTTTTCATCTATTCGCTCCTGTACTATCTCTACTTTGTAACTATGTATATACTTGAATTGTCTATCCCTTTAATTACCATATTGTGTAAGTATTGAAATGAAGCTTTGCATATCCTGTACTCTTGCACCCTCATACCCTTGTGTCTGGTGTGCATTAGAAATAATAAACAAACAAAAAAACAAACAAACCCCCTGTTACGTGGTACATTTCTGATTCTGCACTTTCTTTTGGTTCGAGATACATCACATCTGAAGCAGGAACACTGGCCTAATGATTTGACCTAAGGACTGGCCTAAACATCTAACAGCCATGAAAGCAGATGTCGCAGAGAACCACCAGAGCACAACCAGCCCAGCTAGCTGTGGAATGCCGCAGGCCTCGCAGAGACGGGCATGAACAGCCCTCCCTTCGAGAATGTACACAGTTCGGATGCTGCTGGCTCAAGTCCCAAGGTTGATAAGAGCCTGACTTGCAAAGACAATCTGAAGTTACGAAATGTACTAGATTGCCTTTTCTTCGGCGAAATGAACTATTGTTATGAATACGTACGGCTAATGGGAGGAGATTAATATGTAGCTTTGCATTGTACATAAGTATGAGCCAGGCCTGGGAGGGGGCAGAGTCGATGCAGCCCTCCAGAGCCTGGTGTGTGTGTTAACATTACAGCACTTTTACAACCCCACTTCTGGCTTTGTGGGTTATTTGTGTCCGAGTTCCAAGTGCGTGGAATGCCTGAGACGGTGTGAGGGAGCTGGATTTGCACTAGTATCGGGGAGAGCAGGACGAACGATTGTAACATATGGTGCCGAAACCCGGGAGCTCTTCTGTTCATCAAGTGCACAGAGATAACAGCAATACAACGGGTAAGTGAAAACATTTTCGCGGACCCTGTTGCATGTTGCGGTAGTGGAATTTGGGGAATTTGGAGTCTTCAGGGACTCTAGGAATAATACAAAGATAGGGCAGAGCATTCTTAGGCACCTGTAATACAGTCAGAGCACCGGGGCGTGGAGAGTGGGTGTAGGGTCGATGCTGTAGAGGACACAGAGTGGGAGGTCTGTCTGAAGGTTGAGTAAAAGAGGAATAAAAAAAGGAATAAAAGAGGGCAGAGCATTCTTAGGCACCTGTAATACAGTCAGAGCACCGGGGCGTGGAGAGTGGGTGTAGGGTCGATGCTGTAGAGGACACAGAGTGGGAGGTCTGTCTGAAGGTTGAGTAAAAGAGGAATAAAAGAGGAATAAAAGAGATTAAAGAATACAGATTACAGAATACAGTTTCAGTGGCAACATGGCAGATGCCGGTCCACTGACAAGGCAAGAGGCGGGTGAAGATCTGTCATATAAGTCGGGGGCAAGGGCTGTGCTGGAAAGGCTGAAGAGCATGTTGCACAATTGGGATGTGATCCCCCAGTCGGTACAAAGGAAGAAGGAGTTTGGGGCTGCCCACGAACATCAGTTACAAAGGGTGGTGAAGGGAATGGACAAGGGAGGAAGTGCTGAATCACAAGAAAAGGTACAGAGTGATCAGAGACGCTCAGATTTTGAAGTAATGCTTACACAAAAGTTCATGATCGGCACAAGATGGCAGCTGCTAGTAGAGATAAGGAGGGTGGTTGAAGGGAATGTGGAGGAAAGGTTAAGATCCGCCAAGGGGTGGGCAGACATTCTGAATGCAGCTGATGACGCATGGCTGAAAATGAAAAAAACAGTGTTAGTAAAGGAGGGGGAGGAGAGAGGACACAAAGAGGGGCAGGAATGTGAGGTGCCAGCACCAGTGCCTTTGGGGGTTGGGGTGGATGACGCACAACGCTGTGGGGATGGCTCTATGTATTTCCGAGAAAGGGAAGGAAGTGGGGGAAGATACCGGAGGGAGGACATTTTGGAAGAGAGAGATGGAATGACTGATTTGGCAAACGGGGTCCTGACAAAATGGGGGAAGGCATGTCCAGACAAAGGGGCAATAAATAAACTGAATTTCAGAAGGACAGGTGACTGTGCAGTGTGCACCTTAGACAAGGAATTGAACAAGATGATAGTGAAAGGTGTAGTGTCAAGCGAATACATGCCAGAGAATGTCAAATCACAACAAGACGCTTTCAGGGCATGTGCACCAGAGAAGCACATTGACAGGCCCACATATGAAGTTGGTGGTCAGTGTCAGCGTCACTTAATAGTGTTTGGGGGGGAAAGAGCAAAGCATGGTGAAGCACAATCAGTGGTGCTGCATCTGGGAAGAAAGATGGTAACTGCATCTGAGCGAGAGTGGCCCGTGGCACCTGACAATGATCCACAGCCAGAGCTAATGGCATCCATAGAAGATAAGGAGTGTCATTTGATGGAGGGGCCACAGCTTGAAGTGGTGGAGATTATCTTACAGAAGAGCAAGAAGCAGGATCAAAGGAAATGTGAGCGCCTCCTGGGTATTTGGAAAGCAGAGGATGAACTAATGATTAAGCTTCTCAATGCAGAGAAAGGGCAAGACAATGCATTTCAGTGCCCGACAGAGAGGGCCTGGGGGCCCACAGCAAAAGATGAGTGGCAGGAGCACATGGACATTTGTGTGGCTCAATGGAAGAACAAACAGAAAGAGGTGCCCAAGAAGGAGCAGTTAAAACAGATGGATGAGAAAGACACACAGTGGCAAGACTGGCTGTCATTTGTTCTCCATGGACTGCTGAGAGAGTTTTCAGCGACCAGGTATTCACCATGGAAGATGCTACTTGGGAAAAATATGACAAGCACTGACAAGTGGCTGCTGACACTGACTGCGGGAGCACCTAGGGAATGGGAGGTACTAGAGGGTTACTATCTATTGGAAAGTAAGGGAGAGTTTGACTTGGACAGTGCAAACAAACATGACAGGCACATGTATGTGGTGTTGCTGAATGTGAGAGTGACAGGGATGCTCAGAGCTGGAAAGGGCGGGACATGTAGTTATGTTTGTTTTAGATGCACTCTAGATTATGGCTGAGGTTAATAGGTGGCAGTGTTTATGCAATACAGTACAGTGAAGGGCTTTAGATGAGTAAAGACATAAATAAGCTGTCTTAGTTTGGTAATGTTTTTTGTTATTTTTCTGCTTCTTTATTGAGTAAGAATAGTTTTATTACAATGTGCTTATGTAGAAGTAGTGCAAGGGTTTTCGTTAGTGATTGATAGATAAAATAAGAAGAGATGAAAAAAAAGTGGGCACATGTTACGTGGTACATTTCTGATTCTGCACTTTCTTTTGGTTCGAGATACATCACATCTGAAGCAGGAACACTGGCCTAATGATTTGACCTAAGGACTGGCCTAAACATCTAACAGCCATGAAAGCAGATGTCGCAGAGAACCACCAGAGCACAACCAGCCCAGCTAGCTGTGGAATGCCGCAGGCCTCGCAGAGACGGGCATGAACAGCCCTCCCTTCGAGAATGTACACAGTTCGGATGCTGCTGGCTCAAGTCCCAAGGTTGATAAGAGCCTGACTTGCAAAGACAATCTGAAGTTACGAAATGTACTAGATTGCCTTTTCTTCGGCGAAATGAACTATTGTTATGAATACGTACGGCTAATGGGAGGAGATTAATATGTAGCTTTGCATTGTACATAAGTATGAGCCAGGCCTGGGAGGGGGCAGAGTCGATGCAGCCCTCCAGAGCCTGGTGTGTGTGTTAACATTACAGCACTTTTACAACCCCACTTCTGGCTTTGTGGGTTATTTGTGTCCGAGTTCCAAGTGCGTGGAATGCCTGAGACGGTGTGAGGGAGCTGGATTTGCACTAGTATCGGGGAGAGCAGGACGAACGATTGTAACACCCCCATATCATGAACATCATAGGCCTCCGCCGTTCCCAGCCTATTACTGAGTAGATTATTGAATGGTTGTGTGATCTCATTCAGATTCCTCGGAGTCCAGTAAATCCTGTTACCCCCGTGATTCACATCAAGTCCCTGCACACTGTACTGGCGGCTGCCCACAATGAGCTACACATGTAGGGCCTGATTCATGGAAGTGTTTTATAATGGAGCAATGCTATAGGAAAATGTTCTGTGAATCAGGACCTTCATGTCAGTATCTACATGTGATGATCACTAAAGTCGGTGCTGCAACACTCGAGGTGTACAACTCTCTCAGAACAGGTGTTAGTACCAAAGAAGTATTCTAGTGTAGAAGATTTCATCCCCATATTCCAGGTAATGTGTCCGGGGCAATCCCTGGGTGTGCGACCATGTTACATCAGCAGGCTCCATTTCCTAAGAAAATTGACCTATACCTTCCCTTTAACATTCCCGTTGGTCTTTACCATGGTACTAGCCGGTTTTAAATAGCTATATAGAGAGCACTCATCATGATCACGATATGCTGCATTAAGTTCCTCTCCCAACAATATAAAATCATGGTTGGTATCTGCCGCCCAGGTAGAACACATAAGGTCAATAGTTGTGTGAATCTCATTCAGTGACCCTGTATTGGGGGATACATAGCTACTAATTAGCAGGCACACCAGGGGGTCTATATACCCTTTCATCATTATCTCTACAGCAAGTACGTTATCTGTACTCATGATCTGTTTCACATTTACTATTGCGATAGACAGCTTAATCCCCACATTTGGTCAAACAAAAGGGTGCCCCCTCAAACCCCTACCGGACAAATGCTGAAATAGGATGAAGCCTTCATGATGGATTTTAGAGGTTAGCCACGTCGTCTGTAAAAACAAAACATCAAACTCATTGAAGAGCGGGAGTCAACTGTTAGGATTTAAGAAAGGGTATCCGCCCTGGTGTTCCAACTTACAATTTTATACTTCATTTAACCTCAATCAACTGTCGCATAAAACATTTCCTGAACCATCACCACCCTTTTGCATCTTCTGTAACTGACTCTTTAGTTGACACATTCGTCTTTGCAGTGGTAGGGGATACTGGCATCGGCGGGTCACAGGTGGGGGACTGACCTGTGCGGAGTGGACTAATATATAGCCTGCATTCTAAATGAACTGATATAATGTTCCATTTATAAAGTACCTGTACACAAGTGTTTCTAGTCATGACAAGACCCGGAGAGGGAAACAAGGGGGGACAACATACCGATATTACTAGGCCTTGTGTCATTCAGATCATGCAAGTGCAGGGAAGAGGGAAAGGGAGAAGTGCCAGGCGTAGGGGAAGTTGGAAGTGCAGTTAACTCACAAGTGCAGCTTGCGGGTGGCTCATAGGTGCAGAGAGAAGGGACTTTAGGGTTGCAGATACAGACCCTTAAGTGCTGGGGAGACCAGAGGCAGTGCAAGGGCAACTGTACATGCAGGATATTGGGTCTGAGTTCAAAAGGTGACCAGGAGACCAGTGCACGTAGCAGTCAGCTGCCTCATCAGGGGAGAGGAAGAGAGAAAGCGTAAGTGAAAAGGAAGGTCTTGAGTTGCTTCTGGAACCGGAAGTGATTCTGCTGAAGTTTGAGAGAGGCTGTTCCAGAGGGAGCCCCAGCCGAGGAGTTAGATCTGCCCCCAATTCTCTGCTTGGAGACGCGTCTGACCCTCAGAGAGTTGGAGCTGGATGAGCGTAGAGCTCGAGAAGGAAGATGTTTTGGGAATATGGAGGTAGAGCGGTCCCAGGCACCAGAAAGCCTTGTGGACGATGCAGAGGGTCTTGAACGTAATCCTTGCAGACAATGTAAAGATTTCAGAGCTGCAGAGATACAATCCTTGGGCTTGAGGCCAAGTACAAGTCTTGCAGTCCTGTTCTGGATAGGTTGTAAAGGTCAAAGAAAAGAGGCAGGAAGATTTAGAAAGAGGTTGTTGCAATAGTCTAGCCTAAAGAGGACCAGAGCTCTGGATACAGTGAGCTTCTGGGGAAAGGGAGAAAAGGAAGAATACCTCTGAGGAGGAGCAGCTGATAGTTTGACTTCTTAGAGACGTCAGAGATGTGAGGAGAGAAGGAGAGGGTGGAGTCGAAGATGACACCAAGGTACTTAGCTTTACAGGAAGGAGCAGGAAGAGGGCCCAGAGTGGCCGACCATAGAGAGACAGGAAAGGAGGAGCAGGTGTCCCAAAGAGGAGGATCTCAGTCTTACTGGCATTAAGGCAGAGTTCATTGGCGGCACAGCATTCCTGAATTGCGGCCCGACAGTCTGGTATGATAGAAGAAGCAGAGTTGGCTGAGGGGAACCTGAAAGAGAGCTGAGTGTCATCGGCATAACATTGAAAATTGGAGCAGAAAGTAGCGATGCGGTGGACAAGAGGTGCCAGCTAGTGGTTGAAGAGCCCTGGAAAGAGGTTAGACCACTGGGGGACATCACAAGTAGAGAGCGAGAGGTAGATGAGAGGAAAGACCCCATTTGGACCTGTTAGGGCTGGTCGGTGAGAAAGGAGGTCAACAAGGCCAGGGTTTGATCACTATTACTAAGGTGGTCCCAGAGACTATTGAGCAGGATGGCATGGTTGACTGTGTCAAAAACAGAAGATAGATCAAGGAGAATGAGGACAGAAGGGAGATTAAAGTCAATATTGAAGAGCAAGTCTTCACAGATGTTCGGGAGAGCAGTGTCTGTGCTTCTGGCAGCTTTGAAGCCAGATTGGTGGTCATGGAGGCAACCAACAGATTCAGTAAGTAGATTACGCTGGGAGATGGCCAGCTTTTCCAAGAGTTTGCGCAGGAAAGGAGTGATGGGAGATCAGGTGAGTGGAAGGATCGGCCGAGGGCTTCTTTAGAAGGGGGTGCCTAAGAGAGTGTTTGATGGGGGAGGGGAAAGTTCCAGTGGCAAAGGAGTTATTGCAGAAATCGGCCAAAGCTGGGTGTCGATGTGGTACTTGATCTTCTGGATGAGCAGGGCAGAACCTGCTTTGATGATACTTTCATAGATCAAACTTGTCTAGAAACATTGTCAGGGGTGAACAAGGAATCAAAAATTAGGGCTCCTGGTATGGAACCTATTCTACCCAGGAGGGTTAACTAGAAAACAAAGCATAGAAATGAATAGGTCCAAAGACACTATGCTCATAACGAGAAACTCCCAAGGTTTTTTGACCTCTGCAATTTTTTTAAAGAAGGAATCACTCTTCAGTATTTTGTCGTAGAGAACAATCTCTCAATTTTTTATATTAGAGTTGTGTGAATCAGAACATAAAAGCGCAAATCCAAAAAAACTCAGACATCAGAATGGTATGCTGAACCAAAACAGAACAAACAGAAAAAACAGAAAAATATATGTTTACAACACACAGTACCAAAACAATTTTGGGACAATATCCAAATAGTGTGCATATAACAAACCCAACCTTTATGAGGGTTTGTCAAAATTCACAGCAAGATAGTGTACATTCAGAACAAGATTTTTAAAACAACGTAAACAATTAGGAAGACACAAAAAAATGTTTTGCTTGTGTGGACAGCAATTCATGTGCTGTGGTTTCAGGGGAGTAGTGCGTCTACACCAGGTGTTTCAGCCGTTTCGTTCTGGGCTAGGTGTGCCTCATCTTTAACACGGCCTTCATCAGGACGGAGTTCTGTGCAAAATGATGTCTGTGCTGCAGGGGAGGGAGACTACAGTCAGGGAGGTGTATGAGCAAAATAATTAATTAGACTGAATGAATCAAGATGCTGTGTGGTCCATAATATCAAAACACACAGCTTACCTATGGGAAAATCAGTTTCACAGGCACTGTAATAGAGATCCGCTAGCTGCATTGGCTGGTCTCTGGGTAATCCTGTTGTAAAAAACAGAAAGAAATAGGGGTGAATAGGGGAAAGGAGGGGAAAGGAGGAGGAGAGACAGCCTCAGACAGGCCAGGAGTGGTAGAAGAGGAAGAGGAGGAAGAGGAGGTAGAGGAAGAGAGGGTGTACAGGATGTCTTGAGTTTTAGTAGGGAAATAAGAGGCCAAGGCAGTGCAGAAGGCCTGGCAGGGAACATGCAAGGTAGAGATTGCAGCAGGTTTGGCTAGCTCCTTGCAGATTTTGAAGATGACAGGGGCAAGGACATCCAGAGTGTTAGAGATAAAGAGCTGAAGGTTAGACGGGGCTTGTCAGGGTGTGAGTTAGCCAAAGGTGCAGGAGGAGGAGAGAAAGTGGCGGCAAAAGCCTCAATTGACACATGCTTCAGGGGTCGGATGACCGAGAAGGTTGGTGGCAGTGCTGGAGTTGGTTTGACCTGCGGGGAAGTGAGGAGAGGTGGGAAGAAAGGAGAAACTGATCACTCCAAGAGAGACGAGTGGTGAGAGGGCTAGAGAAGTGGGGTCTGAGGAGATCAGAACATCCAGGCCAAGGTCTGCCCTGCAGAGTGAGTCGGGCCAGAGCGATGAATAGAGAGAGAGAGAGAGAGAGAGAGAGATAGAATCACAGAGGTTGCGTAAGAGTCCTGAAGAAGGGCTGGTAGAATCCAGGTGGATGTTCAAGTCTTCGACAAAGAGAAGTTGGGAGGTAGTGTGACTGCTTAAGCTGTCGAACCCCTTCGTCTTCCCGTCCCTCCACACTCTCCTCACCTGAGTCTTCAGAGTGACCTGAGTTTCGTAGATTCCGCCGGCTCAGGTAGTCCCGTTCTTTTTTAGGTAGCACTTGCCAGTCTCGGTGAGAAGCCACAGTGACTGCTGAATAGACAGCTGTCCTGGGGCCCTTTTTCCGGGAACAGGCCGGACAAAAGGGAAAAAACCCACATGTGGGAAAAACACTTAGGAGACTTCTGGCAATGAAGTAGGTGAAGATCCAATTTGTAGCAGTAGGACTGGAATCAGATACGAGATCCACAGGGTTGAACACAGGAAGTATGACCAATGTGACACAACTCGAGGTGAGAAGGAAGCCAATGAACAACCGGCCCAAGGGAAAACACAGGCGCGATAGGAAAAAGAGAGAACTTTCAGGAGAGAATACAACACAAAGAAGAAAAGGAAAAACTGGAGAACCGCGAGTGAAAAGAGTGGCAAAGAGAGGAGAAAAACACCCGCCGCTGGAGAAGCGAGACTAAGAGGAGGAAGCGAGGAAGTGCCGAGAGGTCAGCGAGGAAGAGACTGGAAGAGGTAAGGCCGCCGCCGGTAAACGAACCAGCCGACAGAGAAGGAGAGGAATCTCGTTCCCAAGGATAAGGAACGAGCAGGCAGAAATAACCCGCCGCACGCCGAGGCGAGCAGAGGGCACAGCTGGGAGAGCGCAAGAACCAGAGCCGCTGGAGCGAGGACCAGCAAAGGGTTGAAACGCAGCGACTGCCGGGCTTGAGGGGCAGATAACTTCCGGCAGTGCTGCGATAGGCCAATGACTCGAGACCAGACACAAAGAAGGGACTAAACCGCCCTAACTGCCGGGTTGCAGCCTCTAACGCGGAAGGAGCTGCCACCCGCGGTAGCGATTGCGGATGACAGTATGACCCCCTCCCCACCTAACCGCACCGGGCTTCCCTGGATAGCTGCGGTGAAAAGTAGCCAACAACCTTGGTGCATGAACCTGAGAAGCCAGTTCCCATGAGTCCTCCGACTCAGGGTATCCCTTCCAGGACAGGAGGTACTCAAGACGTCCACGATAATACCTGGAATCACGGACATGCGATACCTCATACTCATCAGGCTCCGAGGAATGTGCTAGGGTAGATCTGGGAATGGTTCTATGGTGAAGGTCGGGACAGTAAGGTTTGAGAAGAGAGGAATGAAAAACAGGGTGAATGCAGCGAAGAGAGGAAGGAAGCCGGAGGCGATAGGTGACAGGATTGACTTTAGAGAGAATAGTGAAAGGTCCCAGAGACAGTTTAGAAGGCCGTGTCCATCTGGGCAGAAACCGGGTGGACAACCACACCTGATCACCTGGCTTCCATGCTGGACATTCTTTCCGATGTTGATCGGCACAGGATTTTGTCCGTCGTCTGCTGACCTCTAGACTCCGAATAGCTGAAGTCTGGGCCTCCTTAATATTCCCTAATACCTCCTCCACCGTCGGGGAGTTGGTGTAACTGGGAACCTCTGGAAACACAGCACAAGGGTGAGCCCCATAAGTGCAGAAGAAAGGAGAGAGTCCTGTGGCGGAATGCCTGGTATTGTTGTACGAGAACTCTGCCGTGGGAAGCAGAGAGACCCAGTTGTCTTGATGTTGAGTTATATAACACCTTAGGTATTGTTCCAGGGTCGCATTCAGGCGTTCCATCTGACCATTGGTCTCCGGGTGAAACCCTGAAGACAGAGCTCTTTCAATGCCCAAACGGTTGCAGAAGGCAGTCCAAATCTTCGAGATATACTGACTTCCCCGATCCAATATTATCTTATCGGGGAGACCGTGTAACTTGAATATGTCTCGAGAAAAAACCTCTACCATCTTAGCCGCAGTGGGCAGACCTGCAAGGGGAGAAAAATGTGCCAGCTTGTAAAAAGCGTCTACCGTAACCATAATGCAGGTACAGGATTCCGAAACCGGCAGATCGACAATGAAATCGTTAGCTATAAGACCCCATGGGCGAGTAGGAAGTTCAACCTGAGTGAGCAGACCCAAAGGTTTTCCCAGGCGATATTTGGCTCTGGCACAAATTGGACAAGCCTTGACATACTCATATGTCTCCTTTCTAGCGTTTGGCTAAAGAAACGTTCTAGAGAGGAGCTCAAGGGTATTCTCGGCCCCTCTATGGCCAGCCGAGTGAGAGTCATGACTCCACTTCAGGATTCTAGAACGAAGAGGACCTTCAGGAATGTACAATTTCTGTTTGTAGAAAAGCCAGTCTCCTCTTTGTTGAAAAGGAGAGGTCAGACGTGGGGGTAGTTGGGGCCTTTCCTGAATGAGGGCAGTCTTCACCTCTTTAAGGAAAGAACCAACAAAAACCAGGATTTGGTTGAGCTTGAACATGGACTCCCTCTTGATTGCCAGGTGTTCCTTGGTGGAGTCTTTGCGCGACAAGGCATCCGCCAGACTATTCTGTGATCCCGGGATATACGAGACTTGGAATTCAAACTGTGCAAAAAGATGGGCCCACCTGGCCTGTCTGGAATTTGAACACTCCAATTCTTGTAGTACCTTGAGGTTCTTATGGTCTGCCCTAATCAGAAATGGATGTCTGGCTCCTAGTAGGAGATGGCGCCACTCTTCACAGGCAAGTTTCATGGCCAGTAGTTCTTTCTCCAGTACAGAATAGTTGAGCTGGCTAGGAGAAAGAGTTTTTGACATGTATGCCATGGGGTGTTCCACACCTTGGATGGTCTGGAGCAATACCGCTCCTACTGCGACAGCTGATGCGTCGGTCTACAAAATAAATGACCATGATTGATCAGGATGCTGAAGAATGGGAGCGGTACAGAACAATCTCTTGAGAAAATCGAAACTCTTCTCGGCCTCGCCCGACCAAAAAAACTGAACAGCCTCCTTCTTGAGTAGGCGTGTAATCGGGTATACTACCTCTGAAAAATTTGAGATGAATCTACGGTAGTAATTTGCTAATCTCAAGAATCTTTGGACTTCCCGAACCGAAGTAGGAGCTGGCCAATCGAGAATAGCATCAACCTTGGTTGGTCCATGGCCACCCCTTCTTCGGAAAGAATGAATCCGAGATAGTGAACCGAGGATACCGCAAACTTGCACTTCTCGCCCTTGACTAGCAACTGATTTTCCTGAAGGCGAGACAGAACCTGGGTGACGTGTTGAATATGTTCCTTCATGTTAGGGGAGAAAATCAGAATGTCGTTGAGGTATATTATAACCGAGACCGACAGCAGATCTGAAAATAACCTATCCACGAATCTCTGGAATGCAACCGGAGCGTTCACCAAGCCGAACGGCATCACTCTATACTCAAAAAGACCGTATGGGGTGCAAAAAGCTGTCTTCCATTCGTCCCCCTCGGTGATGCGAAGCAGGTGATATGCGTTCCTGAGATCCAATTTGGTGAAGATTCGAGCCCCTTGCACCGCCTCAATAATGTCGGTTATAAGTGGCATGGGATACCGATCACGAATTGTAACCTTATTGAGGCCCCGGTAATCAATACAGGGTCTGAGATCAGTTGTGTCTTTTTCTTGATGAAGAACAGGGAGGCGCCAGCTGGTGACTTCGAAGGTCGAATAAGACCATTCTCCAAGTTGGTATCCAGATAGTCCCTTAATACCTTCTTTTCGGCCTGAGAAAGAGAGAACATGCGCCCAAATGGAACCAGTGCATTAGGTTCGAGATCGATTGAGCAGTCTTCTGGCCGATGAGGAGGTAGCCGAGCGTGGAGATTCTCTTGGAATACCCCGGAGAATTTTGCACAAAAATTAGGAAGCGCGTGAATACCCACATGATCCTTGGAGAGAACCCTAACCGACTGTTGATCTTCTCTGGTATCGGGAGGAAGACAGTTGACTGAACAGTACGTGGAACAAAAACTCAGTCGATTTTCCGTCCAGTTGATATGCGGGTTATGCCTACGCAGCCAAGGAATGCCTAGGATGATGGGGAAATGTGCGGCTCTAATAATGTCGAATTGCAGGACCTCTGTGTGTTGGTTGATGACCAAGGAGAGTTGTTCGGTGGTCTGAGTGATTAGTCCGGACGACAAAGGTGTACCGTCTACTCCTTTCACTTTCTGACCCACCTTCCGGACTATCCGAGTGAGACGCATCTTGTCGGCCCACAGAGTGTCCACAAAGTTCCCTGCCGCGCCGCAATCCAATAAGGCTAATGTTTCCACCGGTACCCCCTGGAGGTTCAAAGTAACGGATAGTACCATCAGTCTGGAATCCTCTTGGGATTCCGAAGCGGACACCGAAAGTGTGACGTAGGGACGCTGAAGAAGATCTGAGTACCCCCGGCTACCCGTCCCTATTGACGCCGAGGGTAATCGTTTCCCGCCTTCCTCTCCGGTACCTCAGAGCACTCCTTTAGTACATGTTGGTCGGAAACACAATAGGCGCACAATCCTTTTTTTCTTCTTCGCCGCCTCTCAGCAGATGACAGGGGTGCCCTTGTGGCTCCTATTTGCATCGGTTCTTCGCTCTGAGTAGAGGAGAAACGTCCAGAGGGAGAGTGTGAAGGAGGGTCCATGGGATTACCTGATCCTCTTTGCTTCCGGCGTTCTGCCCTTCTCTCTTGGAGACAGTACTCGATGTGGAGAGCGGCAGCAAGTAAATCTGGAAATGTGGGGGAGCGTGGAGATCTGGCTAGCTCATCCTTGATCTCATCTCTCAACCCTCTCCGGAATACAGCATACTGTGCTTGTTCAGGCCATCCCTCTCCTGCTGCCAGTGTCTTAAAGGAGGAGATGTATGACAGCACATCTAGAGCACCCTGTCGTACATCCAGCAGGTCCTCACATGCAGTAAAAGATAGTTTGGGTCACTCGAAGGTCTCTTTCAGTAGGTTCTGGAACCCAGAGAAGTCCTGTAGGATGGCATTACTGTTCGTCACTAGCGGAGTAGCCCAGGCCAAAGCATTCCCCATCATATTGGAGATCAGAAACCCCACTCTGGCTTGGTCCGTGGAGAAGGTGTGCAGTCTGAAGGTGAAGTAAACATTACAGGCCTCCAAGAATTCCTTTACCTTCTTTGGTGAGCCATCAAATCTTCCTGAAGAAAGAGCCATAGGGGGCAATTCCGGGGGATGTGAGGGTTCCCGGACCGCTACCATCTGTTTTAGAAGGGCATTCTCAGTCTTGAACCCCTGTAATTCCAGTGGCATGGCCTGGAAAGCCTTCCATAACTCCTGAACTTGTTCTTCGGCTGACATCTTGGTCTTTCTTGGCGTTTCAATCTGTGACTGCTTAAGCTGTCGAACCCCTTCGTCTTCCCGTCCCTCCACACTCTCCACACCTGAGTCTTCAGAGTGACTTGAGTTTCGTAGATTCTGCTGGCTCAGGTAGTCCCGTTCTTTTTTAGGTAGCACTTGCCTGTCTCAGTGAGAAGCCACAGTGACTGCTGAATAGACAGCCGTCCTGGGGCCCCTTTTCCGGGAACAGGCCGGACAAAAGGGAAAAAACCCACACGTGGGAAAAACCCTTAGGAGACTTCTGGCAATGAAGTAGGTGAAGATCCAATTTGAAGCAGTAGGACTGGAAGCAGATACGAGATCCACAGGGTTGAACACAGGAAGTATGTCCAATGCGACACAACTCGAGGTGAGAAGGAAGCCAATGAACAACCGGCCCAAGGGAAAACACAGGCGTGGTAGGAAAAAGAGAGAACCTTCAGGAGAGAATACAACAGAAAGAAGAAAAGGAAAAACTGGAGAACCGTGAGGGAAAAGAGTGGCAAAGAGAGGAGAAAAACGCCCGCCGCCGGAGCAGCGAGACTAAGAGGAGGAAGCGAGGAAGTGCCGAGAGGTCGGCGAGGAAGAGACTGGAAGAGGTAAGGCCGCCGCCGGTAAACGAACCAGCCGACAGAGAAGAAGAGGAATCTCGTTCCCAAGGATAAGGAACGAGCAGGCAGAAATAACCCGCCGCACGCCGAGGCGAGCAGAGGGCACAGCTGGGAGAGCGCAAGAACCAGAGCCGCTGGAGCGAGGACCAGCAAAGGGTTGAAACGCAGCGACTGCCGGGCTTGAGGGGCAGATAACTTCCGGCAGTGCTGCGATAGGCCAATGACTCGAGACCAGACACAAAGAAGGGACTAAACCGCCCTACCTGCCGGGTTGCAGCCTCCAACGTGGAAGGAGCCGCCACCCGCGGTAGCGATTGCGGATGACAGGTAGAGGCACGGAGTGAAGAGGGGCGGTCAGCCCACTCACAGAGGAAGAGAGCGACCTGGCCAGGTGGCCTGTAGATAGTAACCACAGTGAGAGAGAGGCCAGGAGAGATGGAGAGCCTGCACAGCAGGCATTCAAAGGAGGAGTAGTGCTGCATTGGAATGATAGAAGCAGGGATCCACTCTGGAAGAATCAAGGCTACACCCCCTGCAGGACGGTTAGTTCCGGGTTCAGAAAGGATCTTGTAGCCCTCGGGAAGGAGAGCGTCGAAACACATGACAGACCTAGTCGTGAACCAAGCTCTTCCAGGAGAAGGCAGATGTCAGAGGAGTGTTTGACAGCTGAACTAGAGTTGAGAATAGCAATGTGGAGCAGGTTGCCACATTTCAAGGACTTCCGGGGAACGGTAAAGGCCAGAGGTAGACCCTGCAGATGTTTTGAGGGGGACGAGTATGGGCAGAAGAGGAAGGAAGAGAAGGCAGGGTAGTGAGAGAGAAGAGAGTGTCAGAAGGGTGGCAGAGGAGGGAGGCAACAGGGGGGCAAGCGAGGCATCAGGGGATGACAAAGAAGTTGCAGAGGAGCCAGAGAGGGGTAAGAAGGGACAGCAGGAGAGGGAAGGAAGTTGATTAGGCTAAGGAAGTGTCTATTAAAGAGGAGAAGATTGGCCTGAGGGCCCTCGACCAAGAAAGCACCATTTAAGTAGACATTAATGATAGGATATGGCATTTGTAATGCACCTACACACAAGTGTTTCAAGGCACTACGAGACAAGGGAAGGGAAACCGAGGGAGGACAATAACAACAATCTTACTAGGCCTAGTGACATTGAGATAAAAAGAAATGTAGGGGAGATGGGAGGGGAAAAGTACCGGGGGGGAGAGGAGGGTGGTCAAGTGCCAGAATGGCATCAAAAACAATTAGTGTGGCCAACAGGTGGCAAGTCCAAGTATTAAAAGTGCAGACAACAGGTGTCTAATAAGTGCAGGTAAGGGGACTGCTGGGGTGCAGATACTGACCCCAAGTGCAGGGGTTGCCAGGAGGCAGTGCAGGTGTACAACTGGACGGGCTGGGACATGGGCCCGAATTCAGAGGGTAACGAGGTGACCAGTGCAGTATCAGACAGGATCAGTAGGGGAGAGGAAGAGATAAGGCAAAATCAAAGAGGAAGGTCTTGAAGTGCTGCCGGAACTGGAGATGGTTCTTCTGAAGTTTCAGAGAGGCAGGGATGATGTTCCAGAGTGAAGCACTAGCCGAACAAAGAGGTCTGCCTCCAACTCGTTGCTTGGAGAAGCGGCTGATCCTCGAGGAGTTGGAGGCAGAGGAGCCAAGAGCTCGAGTAGGAAGATATTCCCTAAGAGAGAGTTACAGGTATTTTGGTCCCAGGCCCCAGAAGACCTTATGGACAATGCAGAGGGTCTTGAACTTGATCCTTGCAGTAAGTGGGAGCCGATTGGGAGATTTCAGGGCTGGAGAGATACAATCCCTGGGCAGGTAGTTTGACTTCTTAGACACAGAGATGTGAGGAGAGAAGGAGAGTGTGGAGTAGAAGATGATCCCAAGTTTCACAGGTGCGAGCAGGAAGAGGGCCAAGACTGACCTGCCAGAGAGTGACAGGAAAGGAAGGTGCAGGTGTGCTGATGAGGAGGATCTCTGTCTAACTGGCATTAAGGCAGAGATCATTGGCGGCCCACAACTCCTGGATTGCAGACAGGCAATCCGGAATGAGAGAGGGAGAAGAGATGGCAGAGGGGAGCCTGAAAGCGAGCTGAGTGTCATCCGCATATCACTGAATGTTGGAGCAGAGAGCAGCAATGCAGTGGGCTAGAGGTGCCAGGGTTTGGCTGAATAGCCAGGGAGAAAGGTTAGACCACTGGGGAACACCACAGGAAGAGTGTGAGATTTAGGAGAGGAAGGAACCAAATTGGACCTGGGAGGGTCGGTCTAAGAGGAAAGAGGTCAGCCAGGCCAGGGCCTGATAGTCCGGTTATCATGGAGCCGGTTGAGCAGGATGGCATGGTTGACCATGTCAAAAGCAGAAGAGAGATCGAGTAAGATGAGGGCAGAGGGTTGATTAGCATCAATGTTAGAGAGCAGGTCTTCATTAGTGTTCGGAGAGCAGTTTCCGTGCTTCTCGCTGCCATGAAGCTAGACTGATGGTCATGGAGGCAACCAACAGATTCAGTGTGATTCAGTGTGAAGATAAAGCTGCGAGATAGGCAGCTTTTTCCAAGAGTTTTCCCAGGAAAGGAGTGTCACGCTCACCTGGTCTCCATGGGGGCGTAGCACGTAGCCGCACGAATGATGTCTGCACTGGTGTAGCACTGCTTGAATGATGATATCCTCTCCCTTGTTATCACCCCAGGAGGCGTTTGTCTGCAAGGTCGAAACAAGATATTAGCTATTGAGTGGGGTTGGATAGGTCCCACCTCCTTTAACCCCCTGATGCCCAGCTCCTCTTCTTTCTCACCTTGGAGTTTTGTGAGGTTGGCTCTCCGTCCTGCTTATCTTTAGCAGGAGCGCAGTAAGCACAGTCTTTCCCCGGACCTAGTTACTTCACTGATCCAGCGTGGCTGTTGCAGAGTCAGGCGCAGTCTCGTGCGGATTTTGGATGAAGAATTTTAGGATGCTGAGCAGATTCCCTTCAGGTGAGTATTAGCACGTGTGAGTGGTGCGGAATGTCTGAATAACTGTTCCTTTTTCATGCTCAACTAACCTGCTGTTTCTTTTCCTTCTTTGCAGGGCGGCGCGGCTCCAGGACGGCGATGGGAAGAACCACTCCAACGTATCACGGAGGAATGCAGACCCCGGGTGAGCATTGGATGCCTGTGCAGAGGCCTTCTTCTCTGCAAGGAGACGGTCCGAAGATCAGCTGAAGGCACGGCCGATTGGATGAAAACTGCAGGTAAGGCCTTCTATGCTGTACTAACTCCTGTTCTCTTCTCTTTCTTCTTTCAGCACGATGGATTGAAATCTCAGAACGGGCGTGGCTGTAGAGGTTCGAGGACAGAGCAGACACCGTGAGCGTTACCCTGCAGGAGTGCAGAATAACGCAAAGCGTGTTCTGCCTGCAGGGTTTGGCTTAAATAGCCTTGCAAGTAGTTCCAGGTAAAGTAGTCCCTTTACCACACCCTGCCTTTCAGGCAAAGTAGTCCCTCAGCCACACCCTGTGTATGCATAAAGGCTCAGCATCACTAGGCTGAGTAAGTAGTCCCATGCAGTTCAACACATCTTATGAGCCTGGCGCCAACCGCGCCACGACTGAGTCCAGGAGTTTCTAGGACACTCTTTGGGGCTTGATAAACCCTTATGGGTGTCAGTGACTGGGGTGGGCCCATCAGTTCCAGGGGTGTTGGAGCACACACCATGACAGCACACGCCCCCAGGACCCGCCTAACGGTGTGTTCTCCCATTGGTCCCGGTTTGTTCGGTTGATCATAATGAAACCTTTTTAACAACCGTGGAGCATGAATGTGTTCACTAGGTTCCCACAATCTTTCATGTGGTCCATATCATTTCCAGTCTATTAGATAAAATAGTTTTGATTTGATGATTTTTGAGTCCAGGATATCCTTAACTTCGAATTCAGGTTCCCCGTCGACCATGATCAGTTTTGGTGGTTTCTGTACTCAGGTTCCCGGTTGCACTGGTTTCAAAAGTGAGACATGAAACACGGGATGAATCATTATGTGTGGAGGTAAATCCAGTTCCACAGCTACCGGATTGATGATGGCCTTAATGGTGTATGGACCTACATATCTGGGATTGAAGGTGCGGGCTCCTTTCATTGGTATGTGCTTTGACGCCAGCCAGACTTCATCTCCAACTTGGTACTTTGGAGCGTCACTTCTATGCATGTCTGCCGATTTCTTGTATCTTTCTTTAGCTTGTCTCAGAAGGTCTGTTGCTTGTTTGAAGGCTTGAGTAATAGTAGTGTGCAAACTTCTTACTGCTGGCATTTCCTGAAGTTGAGGTGGGTGAAGATTAGAGGTTCGTGGATGCAACCCATAAATGGTATAGAAAGTACTCTGTCCAATGCTGGAGTGCAGGGAATTGTTGTAGGCGTATTCGGTTATCCATAAAATATCTTTCCAACTGCTTTCCATTTGTTGTAACATACATCTGAGGTATTGTTCTAAAGTATGGTTGGTCCTCTCAGTCTGACCATCAGTTTGGGTATGGTGGCTGGTGGAAGGTCTTACATCAATTTGAGCTAACTTGCAACTTTTTTTCCAAAATCATGAGATAAATTGGCTGCCACGATCTGAAATCAGGATGGAATGGAATCCATGTATTCGGACTATCTGTTCTAAGAATTCTTTAGCCAGGATTGAAGCTGAGGGTAAGCCCTTCAGTGGGATGAAATGAGCCATTTTAGAAAACAAGTCCACCACCACCAAAATTGTGTTGAACCCATTACAAGGGGAAGGTCAGTTATAAAATCAAGAGACAATGTATACCAGGTGTAGGCGGAATGCCCAGTGGTTGCAGTTGACCTGGTGATCTCTTCTTTAGGGCCTTGTTTTGTGCACATACTCCACAGGATAGCACACATTGCTTGATGTCCTTATGCCATGTTGGCCACCAAAAGTGTTGCTTGATCTTGGCTTCGGTCTTAGCTATCCCTGGATGACCTTCTACCACTGATTTGTGGTAATTTGAGATGACCCTTTCCTGAAGTTCATTGCTGGGCAGGTAGAGACGTCCCAGAAAATATGGTAATTGGTTTGAGACTGAATGGTGAGCATTTTTGGTGGACGAATCGCTTAGAGTGTTGGTATCCATGAGATGTGTGATTTCCTCGTGGATGTCATCCAAGGTTATAGACGTTGTAATTCCTAAGATTTTTTCTCCGGGGATGATGGGCACTGGGTGAGGGTTGGTGGATTCCTCTTCTCCCCTATATGAGATAGGACATCTGCCTTGCCATTTCAACAACCAGGTCGGTAAGTAATCACAAAGTCGAATTCAGCGAAAAATAATGCCCATCGGAGTTGGCGAGATGATTGAGCCTTCGTCACCTTAAGGTAGTGTAGATTGCAGTGATGAGTGATTACTGTAATCGTATGCCTTGCTCCTAGAAGCTAATGCCGCCAAGCCTTGAAGGCTGCCTTGATGGCCAAAAGTTCTTTGTCCGTAATGGCATAATTCAGTGCTGGTGCCGTGAATTTCTGTGACCAAAAGGCCACCGGGTGAAGTTGACCTGTTTCAGGATCCTTTTGCGAGAGGACTGCTCCCATTGCCAAACCGGAAGCGTCGGTCTCCACCACGTACGGTAGATCTGGACGAGGGTGTTTCAGGATTGGAGCTGAGATGAATTTTTGTTTTAAGTCCTGGAAGGCTTTCTCTGCTTCCTCTGACCACAGAAAACGTTTGTTCTTTCGCAGTAGAGAGGTGATGTGATGTACTAGCTGCAAGAAGCCTGGAATGAAGCGACGATAGAAGTTTGAAAATCCGAGCATACTCTGAACTCCTTTAATTGAGATTGGAGAAGACCAGTTGAGGATGGCATGAGGGGTTAGGACAAATCCAAGGAACTCAACCTCAGTAACATGGAAGAAGCATTTTTCCAGTTTTTGCAAATAGTCTGTGTTGCCGAAGTTTGTCCAGAATAGCACAGAGGTGTTTCACATGTTCTTGTTCAGATGGGAATATACCAGAATGTCGTCAATGTATACTACGACACACACATCAATTAATTCTCGCAGGACCTCATTCATGAAATACTGGAACGCCGCTGGGGCGTTACAACGGCCAAAGGGCATCACTTGGTATTCAAATAGCCCATATGTGGTGCAGAAGGCGGTCTTCTATCCATCCCCTTTTTTAATTCGTACCAGGTGGTATGCTCCTCGGAGATCTAACTTGGTATAAATTCGGGCATCTTTAACTTGATCCAATAGTTCCGGAAATAGCGGCAAGGAGTAACGGTTTTTAACAGTGACTTGGTTCAATGCGCGGTAATCAATGCAAGTCCTAAGGTCTCCTTCCTTCTTAGGCATGAAGAATAAGGGTAAGGCTGCCGGGGACTTGGACGGGTGGATAAAGCCGTTTGCCAGGTACTGGTATACATACTTTTTCAAAGGCAGATTTTCAGGTTCAGTGAGTGCATAGAATCGACCGCATGGAATCTGTGTCAGTCGTACGATCTATGGGGAGGAAGAGTGTTAGCTTGATCCTTCTGGAAAACATCCTGATAGTCTTGGTCTACCAGAGGTAGCGGGTTAGTTAGACTCATGATTGTTGTCACTTCCTTGACCAAAGGTTCCTTTGTTTGATAACAAGTACGAGCACATTTGACTGAGAAGGTCAGCCTCATAGCACGCCAGTCGATGCAAAGATTGTGTGATTCTAGCCATGGCATTCCCAGAATTATTTGAAATTGTGGAGCCTTGATTATATCGAACACAATGGCTTCCTGATGTACGTCTTGGCACAAAAGTGTCATCTCTGTCATTGAGTGTGTTACTGGACCCGAATCGATCTCAGTTCCGTTGACAGTGGTGACTAAATCTGTTGTTGCCTTTTCGCAAAGAGGAAGATTCATCCTTGTAGCCAATTCTTGATCCATATAATTTCCAATGGCTCCGCTATCGATATATGCTCTGACTGCATGCATTCGAGACGGCTATTGGTGACTTGTGAGGATCATTGGCAAGGCTAAGTGCAAGGTCTGGGAGTCCTTCTTTTCGCTCGACAATCGGACCTCTACGATTGGTCCAATGCAGGGCAGAAGAGAAAGGAGGAGAGGGCAAGGTAGCTAAGGTGGTGGAAGAGGGTGACAAAGAGGTGGCAGAGGAAGGAGGCAAAGAAGCTGAAGAAGCGGGAGAAGGGACAGCAGGAGAAGAAAGGAAATTGATAAGGCACGGGAAGCATCTATCAAAGGAAGTTTGACCAAGATGGTGCCATTCAGATGGACATTAATGATGACCTTAGAGGAATGGAAGGGGGCCAGGAGGGTCTCCCACCAGGTGCCACCATTAATGGGAGAGAAAGAGAAAGGATAGAGCACAGAGACCATGGGCCTCATTACACGGATGGCGGTAAGGATTTACCGGTACCGGTAAAATACCGGTACCGGTAAATCCTTACCGCCTTACTATGAGGTCCCTTTGCGGGTTGGGGGATTTAACGCCTGCTTTTTGCAGGCATTAAAAACCAACCCGCAAAGGGACCCAGGGAGCTAATTACGGTACTGCAATTTGCGGTACCATAATTAGCACCTTCCCCATTCCCATTATGCCCTATGGGGCAAAAATGGGAATGGGGAAGGGCAATGGTGGAAGGGGGAATTACCGCCCCGCCAACCTTGGAATGGGGCGGTAATGCCCCTTTCCGCCAAGGCGGTGCTGGTATTTTACCGGCATGAACCATGGCGCTAATAGCGCCATGGTTTTCCGCCATCCGTGTAATGAGGCCGCATGTGTGGAGTCCATAGGTCTAGTGAAGGAATGACAAAGAGAATGTCGTTGATAGTCTATCTGGAAGAAGCGCTGGTATACGTGTCAGCCATAGGGAGCCCTGGGTTGGAGACCAGGGTATCCTTTTTGAACTTCTTCCTACCAGAATGTGAGAAGGGCAGGATATTCAATCAAGAAGCAGTTAGAGAAGATAGGAGAAACAGAGAACACCATAGAGGATGCAGAGCTGAGGAAAAGAGGAGAGAGGAAGGGGGGGGAGGTGAGGACACTGGGGGCGGACACAAGGGGGATTGGAGGGAGCAATCAGATGAGATTGAACGAGTTAAGAACAAGTTAGTACATAAATAAGCTAATTTAATGAAGGGCTCAAAGGGCAAGAGAAGAGCAATCCAGTAGAAGTGAACAGAACCAGTCAACGGAGTAAGAACAAGGGAACCTGAAACAGAAAAGGACACAGAAAGGGAACAACCAGGCAAAGCAGGGGCTGGAAAGAATGAAGGTCAAGGTAACCTAAGGAGAAGCGTAAAAAGCATACATAAGTAGGCAGTACTTTATATGGCAAGAATGGAGGAACCTGAAAGAAAAGGACACAACTGGGAAAAAACCAGGAAGAGCTAGGTCTAGATAAATGAGCAGTGATCAAAGGGAACCTATGGAGAAGAATGAGAAAACAAATGGAGGCAGGCCGTACACATAACAATAGTCATGAAGCAAAAAACAAAACCAAAACCAAAAACTTTATAGTCTTAGAGGAATGGAAGGGGGCCAGAAGGACATTGCACCGGGTACCACCATTAATTGGGGAAGAGGAAAAAGGTGAGAGAACAGAGACCATTTGGGGGTCCATAGGCCTGGACAGTGAATGACAAAGTGTATGTTGGTAAGGGTCTGTCTGGGGGAAGCACTGGTATAGGTATCAGCGATAGGGAAGCCTGGGTTGGAGACTAGGATGCCCCTTTTGAACCTGGTCCTGCTAGACCTAGTGAGAGAGATAGGACAGTCGATGGAAAAGCAGTTAGAAAAGATAGATGAGAGAGAGAGCACCATAGCGGGTGCAATGGAGAAAGGGGGTAGGGAGAGGGGAGCCCAGGCAGGGGAAGATGTTGGGGAGGTCACACAGGAGGGGGGAATAGGAGGGAGGTACTGAGGGCACATGAAAGGGAGGGTGACACAACAAAGAACAGGAACAACAGACCTACAACTCAGATGCAGTACAGATCCATCAGAAAGAAAATAGCACAACAGCACAACAGGAAACCTAGAAGTAGAGAATGCAGATGTAGAACACAATCAGGCGAAGCACGAATCACAACAGGGAACCTGGAAGTAAAGAAAGCAGATGAAATACAGGACCAAAAGCAAAACACAGAGGTCAGCAGGGAACCTAGAAGTGAAGAATGCAGGCAAATACAATGTGATGCTACACACCATGGATAGCAACACTGTATCAAGAACCGTGGAGAGCAAACAACAAGACAATGCAATCAACAATACAGTCAACAAGGCAGGAAAACACAACAGGAACCTAGAAGAAGAATGCATGCAATGTGAAGTAATTCCATAAAAACAGTGGAGCACGAGACAGTGTCAAAATAGTACACAGTAGATTGAAGAGGGAAGGGCTGAGATTCGAAAGGAAGGAATGGAAATGCAGGAGGGGGATGAACAGGATGCACTGACCTACGATGCAAGGAAGCGCAAGCACAGCACAATCGAACAAACACAGATTTGGCTTTGCCAAAAGAAAGAAAAAAGGCTAAGTTTTGATCACAGCACAATACAACACATCCAGATTCTACTTACCTGATCAGTCACAGCACGTCGACAGCTGCATGCTACGTGCTACCATGGTGGCACCGGCGACACCACTGGAGCTGTTCTAAGCTTCTGGTCCTTGAGTGAGGGGGTGACTTGGTTGGCTGATTTAAAGGGCCTACCAACCAATGCAAGTGCAGTGGGATGGAGGGATGGGGAGAGGCAACAAACAAGGAAGCAACACGGAAAAAGGAAGGGGGAGCGGGCACACACATGTTGCGGCGCGAGAATACAACTTCAACAAATGCACAACTTACTGTCCCACGGAGCACCTGTCCTCACTCCAGCACCAGAGAGTTGACGTTGGCATTGCCTGATGATGGTGGGGATGGTCTGTGGGCACAGGGGAGTAAACACATGTTGGTGCATGCTTACCTGTTGTCTGAGCAGGAGTTTGGGCCCTGGTTCCTCCTGTTCTGAACAGGAATTGTCCTTTTCTTCGTCTGGCCTTCACTTTGGATGCCTGGGCGAGAGACGCCCTTCATCTAAGAGTCAAGAGAAGAAAGCAAGGTGCAGGGCTAAGAAGGCGGGTGGTTCTGAGGCCAGGTGACCTAGATCCATTTGCACCTGCTCCCCATCTGCAAAGCAAAAGAGGCTGAAGAGCTGCTTAAGTGGGGAAAAAGTAGGGAATGGACCACTGATGACTGCGAATAAGTGTTGGAACTTCGGATGTAGGGAAATTAACACGTACAAAGTTCCCACCATCGATATTAACAGGTTCAACTAAACTAAAATCTGATGATGAGAACTCTCAGCGCTGGTATAATTTTACACACGTTGAGCAGATCAGATCTTTTTGTACGCTTCTCAGTAAATGTAAAAGTCTGTGGATCTCTTTCAGTTGCTGGCGAGGCTACTGGCAGGACAAGAGTAGGGGGAGGCGCCTGCATCATCTGAGGGGCGATAATAGGACAAAACTCCTCCAACGCAGCGTTACCAGTAGTCGCTCTGTCTTCACCACGCACTGAAGTTTGCTGTAATGGGTGCACTTCACGATGCATTATGTGGGCACAATCCCCTATCAGCCAGCTAGTCAATGTGCCAGTCGACCTCTGTCGAACTGTACGCTTGGGCGCCGAACAGTCATTACCTTCTTAGACTTCACTGTATCAAGTACAATTGGGGTAGAATTGAGAGGGCCAGCGGATTGCAGTTTGAATAAGGAGGGGAGTGTACGTCCTGCGGAATGTTTTCGCAAGTGTGCCCTTTTTGACATGTGTCTTTGGTTTCTTGATTTATACATAGTTAGGTCCAAGGAATCATCCTCCTGCAAGTAGTGGCCATACAGCTGTTACCTCCTGATTACAGCTACTATTGAGCTGTGGTGGATGGGCACGCTTCTTGATATTGGTTCTCCATCTTTGCTATTATGGTACCCTGTTTTTTTACTTCCTCCAATATTACACCACATAATTTGAGTAATATTTTTACTGTGAAGTGGTTGACTCCATCTGTCGATTCATTGTTGTTATGAGTTGATATGGAATTGAGTATGTTATCGTAACGGGAACCATTTGGTTATCGTTGCCCTGCAAAGCTGGTTCCAATAGGGAGCTTTGGAAAAGATTTGGAGAAGCCAAAAACCCCTGCACCCTAGTCTCGAGTACCTGCAGTGGAGACCTTGGGAATGACAGATAATGTATCCTGGCCATGCATGCGTACAGGGGAAACTTTTTGGATTCGGGTGGACTTCCACATTTATTATTACCCCATTTGTTTCAGGCATGATATTAGGGACGTCACCGGCTGGAACAGCTATTAGACACGCTGCTTCAGCTCCTTGCAAGGAACAGCATAATGCTAAAGGCGGGTTATTATCAATGTCGCCATAACCAGCATTAGAGTCGTTCAAAATTTCTTTAGAGTTCGCTTAAGCACGCTTTGTTTTATTAGCGATGGTCGTGTCATAGTGTGCAACAATAACCCTGGTAGTCTGATAATAGTTGGTTATTTTTTCACAGAGGCAGTCTTAGTCTGTTTATCATGCCTTCCAGCCGTCACTGATCGTGTCGTAACTGGAACCGAACCTATGCCTCATTACGACTTGGGCGGTAAGGGATATCAGGCACCGGTAAGGAGACCGGTGCTGGTAATCCCTTACTGCCCGATTCCGAGGTCCCTTAGCGGGAACCGTAAAGGACGTGTGGTATGACCACACTTCCTTTACGGGTCCCGCTAAGGGGCCAGGGCGCTAATAACGGGCCTGCTATTCGCGGGCCCGTTATTAGTGCCTTCCCCATTCCCATTGAGCCCTATCTGGGCTCAATGGGAATGGTTGGTTGAATGGGGACTTACCGGGTCCTCCAGGGTCGGAATGACCCGGTAAGTCCCCATTGAACCAGACCAGAGCAGGACCCAGTTTGGGAAGCAGCCATGGTGCTAAAAGCACCATGGCTACCGGCCAACTCGGAATGACCCCCCATGTCAGTTTCATCTTGCCTCTGTGGTTGTTTACCTTAGGTCTTTCCCTTTCCTGAGCCGTACGAACGTGACTTTGAGGCAACTTACCTTGGCATGGTTTAAGAATTCCAGTAAATGCTTACAAAACCACAGACATGGACCAACTAGTATTTATTAAAATTAGTGTGACTTACTGCCTGTAGTTAGCTGAAGGTTCTCTAGTGTCAGCATGGCACTTTACTGAAAAAGAGGCTGTTTTTCGTCGGCTTCCTAATCCAGATCTCAGTACGGGTGTACTCGGCCTCCGACCTCCGCCCGCTCACTGAACACACTTCCACTGTACTCTGCGCATCGCACTGCGCACTGGATGCCGGGGATGTATTCCTTATTTTTGGCTTAATGCACCAAAAACCCAGACTCATTTAAAAGTGGAAAAGGTCGCTTTAATGTGACAGGCCAAAGCTTACAATCAAACGCTTAACTGGCTCCATGGCCTAACAAACTAAAGAAATATTTTAACCACCAATTAAATAAATTAAACATTTTCATTTTCCCCCAACAATTAAATAATTAAATAACCCAATTCCTCCCTACTGATCCCTTGGATCCTACTGTCTCCTTGCCCCTTTTCCAGGCGTCCCGCTTTCTCCCAGGGGCCATGCCCCTCCAGGCTCAATACCTGTTCCCCCGGGGTGACCTGCTTCTGCAAACAGCGCCACCCCATCCTTTCCCGTGTCATTCCCCCATTGTGCTTCCCTCCCCCCACATCAAAAGTGGCCATGCCCCCGGCGCCCCGACCCACTTCAACACCCTTCAAACTCCCCTCTACACCAAACTCCCCCTTCCTATGACCTGCAGCCAGCCTGACCTGCCACATCAGCAACATATATTACACACACTTTCACAATGCCCTGACCTGTCACACAAAACTACCAAACCCTACCCTCCTAACAGACCCCAAAACTCATAAAATCGCCATGTCATCTAAAAAAAAAACCCGCATAATCCCATGAACAATGGACCCCCCCATATTACATAACCAGACACTACCCTAACGAAAATGAAAGGGGTGGGAGGGCGGCACAATCATCAAGTCCTAACCGTCGCCTGCCTCCCGAACCTTCCCTGAGCCCTTAAATACCCCCCCAGGAGGCGCTCTGCCCCACGGCCACTCGCTGGCCATATGCATCGCCAAAAACTCCCCGGGGGGAAACGCTTCGCGTTCCCCCCGGGGCCCCCCTTTTGGCTTAATGCACAAAAAACCCAGACTCATTTAAAAGTGGAAAAGGTCGCTTTAATGTGACAGGCCAAAGCTTACAATCAAACGCTTAACTGGCTCCATGGCCTAACAAACTAAAGAAATATTTTAACCACCAATTAAATAAATTAAACATTTTCATTTTCCCCCAACAATTAAATAATTAAATAACCCAATTCCTCCCTAATGATCCCTTGGATCCTACCGTCTCCTTGCTCCTTTTCCAGGCGTCCCGCTTTCTCCCAGGGGCCATGCCCCTCCAGGCTCAATACCTGTTCCCCCGGGGTGACCTGCTTGTGCAAACAGCGCCACCCCATCCTTTCCCGTGTCATTCCCCCATTGTGCTTCCCTCCCCCCACATCAAAAGGGGCCATGCCCCCGGCACCAGAAAAACCCTCCCCCGAGGAGTTCTTTCTGCCCCACCCCCCCAAACTTTTTCTACCTCAAACTATTTACCCAGTCTCCCAGCCCAGAACCTAAGAAGAGCCACACCCGTATCCCGTACCAGATCATTTTTCCCATCAAAAGTAATCCCCCCATCTGGCGGCCCATAGCTTTCCCTCACCCCATCCCGCCTAGGAAGCAACTAATCCCATTCCAGCCCCCCAAACCCGGACATCTTACCACAACATCTTCATAATTGCACCCCGGTTGCCTGCCAACAACCCTTTTCCCAACTTCTTTCCCCGCCCACTTAACCGTAGAATGTCCCAAAAACCAGATTTTTGACATCTGACCGGACCTTCTAGCAGCATCTGAAAAAGAAATTACAAAATCACTTACAAATCCACCACATCCTAATAAATGCAACACTCCTGCTACCTACTGCAAAACTTCTATAAAGACATTCCGTTTGCCCCGGTCCCTGACATATCCTTTGTATCTCCCTTACTCCCAGCGTCCCAACCTTTTCACCTATTCCTCTTAATAGCCCAGCCTGCTACTTTCAGATGCTGCACCCCTCCTAAATGAATGAGTTCCAAACCTCCTAACCTTTCCCACACCCCTAGTAACACCTCCTCAGTACCCTGTCCTTTCTGTCCATCTCCTTAACCCTCTCCGGAAACACCTCAGGTCTTCTCCTACCGTCCCCCTATATTTCGCTCCTTTCACCTAACCTTTAAACAATACACCTAAACCCACTTAGACCCCCTTTTTTTTTGTTTAAACTATTACCCCCCTGCTCCCCCTTGCCCCCCCCACCTTCCTTCACCTTATTAATATTGGCCCTGCGTTGCCCCCTCCTGCACCGGGGGCCCACGTGACCCCCGTCCATGCAGGCCCTTTACTTTATTGCTCCTCTCGCCACTGCACCAGGGGCCAAACCTGCACCCCCGTCCATTCAGTCCCTTCCATATCACAATCTTCAAGCTCCTTGCGTCCATTACCACCTCTTTCCCCACCTGCCCCAAAGGCCCTAGTGCACCCCCGTCCATGCAGGCCCCTTTTCTGCCTTACTCCTCTCCACCGCTGCACCAGGGGCCAAACCTGCGCCCCCGTCCATGCAGTCCCTTCCATATCACAGTCTTCAAGCTCCTAGCGTCCATTACCACCTGTTTCCCACCTGCACCAGGGGCCCTAGTGCACCCCCGTCCATGCAGGCCCCTTTTCTGCCTTATTCCTCTCCACCGCTGCACCAGGGGCCAAACCTGCACCCCCGTCCATGAAGTCCCTTCCATATCACAATCTTCAAGCTCCTTGCGTCCATTACCACCTGTTTCCCACCTGCACCAGGGGCCAAACCTGCGCCCCCGTCCATGCAGACCATTCCACATAAATTCCTCTTCTGGCACCTTGCTTTGCTGCTCCACTTTTTTCCCCCAGCTGCACCAGGGGCCCTAGTGCACCCCCGTCCATGCAGACCCATCTCCTCACTTCCCCCTGCTGCACCAGAGGCGCTCCCGCACCTCCGTCCATGCAGCCCGAAGCCTACTCACCTTGTCGTGCGGCAAGCGTGAGGGCTTCACCACCGTCGTCCATGCCCTCCAAACGACAGCTACCTCCCCTTAACAATTTCCACCGTTACATCCCCCTTGCGGCCCTCCCCTACCTACGCGTCTTCCTCCTCACCCTTCTCCTGCCCCTTTTAAGTTGCCCCCAAAAATCTTTCGTCAAACCTTGTGCCCCCCCTCCTTTTACCTTAAACTGAGCCCGACCTACCAGCACACCCCAATTTACCTGGCATGCAGTCCTTCCCCCCCACTTCCTTGCCCCGCTCCTCGCCCTGACCCACTGTCCCCTGCCTGAAAACAATCTGTAACCGGATGCCGACCCGCACACCTGCTGCACTCGTGTTTAAATTTGCACATCCACCTCGTGCAGCCTTCTTTATTGAACGCCCAACATGCTGTTGAGGGCTGTCCTCCGCCTCTTCCCCCCGCCCCCTCATGGGCGGGGCGACCAAGAAAGGGCCGGTAAGGCACAGGCAGCCCACTTGCTGTGTGTAATGTCGGGGCAGGCCTCGTTGGAGCCATTCATTGCAGCCAAAGATCCATGTCTATCTCCCCCCAGACCGCCTGACTGTCCTCCGCCATTCTCGCTCTGAATTCCTCATCATAGCGTACCCAGGCAAAACCCCCAAAACTCGTGAAAGCCTTCCTAATTACGTCCATATATTTAAGCAGGGCCATGCAACGCTCCGGGAATTTTTCACAGTACACACTGGCATAAATAATAAACGCCGACGTCCAATTCTCAATAGTCACCGGGACCCTTGGGCGTGAAGCCAGTTCCCTCTCTTCCTCCTTAGACCCCTCCTTTGCTCTCACTCCCCTATGGAGCAATTTAAAGACATCCACAAATTCCCCTGCCTGAATCTTCTCCCTGGTCGCTGCCATCAAGTGCGCCCCCAATGGTTTTGTAATCCCCATGTATGGCCATTTTTTCTCCTTTCTTTTCACTTCACACTCCTTATCCTTTCCGGCTTGCACTTCGAGCACCAATGGCTCCACCACCTTATCCGTTTGGACCTCCACTGAGGAAATGCTCTTATCAACCCCCTCGGCTCCAATGGCCTGCACACCAACTTCCTTCCTTACACCTTGAAAACCAGCCCGTTCCTCCCCTGTCCACCTATTTGTAACCCCTCTCTGCCATGCAGATGACCATTCCCTTTCCCGCTCACCTCTTTCCACACCTGCCACCTGCGGCCTGGCGTCCACACCGGTGCTCCTCCTCTCCATTCTTAGAGGGCTCCTACATTGTGGATGCGAGCTCATGCCCGAGATGATTTGCTGATCTTCTTGCGAGCCCGGGGCGTCCGCCCCGCCACTCCTTTGACGTCTTCTCAGCGGGGTTGTGGGAACCATCCTCATTGCTAGGGGCTGTGCTGCGCCCTCTAGGCTCTCCTTGCGTTGACTGAGGCGGGGCCGTACTGAAACCCTCAACCTCCACCTGACCAGCGGGGGCTGCGCAGCGCCCTCCGCCCTCACTCCTCCTAACCGGGGGGGCCATTCCGCGCCCCACTCTAACCTCCTCACTTGAAGGGGACCTCTCCCTCCTTTCCCCACCTGCACTCTTCTGCAGGTATTTACCCCCTCTTCCACTTTGCCCTGTCACCCCCCTCTGCACCCCTTCACTGGCCCCCTTCTTATTCCTCTGAGCCACCTCATGACCCGAAATCATTTCTCCCCCTGACGCCCTCCTGTCTATCCCCTTTCTCAACTTCCCGCCCCTAGTTTCCCAAACCTCCCCTCTCCCCGCCGATGGGGTGCAAGCCACCATTGCCGCGAGAGCCCCATCTGCCGCTGCTCTACGCTGCGGCCTGCCACCACTTATCTCCCCCTCCCCCGTGGCCTCTCCGCCTGTGACCTCCCCCACTGCCCCCTCCCACTGGGCCCCAGATGCCCTACTAATTATTTCCAACGCCTCCCTCAGAGCCTCAGCATCAACCCGGCCCTTTTTTTTAAACCTACTTATTCAATGAAATTAATACTCTTTTTATTTATTTATTTATTTTTATTTATTATTATTTTTTTTTTATTATTTTATTTTTTATTTTTTTATAAACCCCCCCACTTCCCACCACCCCCTACACCCGGAGATCCCCCCTTTTTCCCACTCTCTTACAAGCTGCTTTGCTTGAAAACCCGCCCACAGGGCCCCCCCCACCCTCCACCCCCCTGCTCAAAAAACCCCTTCCTTTCCTTAAACCCCCTAATCCTACTTTCCCTTTCTTTTTTTTTTTTTTTTTTTTTTACTGCCCCCTAGTGGCCCAAACGCTGCACCGCAGTGCCTTCCTAATCCCAATGGGATCGTAACAGGTGGAGCGGTCCCTTTAAGAGGGCCGCTCTGCCCCCTCCCTGCTGCACGCCGGCACCGCACGCGAGGAGAAGAAGCCCAGCACACGCGGGCTCAACTAACCCACAGCTCCCCTCACCCGACACACTGCGTCCCCACACTAAAGCGCCGCGGGGGCCGGCAACATCAATGCCGAACCCTGCGGGCACCCACTGCGGCCGTCGAGAGAATGCCCGCCCAGCTCCCTCACGAGAAGACGCAACTGCTGCCTCGAATGGCCCCGAACCACCCGCCCTGCTGAAACCAACCCGCGGATGGCGGCTCCGGTAAGGGGGGGGGTACCTTATGTACGGTACCCCCGACTATTCGGGGCCCGCGACCCCCGCCCTCATTATATTATTTTTTTTTTTTTTTTTTTTAAAGCCGCCGACGACACTCTCCCTCGGCCCTTATCCTGGCCCCCTCCTGCTATTCCCTACCTCACACACCTCGTTAGGCCCCGCTACAGGGAAGGCTCGGGAGCAGGCGACAGGACAATCATCAAGTCCTAACCGTCGCCTGCCTCCCAAACCTTCCCTGAGCCCTTAAATACCCCCCCAGGAGGCGCTTTGCCCCACGGCCACTCGCTGGCCATGTGCATCGCCAAAAACTCCCCGGGGGGAAACGCTTCGCGTTCCCCCCGGGGCCCCCCTTCTGGTTAAAGGGCCAGGAGGCAGAAAGTAAAACTTGCAGCCAGTAGTATACAGTGTGTCTCTCTTCAGGAATCACAGAACACATCTGCCACTGCACTCTGTGCACCGCGCTTCACCCTGGATGCCGGAAATGTATTCCTTATTGCTGGTTAAAAGGCCAGGAGGCAGACAGTAAAACTTGCAGCCACTATCATACAGCGTGTCTCTCCTCGGGAATCACAGAACACACTCGGCCATCGCATTCCCCGGTTGCTTCATAACACATATCTACATATGCTAGAGATACTAGTCACTGTCTGTCCCTGAAAAAGAACTCTACTGTCCCTTGGGAGTATCTCCTTAGGTGGGCGGTGGTGTGTCGCCTAAGAAAAAAAGAAAGGCAACACAGACCCTACTTCTCTCAAACAGTCGTAAACTTAATTTAATGTTGACCATCGTAAAACAAACAAGCGCTGTAAAAGTGTAAGCTGTAAACATTCAAAGGGGTTATAGTGGAAATAACCGGAAAACCTGGAAATGGACGAGATGAGCACACAATTCATGCTCTAATTAAGAAATAACACAGATATTCAGTCTGTTCCTGCTATGTCCGCCTACATATAATTAGAAATCAGGTGTGGGCAATTTTTAAGATACTGGTACATGTATGGTCAATATTAAATTATTGGAGACACATACCTGTACCTTTTTAATGTTCACTTTTTAATCATAAAATCTGCTATACGGCAACCATAGACTTGTGAGCTTTTGTTTTCTCTGTAATCTACAAGGGTTGGAGTGAAGTATGGCCAGTGTTGCCTTGCCTTCTTTTTTTCTTCTCCACCGTCCCCTAAGGAGAGTTCACATTCACAAGGGACGACAGAGTTCTTTTTCAGGGACAGTGACTAGTATCTATGTGTTACTGTCTAAAATGTGGGTGTCAGAGAGAATTCTTTAGTAGCCAAAAGGTCCTTGAGTCTTTTCTACATTTCATTATTGTTTGCCATTAATCCATTGGCACGTATCTTTAATTTTGCTCATCTCATTATTTTGTTTATAATTATTAAGTGAGGGGTTTGGAAGGAAAAGGTGTATTTCTGTTAACAAACACTTGTGTTACTGTTTTTCAACATCCCCTCAAAGTTAGCGTACAGCGGGTAAAAAATGTTTTTATGGATTGGCATATTTCTTGCCATATGGTCACAGAAACCAATTAAGAACTTGCCATCATCCTTTGCTCGAACCGCTCACAGAGCTTCAATGTCCAGCTGGCGAAAGCACACCTTATGTATTAGTGTCCTCTGCCAGGCTGGTCCTATATTCCAAAGATATCATTCTAGACCAAGTCACAACTTGAAAGCAATATACATGATTGCCATGTTTTACAACATAATATTAGACAATGGACTTGCATTCACTGTCCTTTTTTCGCTATCCCAACAAAATTATTTATTTTTATCAGCTTGTCATGTTTGTTCATGTTGGTTGCCAAATGCATGCGACTTAGTAGCACTAGACATATTTTAGCCAGGATAATCTGGGTTCAAACTTGTGCCCCAAAGGATGGTCCAATGCAGAGTTGGTGAGGGATAATGTTCTATTGAGACAGATGGATACCCTCAACTTAATAGGGCTACTAACAACTCAGCCCGGATGTCTGTCTGACAAGTCTGCATATACACCAGACAATTGCACGCAGATTTCAAGACCAAATATTTTCCAGGGAAAGAGTTTCCTGAACCTGCATCTTGTCCTTGGTCCTGTCTACATGCCCCTGCATCTGCTGGCAGGATTCCGAATGGTCTGGCCTTGTGTACATTAAAGGCAGCTTTTAAGGCATGGCGTTTAAACCATCTATAAAGTTAGACAACGGCACCATTACTTTTGTTGACATTGGCAGCCCCCGGTGGAGTAGAATTTATGATGTGTTTACATCCTGAGGACATCATATGATATAAGATATTCTTAAGTGTTGGTAAAAGATGATGTTGGAGAGAAAGTAATACCTATTGTGATAGGGGCCCAGACACTGGATACCTGGATCGGATTAGCATTGTAAGAGCCCAAGTGGTCATATTCTTTTTCCTCTTCTCCTCTCTCTTGACCTCACTGGGGTCAAATACCGGTCAGAAGGGTCAAGAGAGAGGAGTCAGAAACTGAGTACACCCTCATTAGCAACCAGAATTAATAAAGTTGCTACATTACATTTTTGTATGTGATCACTTGTTTCCATTACAATGTGTGATATTGGAACATACATGCTGTCCCACAAGTTTATGATGGCACTGCACACTAATTGCTGCCCTGTACACACAGCGTTGATATTGTTTTCTTGTATGGTCCCCACTTTGTATATGTTTTTGCACTATTGTATCTGTTGTATGAATAAGGACAAAAGAAAAAAAGAAAAATTATGAAATAATTGTTCGAAAAAATAGTTTACAAGCTAAATAATAAATGCTCTGTAAACCTGATCTAGAAAATTGTTATTGTATTTGTATGATGATACCAGCAGATACAGAGTCATCTTTTTTTTTAAGGTTGTGAATGGGCTAATTAGTAAAAGCCTCCATCAAAGAATTGTCCGAAAAACTAAAAAAAAACTCACATTAATTAATTTGAGAGTAGACATATATGTGGCAGGACACCCCCCTTGTTTCATAATTCACTAAACCCATAGTCCTCCCACCAATAGGGCTGTCCCTCAAGTTACTCCGGAAAGCCAGAGTGCAGACCGAAGCCCTGAGAGACTAGAGGGGAATGTGGTGCTGAGACGCTGACTCAGTGCTGAGAGCGGATGTGGCGTGGCTACGGAGACTTATCTCGAGGAAACCAGGAGAAGGCAGGCTGCAAGCTGCTGGTGATGGCCTGAATTAAGGTGAAATACAGGAGAACTGTGAACATTGCAACCATTGAGTTTCTGAGAACAAGAGAAACCTGGTGCGTGGAAGTGTCAAAGGAATGAATGTGAGATACATCAAAGTGTTTATGTGGAGGTAAAGCAAAAGCCTTGCACAGTCAAAAGTCTTTGATTATCTATGGAAGAAAGAATTGTGAACAACGTGTCCGAGCCCGGCTGAGGAAGATCTGTAAACGTGTGAATGTGGGGTCCGAGCCCGAACCAGAAAGACCAATTGTGAACATTGTGCTTAAGGGATCCGAGCCCAAAGGAGGGAGCCCAATTTTGAAAATTGTGCTAAAGGGGTATGAGCCTGAACCAGGGAGATCTGTGGTCGGAGCCTGATCGAGGGAGACCAATCGTCAACGACCGGTCCGAGCCTAGTTTAGGGAGACCTCTTGGGAACTCGTGTTTGAGAAGGTCCAATCTGGCTGAGGCAGACCCGGGGTCCGAGCCCGGCTGAGGGAGACCTATTGGAAACCATAAACCCCTAAACTTGTGAACTTTGAAAAAACCTGAAGAAGAGAAGGAACTTTGTTTTTTTTTGTATGTGTCCAGGCATCCTGCCAACAAGAGACTTTAAGGAGGGGAAAAGACTTTGTTGCAGAAAGCCCTGACTTATGTCCTGAACTGCATCATTGAGTCCCAGAAGCCTGAGTGTGTTGGATGCTTAAGTGTGCCACCTTATCCTGTCTTGAAAACGTGGGGAAGGGAACACATTTACTCAATCATTCTGATCTATTATTTTCTGAACACGCTTTCTTTTGTATACATAATTTTCCTGCACCATTTGTATTTAGAAGTAAGGATTCGCAATAGGTTTATTAGTATTGTCCCTTTTTATTTCGACAAGACTCCACTAGGATCCTGATCGCACGTCTGCATGACACCCAGGGAATCACAGGTAAGGCTCTCGCGTGATTAACCTCCTTCCTCTGCAACCGCCCATCCCAGGTGGAACTTGGGTCCTTTCTCTCTATTATCACTCTTTCAACCTGTGGCGTTCCCCAGGGTTCTAACCTATCCCCCTGGTTCTTCAATGTCTACATGGCTGCCCTTGCATGTTTGATTGCCACTTTAATCTCTAACTTCCAGTGTTAAGCGGATGACATGCAACTCTCCTTCAGTCTGCCCTCAGCCACCTTCTCGACCTCCCTCATATCTGACTGTCTGCAATTCCGTCATGGTGTGCTGCAAACAACCTCTGCATCAATGCCAGTTAGACTGAGATTGTTCGCCTTGGGACTCCTGCTCCCGCCTTCCTACTCTAACTCTGGCGACCTCCCTTGGCCCTGAGCCCACACCCACCTGCGAGGCAAAACACCTTGGGGTCATCTTCGACTCCTCTCTCTCCTTCTCCACTCACATTTCAGATATCTCTAAAAAGTCCAACTACCGGCTACACCTCCTCAGAAGTACTCCTTTTCTCACCTGCCCCAGCGGCTCACTGTCTCCAGAGCCCTGCTTCTCTCAAGGTTGGACTACTGCTACAGCCTATTTCTCAACCTCCCTGCTCTGCTCTGTGGCCTCTGCAACTCATCCAGAATGGAACCACAAGACTTATCCATGGCCTCAAGTCCAGGGACCACATCTCTCTGCTTAAGACCCTCTGCATTGTCCACAAGGCTTTCTAGGGCCTGGGACCTACCTATCTGCAATGTTGCCTACCTACCATACTATCCTTCCCGAGCCCTCCGCTCACCAGCCTCCAACCTTCTGCGAGTGAGCCGGCTCTCCAAGCTGAGATTTGGAGTGAGATCTTTATCCTCTGCAGGGGTCTCCCTCTAGAATAGCCTCCCTGCCACACTCTGTCTTGAGCCTGATCTCCCAAGTTCCGGAAACTCCTTAAGACATTACTCTTCTTCTCTTCCTTCTCTCTCTCCATTTCTCTCCTTTTCTGCTCCACCTGCTGACTGACCGCCTGGTGTACCTCAGAATCTCACAGGTCCCTAGCACCCTCGCGAGTCCTCTCACACTTGCCTCTGGGCCCTGCACTTGCCTCATAGCTACTGCACTTGGTCAATGACCCATGAAAGTGGCATCTCTCAGCACCTACCCAGCTTCTGACTGACTGGGTGCTCTTGCCCCCCCCTGCACCTGCCTGACCACTTGCACAATCTGAATGCACCATGCCTTGAAGATCGTCTGTTTTTCCGTTGTCTCCCCTCCTTGCATGGTGGTGAGTCAATGCACTTGGAAAATCTGAATAATCGTTGTCTGATCTATTTGCTGTTATTTACACTGTTAATTGTATTATATGCACTCGTTCCATGCACCCACTCTGCCCGTGCAGACATTTATCATTCCGAAATTCAAGGGCTCTGAATGACTGTAGTTTTTTCCTCTTGTTCCGTCCCTCCTTGAGAGCTTTAAAACACTTGCTTTGTCTATAGGTGCTTTATAAATAAATAATACCAATAGGACTGCGTTATTTTTTCTTTGATGGTTGTAGCTTGCGCCCATCCTTAGTTTTAGGGTTAAATAGGCGTTCATCCAACCCTTTGAAGTTCAATAAACTCCTTTGAACTGTGATCACTTGTGTCTGTCTTCACTGTTTGGTACCATGCCATCCGAACAGGTGTCTGTTGGTGTTGGCATCCCCCAGGAGAGGGGAATCTATGATGTGTTTACATCCCGAGGAAGTCATTTGACATAAGCTGTTCATTAGCATTGGTAAATGAAGATGTTAGGTGGGAAAGTGATATTGTTTTAGATAGAGCACCCAGACACTGGATACCTGATTAGGATTAGCGTCCTAAGAGCCAGGAGTTTTTGTTATCTTTTTTCCCAGATTGTTAGGGCAATCCCCATCTATTGACTGCAGGCAATTCTTGCACTTAAGCGTTCTCGGGCAGAGCATGCACAGTAAGAATTGCTGATCCAGCGCTTTGAGAGACTCTTGAGTGCTCTGGATGACGGCCACTTAACCACCATCTTTGGAACCAGCATTTTTATAACAGTTGTTACAATGGGGCATTCTTTCCTAGTTGAAGTTCATAAGTAGGTGGTGGCCCAATGCCCCTCTCTTGAGGAGATAGAAACCGGAAGAAGTCAGACGGAGACCATTGATCGGGAAAGAGAACATCACGTGACCAGATGTGAGGGACAGGAAATAGAAGACATAGGGCCTCATTACACGGTAGGCGGAGGACCAAGGTGCTATTAGCACCTTGGTCCATGCCGGTAAAATACCGGCACCGCCTTGGTGGAAAGGGGAATTACCGCCCTATTCCAAGGTTAGCGGGGCGGTAATTCCCCTTTCCCATTTTTGCCCCATAAGGAATGGGGAAGGCGCTAATTACGGTGCCGCAAATTGCGGTACTGTAATTAGCCCCCTGGTCCCTTTGCGGGTTGGTTTTTAACACCTGCAAAAAGCAGGCGTTAAAGTCTCCAACCCGCAAAGGGACCTCGTAGTAAGGCGGTAAGGGTTAACGGTGACCGGTACCATTAACGGTGACCGTTAACCCTTACCACCGTCCGTGTAATGAGGCCCATACTCAGTCTGGGTACCCAAGGACCGAATGTTTGAATTGGTGCATGTAAGTTTAACTGGATGTGTCGTATTAAGTAGGCATTCAAACAATGGGGATACTATTAAGGCAGGTGAGTTGGAGAGCGGGTGTGTTGGCATAGGTGGTTGGGCATAGACGGATGCTGTCTATTGGCTTGTAAGCCTAATAAACGGGACCCGATTTGCCAATTCCTTTTCAAGTCTCTTAGTTGCCAACCCATATTGTCAGCCATGCGCAACTCAGGATAACCACAGTTTTGAACCTGAGCAAGTTCATCGCCGTCTCTTTAAATTGTTTTCTTTTTGTGGTAATGCCGCCTCATCTGCACTATGGCCGACTAAGTAACATTACATTGAATACCAGTCTCTGCACATCTGCTGCAGTGCACCCGATTGGCTTATCCAGCATGAAGAAAGACAGGGATATCCCTTGCCTCTACTGTTGGCATATCTGAAGAAGACGGCAATCGAATGTGTTCTAAATCATTAATGTCTAATGAAAACAACATCCTGGCCGACATCCACAAGAGGATCGAATAGAATCTCTTTGCTCCCCTCTGATGAGGTATCTGTTGTAGTTTTCTGAATTGAAATTATGCTGGAATTTCAAAGTCCTGTATCGACCACTAAGGCCTTTAGCCTCCCGACAGCTGCATTGTACTTTGTATAATATCCCCCTACTTGCACAGCACTCGTCCAGCTGTTCTAGGAGAAACTACCCACCACTTTAATGGATGCATAGATTACACTGATTGGCCGGGAGACAGCAAGGTTAATCTTTTGCACCCTTTAAAAAAATATATATATGGATAAATGATTCCCTTTACCCAAGAAGTGGGTGTTTCTGATTGATAAATATAGCTGTAAATAGAACGAAAAGTAGATACACGTTATATCAAACTTTTTAAACATCTTGCATCAAGTGCTTGTGATTAAAAAACAACTCCGACAACACTGCCTTCGTGAGAAGGGCATAGGATGGGCTTGGCTAATGTGATTCGCATTTTCGGGGGTTGTAAAGATCACCACGAGTGACTATGTTCACAGGCACTACACATTAATATCAAACCATAATCGATAATTTGCAGTGGTGGTCATTGCCCAAAGAGTAAAAGTAAGGCTTCAAATTAAGGAGGATGTAACTTGTCTCTCCGCCTCAGAATAAAACCACAAATCAGTCTTAGAAACACATCCATAGTGATATTACTGGAAGAGAAATCCTGCTTTTACGTCCAGGGGCCAGATTACAGAAACTTTGCGCCAATGCAAGGGCAGGAATGCACTGTATTAGCACTAGGGAAAAGTTTGCCCTATTTTTTTAAAACACTGGCACACACTAGAAAACTACTGCACCTTGACAAGGGCAGTTTGCCGTATTAAAATCACCATGGCAAGAATTGTCCTAGTGCAAAAAAGATGCATTTTCAATACATTTTGTCACCAGGGCAAAGTTGCCCTAGTGCTAATACGGAAGGGTATTAGCACTATGGCAAACTTAACCCTGATGCAAAAATGCATCAAAAATGTATCTTTTTTGCACTAGGGCAATTTCTGACCTTGTGCTTTTAATATGTCAAACTGCACTTGTCATGGTGCAAAAGTTTTCTAAAGTGTCCTAGTGTATTTAAAAATAGGGCAAAGTTTGCCCTAGTGCTAATACCGTGCAATTTTGCACTTGCACCGGTGCAAAGTTTCTGTAATCTGGCCCCAGGTGTACATCAGAAAATGCCTCCAGTTCACATCAGGTGCAATTGATAAGACTATAAGGGGCTGATTCATGGAATTTGGGCGCCGAAAAACAGGGATTTGTGTGCCATTCTGCCCGCAAATCCCTGTTTAACAAATGGGGATTTGCGGGCAGAATGGCGTACAAATCCCCGTTTTTTTCAGCACACAAATTCCATGAATCAGCCCCACCAAAGTGTCTCACTAACACAGGAGAGACAAATCAGCCAAATAAGCACCCCCTGCACTCACATGGAAAGTATTTAACATTAGAGCACAAACAGCACAATTATAAAACACTGCCAATGCTTCGGTATCATGGAAGAAAGCAATTCTTTAACACTGCAAAAGAGCCAGCTCTTAATAATCCCCGGTCAGGCCTTGGAGCAACAGTCATTGCAAGCCATCGGCCTGATCCCCAACATCTACCACGGGCAGCCCATTAGCCTGATCCCCAGCACCTGCCCCAGGCAGCCCATCAGCTTGATCCCCAGCACCTACCCCAGCTGCCGATAACCCTGATCCCCAGCAACTACCCGAGGCAGCCCATCAACCTGACTCCCAGCACCTACCCGAGGCAGCCCGTAAGCACCTACTCCAGGCAGCCCACCCACCTGATAACCAGAACCTAACCTTAGCAACCCATCAGCCTGATCCCCAGCACCTACCCCAAGCAACCCATCAGCTTGATCCCCAGCACCTACCCCAGGCAGCACATCAGCCTGATCCCCAGCGCCAACCCCAGGGAGCCCATCAGCCTGATCCCCTGCTTCTACCCCAGGCAGCCCATACCCACCTACCCCTGGCAGCCCATCAGCTTGATCCCCCACACCTACCCCAGGCAGCCCGTCAGCCTCATCCCAAGCACCTAGCCCAGGCAACACATCAGCCTAATCCCCAGCACCTACCCCAGGCAGCACATCAGCATGATCCACAGCACCTACCCCAGGCAGCCCGTCAGCCTGATCCCCAGCACCTACCCAGGGCAGCCCATCAGCCTGATCCTCAGCACTTTCGTCAGTCAGTGCACTCAGCCTGATCCCCAGCACCTGTCCAGGCAGCTCATCAGCCTGATCCCCAGCACCTACCCCAGGCAGCGCATCCGACTGATCCCCAGCAACTACCCTAGGCAGCTCATCAGCCTGATCCCCAGCACCTACTCCAGGCAGCTCATTAGCCTGATCCCCAGAACCTACTGTGGGATGTCTTAACCCACTTCTGCTCTGCTATATGGCATCACTGTGTTCTGATGGTGCCAAGAACATCAAAATGGCCGCAAAACCCTTGTGCGCGCAAAAACCTCTGAGAAATCGCGCTTTGAAAAGCACAAAAAGACGGCTGCCCAATCTGCCAAGCATGTTGTCAGTGGTGGAACAGAGATCTCACTCCTGAAACATGTCACTGGGCTCCACAACATGTGAAAATGGAAGACAGAAGGAAAAGCAGTGCTTGCTAAAGAGAACCCCAAAATCTTGCTTTAAATCCTTTTTTCTTTGCTGCTGAAACTGCAGAATGGCAGCACAAAACACCCTCAAACATCCAAAATTCTTACTGGGCGCTACAATTCACTTAGTATAAGAAATCATTGTGAACATACAATGTCCTGAAAAACTGAAAGCATCAAGGGATTTCCACAGCAAAAGTGGCCTGTCTGTGGATCTGTCAACATCTGGGTGCAGTACCCTGGGCCGCTGGAATGACAGCTGTCAGGGGCCTGCAGGATTAAACTTTAAACATGTATAAACTAAAATCAAATGTTTGCAATCTAAGAGACCTGTTATTGAGAGTAACCCATCTTGTAATTGTTTTGATTCCATGGTTTGAAATCTTGAATAAGTATTTAGCTGTGATGTGATCCCACACGTTCGTTGTATGTTAAGGGAAAATTCAACAGAATTAACAGTTAAAATAAGCTGGCTAAAGCTACCAAACCGGAATAACAGCTTTCCTCACAGAGGCAAGGCCTCTCCCTCCAGCTCCCTCCACCAGGAAATCACACCAAAGCGATACTTATAGGGTGGGGGAAGAACCTGGTCTGCAGTGGGGAAGGAAACAATGAACAGCTGCAAAGCAGAAAAGGCTAGGTGTGAGGACCATCATAAATGGACTCTGCCAAGAGCCAACAGGGAGGAGATGCTTCTGGACTGAAGGGAGAGAACAAGAGGCGGACCCAAACAGCCCTCTGTGGCTGAACATTCACAAAGAACATTTAGTTTAAACACATATAAATTGCCACTTACAATTGTCAAAAACACAAAAATAACAGAATTGTAAATCTAAATTTTGGCTGCACATTTCAAGAGGCGGCAAAACCGTGTGACATATTTTGGAAGGAAACGGCAGAAAATGTGATTTTACACCAAATTTATTTCTGCTAGAAGAATGAAACTTTATACACTTATGTCCAGGTTATAGGCGCACACTTGTAGAAATGTGCTGATAAATTGGACATTGTGTTCCGGATGAAAAGGGCAAAATTCTGTGAAAAGCAGACACAAGATCCCACAGCTATGGGGTTTGGAAGAGTAGGTGCTGTACAAAGTATGTAATCCGTATATGTGGTTGTTATAGAGGTTGCACATGTTTAAATATGTATTGTGTCAAAAGTAGATTTTTTGTTCAAGAGGCTAGGGGTGGACTCTAAGCCTCATAAACCCACACCATAAAGGTGACACACTGTTACACTGTTTTTCTCCTCCTATCAAGGCAGAGAGGAGATTCTGACTAATCCCTGTCAAAGGGGCGAGCTTAGGCTAAACCAGCACACACACCCCTTTATCATAGCTTGGCAAAGCAGAACCCATTGCATAGCTGAACCACTTTCAACTAGGCCGCAATTTCCAGAACAAGAACCAACCCCACAAACCTATGGGGAGCATCATACTACAGCCGGGCTTCACTGTAATGCTTGCCTGCTAAAAGAATTTTCATCAGAACAAAAAAGGGCAGATCCGATCCAGTCCTGTGCTGCGCTGTGACCAGACTGCATTGCAGATCCAGTCATGTGCCGTGTTGTGACCAGAGTGCCTTGCAGATCCAATCTGATGTACCCAGCCCAGAACCAGATTTCCTTCCCTGACCAGAATTTTGACGGACCAGAATCCTGACTGTTCTGTTTAAAAACAATTCTAGTGAGTATCTATAGAAAGAACTGTGTCACTAGCCTATGTACATTGCTTAGTCAATCCCTATCTTAAACCCATCCTATATTGTCTTTAGAACCTGCATTGTTAGGAGTACTTTTGAATTGTCTGAACTCTCTATCCTATCCCTCCTATCTTCCTCCTGTATTAGTATTGCTAAAACTATCTTTGCGCTGATCTTTTCTCATCTGAAGAAGGTGAGTCCCGGGCAGGCAGTAATTCTGATCAAGTGGCTGTGCTCTTAGAGGGATTTGTTTTGTTCATAGTCATCCTCTTAGAAATCCCATTTGTCATTTTAAAAGCGTAGTCCCGTTTTCCATTCTTGCACATATCTAGAAAAAACGACCTCCACTAAAACGTCCATAACGTCCTCAGTTCTTGTGCTAGAAACTAAATTTCTACCTCGTATTGTAGCTAACATCCACAGCTTTAAATGCATTCCACATCCTTACAGTTCTCCCGTTATCGCGATTATCACATGTGTGGGAAATTCTGACATGTGTAAAACAGCTTTTGATTGCTTCTGACTTTAATTTTAAGATTTCAAGCTGTTTCTTGGTATTAAATCATTGCTTGTGTTTGTGCGCAACTATCCAAAGCGGCTCTCATAAGAATGTATGCAATTTCTCCAATTTTTACCATATTAGTGTTTTTGCCCAATCCATTCTCAAGATAACTTTAAAGCCATTCTGACAGCTTGACAGTCAATTCTGTTTTTCTGTTGTGTTTGCTTGAGGAAAGTGGGATTGTTATTTTGTTTGAATTCTGCCATTCCTATTGGGGGGTTGAGGGGTGTGCAGGGGGAACCTTTAACCACAGTGCTATCTGATCTGCACACACACAAAATTATTATTTCTGTGCTGAATTGTTTTGCTCATTATTACTCCTTGTATATTAAAGAGATTATTCACTGTTACATCACCCCATTTGTGTTTATTGTGTACCCATAAAAACATAGTGTGATTAAATTGTAAATACATAAAATAAATATTTTAACTTTGCAAACCAGCCTGATTCCTGGTTCAGTGTGACCGGGGGGGTTCCAGGAGAGGGGCGGGATACGAGAGGTATATCGTTCAGAATAAAGAACTTTTAGACAAAAATAAATAAGGATTTCATTTGTGCAATACCCGCTAAGCATTGACTTGGGTGTGTGCCGGATTGAAATCACTTACAGTTTGGGGGCTCGTCGCGGGATCCTGAATTAGACATACCACTTGTGACAGTCTAACACAGCGTGATAACTGACGGGGTACATAGACCTTGTCGGGCTCCCACACTGTGCTACACTGTAAAAACACCCTTCAATAGAAATACTCAAAGGAGTTGGGCCTGTTTTGCAAAAGTAAAAGTAACCCTGAGATAAGTCAGAAGGAAATTAATATTTCTGGAATGGCGACCCTAGTGGAAATCAATATGGCAAAAGAACACCTACTGCACACATTGTTTGTAAGGGGTGAATGGGTTGAGCAGGATGAGAATGTTTGGCTGCAGGATATCAAACAACAAGCCACTGCCACAGAATTAGATATATGGCCAGACCAGGGTCCATTACACCAGGCACTTAGTGAACTGTATATGTTATGTTATGTTATGTTACTTTGCATTTATATAGCGCCTTATGTGCCATTAGTATAGTCTCAAGGCGCTGGTAGGTTGAACGGCCTCGGGAACTGAAGTTCAAGTCAGTAGAGAGAGTAGAGAGAAGTCTAAGGTGCGTGTGAGCACCGTATATGTGTGCAGCTGGTGTGGTATTTGTGAAGTAGCTGCTTCTTAACGATAGGTGTGGTGGTTGAGAGATCAGGAGTATGTGTTCGTTCTGGCAGGTTTTTTCCAGACCGATTCTGGATGCGTTAGGCCTGAGGAGAACACCTGGCTGGAGGGTGTAACCAGCAGTGTTTTAGTTAGAGTGATGGGAAGTATGAGGCCGATGTTGGTATGAGAACAGCTATACTGAATGGTGTCATAGTATCTCTGTGTTCTAGTTGGATGATGGTGTAAGGAAGAGAGTAAGCTTGGTGATGTGATATGATGGTTTACATGTTCTTCAAATGTTCTATGCACTGTAGATCATTCCATGTATGTCGCATATTTCTATGCACTCCAATTTGTTCCATGCACTTTACATCGAGCCCATTATTAATCCGCATTAGGCACTCATCTGGACTAACATTCATCGCTTTACGCACACATCCACTCTACGCACACTTCCACTCTACGCACACATCCACTCTACGCACACATCCACTCTACGTACACATCCACTACATGCACACATCCACTCTATGCACACATCCACTCTATGCACTCAACCACTCTACGCACACATCCACTCTACGCACTCATCCACTCTACGCACTCAACCACTCTATGCACTCAACCACTCTATGCACTCAACCACTCTTCATACTCATCCACGTTAAGCACTCATCCGCCCTAGGCGCTAGTCAGCTATACGCACTCATCCGCTCTACGCACTCATCCGCTCTACATACTCATCCACACTTCACACACATCTGCATTATGTACTCATCCGCTCTATGCACTTATCCGCTCACGTACTCATCCGCTCTGGGCATTCATCCGCACTATGCACTCATCGACTCTTCATACTCAACCGCATTACGCATTCATCCATTCACGCACTCTTCCACTCTAGGCATTCATTTGCTCTAGGCACTCGACCGCTCTACGCACTCGTCCGCTCTATGCACTCGTCCGCTCTACATACTAACCCCAAGGGTAAAAGAAGACCAATGTAAAATTGACAAAATAGCATCGTACCTGTACCTCCACATTGGACTAATACAGGAAAAATATGCCGAAAACCTAGACCTGGCAAAAAGGCAAGTACAATCCCTAGAGAAGACCCAAACTGATCTGGACTCTGCAGAGCAAAGTCTACAAAAGAGCCAAGAATCAGAGAGTGAAACCAGACAGTACCTGACAAAAGTAAAAGAAGATCTGGATCTCCTGCAGCAAGAGAAGGTAGAGCAGGATACCAAATTACTGACACTGCAAAAAGAGTGTCAGGAAAGATTGGACTCTCTACAACAGAGTCAACAAAAACTGGTGCAACAATTAACTTTTAATAGAGTTTGCGCAGAACAGATGGTCGTCTTGCAAGACCAGATAGACCAATTAAAAGAATAAAATAATAAATTAATTCTTAAAGACCTTGAATACCAAACAGAGTTTGATGAAGAGCGCCAGAAAGCTGGTGCAGAAAACAAAGGGACGACCTAGCTGCACAGAGGTGTGCTCTAATTCAGGAAAGGGACGCCTTAGGCCAGGAAGTCAGCCATTTATAAACCAAGGTGGAAGAAAATCACCTGGCCCTTCAGGGACTGGGTGAACACAAAATGGACTATGGAAAGCTGTTAGAGCACACCAGGAGGGTGGAAGATGCTCTGGCAAAGAATGACCAGGCCAGTAAGACCGAACTCAGGAGATGAGTCTTCTGCAGCAAAAATTGGCCCAATACTCCCAAAGCAGGCAGGAAGCATATATAGACAATGAGGCTCTCTGTGAGAAAGATGACAGGCTCCATAGACAGATAACCATGCAGGAACAACTAATAGAGACCAGTAAGGCCTTAATAGAAGAACAAAAGGGTTAGATTCTTGCATGCCATCAGGTAGTAGGGGCTGAGAGAGATGAGGTCAGATGGGAGAGGGAAACCCCTGAGCATAACCACAGGAACCCTGGCACCAGAGACTTTAATCTATTCAATTCCATGGACTCTGCCACCCCTATGTCCACTGGCCCACATGAACCAAGGGCCACGGGGATGGTAGACTTCAACCCAATGGGGAATATGGGGCTGATAGGTTAGCACCCCCCAGAAATAGATGGGCGGGTATCTACGTACAGGTTTCCAAGTGCTAGGGCAATCTTCTCTGATCAGGGAGACTCCAGTGAGGAGAGTATCAGAGAAATGGATCCTCAGAAATATAACTCATCAAGAGATCAGGCAATGAAATTTGGTGGGGAATTCCACGAGATTAGGCCCACTAAGAGCATACTAAAAACCTCTTCTCAGCTAGGACAGTGGGGGGGTACTCAACCAATCCGGGGGGCAAGGAAGAATCAGAAGACTCTTCTGAGCGCCACAGGACCCAAGAAACTAGGCCCCCACATTCTGCCAACCTTTCCCAAGCTCGCAGAATACGAGAGGCTCTAGAAGACCAGACAGCCACCTCTGGTAGCAGTGCCTCTGAGTCAGAGGATGAGTGGACCAGGGTGACAAGAACTAAAAAGGCTAACAAAGTTAAGAGGGCTTTACTCAAGGATCCCTTGAAACAAATAAAAGCTATAAGGAGCGCCATCATGCCCTACCACAAAAATGCCAAATATTCGGTTTGGGAGCACCTTGAACTATTTGAGCAGATGATGGAAATTTTCCATCTGAAGGACAGCCAAAGCTGTATTCAGTATGTAAAGTGGACATTTTCTCCTGAGTACTCCAGCTTCTTTGCGGGGCTGGAGGATCAGAACCATTCCAGATGGTCCACCTGTAGGGTGGCCATACTGAAACATTTTTCCATTCATAGGAACCCTCAAGAGGCTTGCAAGGCAGCCTACAACTTACAATGTGGGTAAGACCAGGTCCCACAAGAATTTGTTCTGGCATTGAAATGTGCCTTTGCGCAGACCACTAGAAGGGTGCACACTGACAGTAAGGAATTTGTGAACACCTTCTTTCATTCTCTCCCTAAGTACATTATGACCCAGCTAGTGAGGGACTTTCATGAGAATAGATCAATAGACTGGGTCATTGAACAAGCAACACACATCTATGAGGTGTAGAAGCCATTGGAAAGTAAAAATACTATGAAAAGCCCCAAACCAACCGACACCTCTGCTGGTCTTAAGGTGGCGGAGGTGAAGGTTGCCCCCATTTTAGATCTGGAGATGGGTGGGGATGGGGGGGCCTAAAAACCTTCCCCTGCAGAATCTGACCAACCCCAAACCCAGAAGGCCCTCGGGCCAATCCCAAACAGGGAGCCAGGGAGGTAACCCCACAAATGGGACCCCTAAATCCCCTGACTACATCAGCCCACGCTACAAGGGAAATAGACCCATCCTGGGCTATATGTGGACTCCTCCAGCCCAAGGGGGGGATCCAACCAGACATCAGGAAACCCAGGAAACTTCCCTCCTCACTTTCCCCAGGAGGGCAGTAATCCCCTAAATGCCGGACCAAACTTCTTTCCCCAGTACCCACCAAACTTCAACCCCCAAAACAACCCATCCTTCTTTCCCCACTTTCCTGAGCCCAGACAGCCCAATCCGAGAGAGGGGAGGCCAAGGGTGGAGGGGTACCCAAACTTTCCTAACAAGGGGTATTATGCGAGAAGGGATAGTTACCCTTCCCAGGATCAACCCAGTGTAGACCTGAGAACCCTGTACCAGCCAGAGCGGGTGTCCCAACTAGAGCGCCAGGTCCAGAACATGGCACAGGATCTGGGTTGCATGCTGAGGGCTCAACAGAACACTCAGCATGGTAGCTCATAAATCCTCGAATCCAGGATCTGGTGCTCCAGAACAATGACTGGGGAAGAACTCCGACAACCCACCGGTTCCCAGGGAGGAGGCACAAGGGTAAGGGGGGTGTAAAGCCTTGGAGGAAGCTCCCTTCCCCACTGTGGAAAGCCCCTGGAAACCCAGGAACCAGAACCAAAATCTCCTGCCCCCGAAAGTCTGCAACTCAAGGAGCAGAGGGTGGGTAGGAGAAATAAAGAGCCTAAAAAGGCCCATTTTGTGGAAGAGGCGCAAATCTTCCAGTTTGAAGGAGAGGGGTTATCAGAGGATTCTGGGAAAAGGAACTTCTCCTTCAGGGATGAGGGAACTCCTCCCAAAGAAAAATGGGTCCCAAAGGATCCAAATCCAGACTGGGTAGATGGGGGGGGTCAGTTAGAACCGCCAATCATCAATCCCCAGAATGACCAGCAGGAAAATTCCTTGGTTCAAGCCCATCCTGGTGACTGCCTCCAAAAAGGGGGGGGCAGCCCAGAATCAGAACCAGGGGAACCCAAAACTTCCCCGATATCTAGCTGTCACCTTTTTCTTACAGGTTCCCAAGATCCCAAACAGAATCCTGCCCAAATCACCTCTCTGTCAGTATCCAAAGCAAGGAAATTAACCCACCACTTGGCCAAACATGTGCATTGATTTTGCCCCCTTGAGGAAAATGAGGGAAGATGTTATGTCCAAATACAGGGGCAATGTACAATTTTGGCACTGGTGGACACTGGATCCCAAGCTACTCTTCTGTCAAAAAGGGCCTTTGATCACCTGAATTCAGGAAGGGGGGAGAAATACCAAATTCCTCTCACCCCTCTTCCTGGACAACTTCAGAACTTCGACTGGAAGGAAATTCCCGTCGAGGGGACTGCGGATTTAGACATTAAAATTGGGCGACACAAGGTGAAGCACCCAGTCATAGTTGTGACTCCAGAGGGCACACCTTGTTTACTAGGGAATAACATCCTGCGTAGATTGTCTATCCTCATAGATTGTGTAAACAAGGTCCTCTGGACCCAGACTAACCGAACAATAAAATTGAAACAGAGTGTCAACCATGTTAGTTTTAAATGGCAGATGCCACATGGTTGAACAAAAACCTGACAAAATTGAATTTCACTTCCAGAATAATCAAATCCCAGACTTGACAGTAATTGCAGTAGTAAAACAAACTGGTGATGGGGAGTCCTCTCTATTTCTGAAAATCAACCTTCCTTCCAGTCTAAGGTGGCATTCCACACTGGAAGGAAACACTCTGAAATTCTATACAAATTCACAATCAGATAATCCCATACCTATAGTCCAAAAGGAGGAGAAATCAGCTCAAAGCTTGTCTGACATTCTGAAAATTGGAGAGCAGTTGTTCATCCCTATTCAGTTAAATGAGGGGAAGGACTCTGTTCTCACCCGAGTGTGTGTGAACAACGGTAAGATCTTCATCAGCAAGGCCATGTTCCGCAAACTTCCAAATGATCCAGCCATTCCCACATTTAAACTGTTAGACATATTGGAAATGGCCCTGGAAACACCCATTCCAAACATCTCCTGCCAAGCAGGTGTATGCTCAAAATCTCCATTGGCAACAAGAGCATAGTCCATAATTGTTGGGTTGTGCGAGATGTCCCTGCTGCATTTTATTTAGGCAGTGACATTCTCAATCGCTTTGCCATTAGTTTGGACCGTATCAACTTCAAAGCTTGGTCCCGATTAGCAGGTAATCCAATGGACTTTGATGACCAAGAGAAAGAATTTCGGTCAGGTCAACTGCTGCCATATGCAGTTGAAATTCAGAATGGAGAGGAAGTCACCATCCCAGAGCGGACCCGACAATTCTCACTGGAAGTAAAAATTAAAAGAGGACAGAAACTGAAAAACCCTGACGCCTTTGTCCATCTCAATTCTTTTTTCCAACAGCAAGGGTTGGGGGTAAACCCAATACCACTAGTCAACATAGAACACAACACCATTCCAATAGAGGTGGATAACAGCGACCTAAAGAGTATCTCTTTGGGCACAGGCACCCTTATTGGAATGGTGGTTGATGACCGACATTTTCCATAGATTTAGGTAATGAACTGTTAGGTCCAATCCACACGGACTGTTTTGACAGTTATAGCGACAATGACACAACACCAGACAGGATCTTCACCCGGCATGGGGGGAATTCCCTGGTGTACTCTTCGTGCCCCTATGGTAAGGAAGATGCGACCTGTGACTTCAGGAGGGATGAGGTGATCTTTCAAGTCCATGAGGACTGCCTTCCCCACCTGAAGCCATCAGTCCAAATCAGCACTTTGACCAGGGACTTCTCCACCCAGCTGGAGGAGGCCTCTGAGATAGCAAAACCAGAGGTATTTCCAGGCTTCCGGCAGATGGTGAAGAGATAGTCAATCTAGCTGTTGCCTGTGAGACTCTGGAGCAAAAGCAAAAATTGAAACAAGTTTTCTTAGATTTTCAAGATTTCTTTGCGGTGGTTTCATATGACTTTGGTCGCACGGACATCCACACAACAACAATTCCCACGGACCCTGGCATGACTCCAGTGTTTGTGAAGCAATATCGCTTACCGCTCACATCAATGGAGTCCCTTACTGACATAATTAAGAACCTTGAGTCCCATGGGATAATTAGTCCAGTCCACAGCACCTTCAATAATCCAGTGCTGGGTATTTTGAAACCAAACGGCCAGTGGAGACTCTGTGCTGATCTAAGGGAACTCAAAAAACGGGTCCATACTTCCCGATGGCCTCTTCCCTACATTGACCAAGGGCTGCGTCAGATCCAGGGGTCAAAAGTATTCACTGCAATAGACCTAACCAATGGGTACTGGACTGTACCTGTTAGTAGGGAGGACCAATACAAACTGGCCTTTATCTTTGGGGGGCAGAAGTACACTTGGACCCGGACTTCCTTCGGACACATCAACTCCGGCAATTAATTTAATATCTTTCTACACAAGGTCATGCCCGACCTGGGTGAGAGGGGTAACCTGGACTATGTAGATGATATTCTAGTCAAAAGCTCAACTGTAGAGGAACACATAGAGGAACACATAGCGGAGATCCATTATGTCCTGACACAGTTGAGGGCTGCCGCAGCAAAACTGTCCTTTCAAAAGCCACAGTGGTGCAGAACACGTGTCAATTATTTGGGGCATGAGGTAACTCCTCAGGGTCTCTGTCCCCAGGAAAAGAAAGTAGAAGCACTCCAGAAAATGAAAGACCCACAACTCCTGCGGGACCTAAGGAGCTTCCTTGGACTAACTAATTACAGCAGAAAGTTCATCACAAGACCCCGATCCATCTTTTGAAGGGGGGGTCAAGTGGGAGTGGGGTCCAGAACAAGCCGAGGCAGTAAAACAACTCAAAAGAAGATCTCACAAGCGCCTTGCCCAGCTTACCCTGTCAAAAACAAGGAGTTCTTCTTGGTGACAGGGTTCTCAAATACATGCTTGACTGCAGTATTATATCTAAAGCATGACAAGGTCAATAAAGTAATCTCCTATGCGAGTAATACTTTATCCTCTGTGGAGTAAAAATTCAATGATTATGAGAAGGCACTCCTGGCAACGGTGTGGGCATTGAAGAATGACCGCCCGTTCATCCAGGGCGAACATATCATTGTCGAGACTCCACACCAACCTTTGCAAAATCTTCAAAGTGACAGAATTCAAACCGGAAATGTGAGTAATTCCCAAAGTACTTCCTAGATTCTGTCAATGCAAGGCTTTCCTGTGGAGGTCAGATATGGCCAAAACAAGAAGAGTCTCCTCGCGCAAGGTCTGGCTGACTTGCCTGATTGTGCCAGTGAAAACTGTCTCGAGGACGAAAGTCTTAAAATCAAGGACAACATGGAGGCCTACCTTAATTCCCCACACAAAGTCTATGAAGAAGACCAGTGTGAGGGAATGCCCACTGTCTATGTGGAAGGGTACTCCTACCATGTTGACAACAACGGGGAAAAGGAACTTGTTGCCGGCTTAGGGAATGCATGGGTGAATGATGCCCCAGAACTCTCCGCTGGGTACAAAATTGGTCCCCGAAGTAGTCAAGTGGCAGAGTTGATGGCATCCTCACCGGTGTCCAACACCAACTCCACGAAGTGCTCATAATCACAGACTCAGGTTATGTACGGAATGGGTTCGTGGAGCACCAGGTTAACTGGAAAGCCAGAGGCATGCTATGTGCTAATAATAAACCATTGAAACATGGGAAATTAATACAAAATATTGATGATGAGGTCACCTAAAATGGGATGACCATCTACTGGAAAAACATCAAGTGTCATTCTAAAGTAGAGGGACCAGACAAAACTGGAAATGACCTAGCTGATCAGCTGGCCAAAACCGGAGCCATCCAAGGGGATCTACTGGAGATCGAGTCCCTGTTGGGGGAAATTCAGGTCACTGCTATCACTAGGTCCCAAACAAATGCTCACAATGAACTCCCAACTACAAAATGGAGTAAGGAGACCCCAGATGGTGATTTGATTACAGCTTAAAAAGGGGATCCAATAATTGGTAACATTTATCAACACATTGAGGACCCTGAGAACTTTCCCCTGGTGGATATCAATTACATTGGGAAAGGGGACCTCAGAGTGTTGATGAAATGTGCAAAAAATGTTCTGAATCCAAGACGGTTTGTTGGTGAGTAGATCCATAGCTGGCCATGACCAGTGGGTGGTCCGTACCTCATTCCGAAGCCTGATGCTAAGTCACGTTCATGATGCGGCCACAGCCGGTCATCGGGGGTTTCATGCGACACTAGAAATCTTGCGAGAGGTTGCATACTGGCCAGACATGGGGCAGGACCTCGACCAATACTTGAAGGGGTGTCTTGTGTGTGCACAATTTCAGCCAACATCACTCACACACGGTGCTCCCCTCCAAAAGAGGGGGATGACACTTCCTTGCTCAGATTTACAAGTCGATTTTATCGGGCCCGTGATTCACTCCTCTAGGGGGAACAAGGACATGTTGACCGTAACATGCTCGTTCACTAAATGGGTGGAATGTCTCCCGGCCCCAAATTGCAAGGCAGAAACAGCAGCTGCCCTGATGATCAACCAAATCTTCTCACGTTTTGTACTGCCCCAAAGGATTGAGTTAGACCGAGGTAGCCACTTCACTAGCGAAGGGATGACAAAGATGTGAGAGATACTAGGGGTCAAAAGGAAACTACACATTGCCTACCGGCTAGCCTCTAGTGGTGAAGTTGAGAGATACAACAAGACTATTGTGAGCATATTAAAAAAGTTTGTGGCAGATTCTGGGCCAAGTTGTGACATTCGATTACCTCTTTTCCTGATGGCCATCAGATCTACCCATTCTTCTGCAACAAAAATGTCTCTGTTTGAGCGGATGACTGGACGAAGGATGGTGCTACCCCAACATCTGCTCTACAGAAACCAAAAGCAGACCTTGATAAAGGCCTCCACAACTCATGAGTATGTTGAGAATCTGAGAAAACACCTTCAACATGCTTTTGCATATGCTCAGCGGAAGCTAGAAAGGTCTGCAGACAGTATGAAGACCCATTATTACCTTAAGACAACTAAAAAAGAATACCAAGAAGGAGACCCGGTCTACTTGTACAATTTCCAAAGGAACCAGGACAAAGAGTGGAAATTCTTCCCAATTTGGCGGGGTCCTTTTGAAATTGTAGACAGAATCTCACCAGTCGCCTACAAAATCTGCATCCCCAAGGGCAGTTTGGCAGAAGGGGAAGATAAGTGGGTCCACATAAACCCTCTGAAGAGTTGCTATCCCAGGCATACTTTGCGTCAAATACAGGAGCCAACTGGAAACCCAGAGGTGGACATTCCGGCCACCTAGAAGATTCCACCTGTTAAAACCATTCCACCCGCTAAAATCATTAGTAATTACAGGCAGGGAATAGTGTAAACTGTATTGAATGCATGCATCTGCCCCACTATATGAATAGTAGTGGGGAAATTTACATAACCATGCTCTGTTCTGTCTCATAGCACTGGAACCAAGAATTTATAAGTACCAAGGAGGACCACTCGGGGACCGGTAGGAAAGACCCAAGGGGCCTGGAGTATCGCTCCATACTCCCATCCAGAACTGGCAGGGACAACATGTCGATCCAGCAGTGATGCGAGAAGCAGACGACTTTCTCCACCTGCACCAAAGAAAGAAAGAACATCCCAATCTCCCGACTACCCCTTGATGGGCGTTCAAACTCAAGTCGTGAGGGGGGGCTCTGTGGGATGTCTTAACCCACTTCTACTCTGCCATGCGGCATCACTGTGTTCTGATGGTGCCAAGAACATCAAAATGGCTGCAAAACCCTTGTGTGCGCCAAAACCTCTGAAAATTGTGCTTTGCAAAGCACAAAAAGACAGCTGCCCAATCTGCCAAGCATGTTGTCAGTGGTGGAATGGAGAGCTCACTCCTGAAACATGTCACTGGGCTCCACAACATGTGAAAATGGAGCACAGAAGGCAAAGCTGTGCTTTGCTAAAGGAAACCCCCAAATCTTGCTTTAAATCCTTTTTTGTTTGTTGCTGAAACTGCAGAATGTTGGTACAAAACACCCTCAAACTTCCAAAATTCTTACTGGGTGCTACAATTCGCATAGTATAAGAAATCATTGTGAACCTACAATGTCCTGAAGAACTGAAAGCATCAAGGGATTTCAGCAGCAAAAGTGGCCTGTCTGTGGATCTGTCAAAATCTGGGTGCAGTACCCTAGGCCACCTGAATGACAGCTGTCAGAGGCCTGCAGGATTAAACTTTTAACATGTATAAACTAAAATCAAATGTTTGCAATCTAAGAGGCCTGGTATTGAGAGTAACCCATCTTGTAATTGTTTTGATTCTATGGTTTAAAATCTTGAATAGGTATTTAGCTTTGATGTGATCCCACACGTTTTTTGTATGTTAAGGGAAAATTCAACAGAATGAACAGTTAAAATAAGCTGGCTAAAGCTACCAAACCGGAATAACAGCTTTCCTCACAGAGGCAAGCCCCCCCCCCCAGCTCCCTCCACAAGGAAATCACACAAAAGCGATAATTATAGGTTGGGGAAGAACCTGGTCTGCAGTGGGGAAGGAAACAATGAACAGCTGCAAAGCAGGAAAGGCTAGGTGTGAGGACCGTCATAAATGGAGGCAGACCCAAACAGCCATCTGTGGCTGAACATTCACAAAGAACATTTTGTTTAAACACATATAACTTGCCACTTACAATTGTCAAAAACGCAAAAATAACAGAATTGTAAATCTAAATTTTGGCTGCACATTTCAAGAGGCGGCAAAATCATGTGACATATTTTGGAAGGAAACGCCAGAAGATGTGATTTTACACCACATGTATTTCTGCTAAAAGTATGACACTTTATACACTTATGCCCAGGTTATACATGCACACTTGTAGAAATCTGTTGATAAATTGGATATTGTGTTCCGGATGAAAAGGGCAAAATTCTGTGAAAAGCAGACACAAGATCCCACAGCTACGGGTTTTGGAAGAGTAGGTGCTGTACAAAGTATGTAATCTGTATATGTGGTTGTTGTAGAGGTTGCACATGTGTAAATATGTATTGTGTCAAAAGTAGATTTTGTGTTCAAGAGGCTAGGGGTGGACTCTAAGCCTCATAAATCCACACCATAAAGGTGACACACTGTTTTTCTCCTCCTATCAAGGCAGAGAGGAGATTCTGACCAATCCTTGTCAAAGGGGCGAGTTTAGGCTAAACCAGCACACACACACCCTTTATCATAGCATAGATAGAGACAGCAGAGGGCAGAAAAACACTGACATAATCACCCACTATCCGAATACTGGCGGAGTACCCTGCTGCAGAACTTTTCATCTTCCTTGCTCCAGACTCCAGAAACTTGGCAAAGCAGAACCCATTGCATAGCTTAACCACTTTCAGCTAGGCCTCAATTTCCAGAACCAACCCCACAAACCTAAAGGGTGCATAATACTATAGCCGGGCTGCACTGTACTGCTTGCCATCTAAAAGAATTTTCATCAGAACCAAAAAGGGCAGATCTGATCCAGTCCTGTGCCGTGCTGTGACCAGAGTGCATTGCAGATCCAGTCCTGTGCCGTGCTATGACCAGAGCGCCTTGCAGATCTAATCTGATGTGCCCAGCTGTCTGTCCCAGAACCAGATTTCCTTCCCTGACCAGAATTTTGATGGACCAGAATCCTGACGGTTCTGCTTCAAAACATATATAGTGAGTATCTATAGATAGAACTGTGTTACTAGCCTATGTACCTTGCTTAGTCAATCCTTATCATAAACCCATCCTATCTTGTTTTCAGAACCTGCATTGTTAGGAGTACTTTTGAATTGTCTGAACTCTCTATCCTATCCCTCCTATCTTCCTCCTGTATTAGTATTGCTAAAACTATCTTTGCGCTGATCTTTTCTCATCTGAAGAAGGCGAGTCCCGGGCAGGCAGTCATTCTGATCAAGTGGCTGTGTTCTTGTGGAGATTCATTTAGTTCATAGTCATCCTCTAGTGTTAGAAATCCCATTTGTCATTTTAAAAGCGCATTCCCGTTTTCCATTCTTGCACCTATCTCGAAAAAACAACCTGCACTAAAATGTCCATAACTTCCTCAGTTCTTGTGCTAGAAACAAAATACTAAATTTCAACTTTTGCTTATAGCTAACATCCACAGCTTTAAATCACATCACAAATCCTTATGGTTCTCCCGTTATCGTGATTATCACACAGTGAAAAGTTTGCCACAAATTTCTTTTTTGGGAAATTCTGACACGTGTAAAACAGCTTTTGATTGCTTCCGACTTTAATTTTAAGATTTCAAACTGTTTCTTGGTATTAAATCATTGCTTGAGTTTGTGCACAACTATCCAAAGTGGCTCCCATTAGAATTCATGCAATTTCAGCAATTTTGACCATATTAGTGTTTTTGCCCAATCCACTCTCAAGATAACTTTAAAGCCATTCTGGCAGCTTGACAGTCAATTCCGTTTTTCTCTTGTGTTTGCTGGGGGAAAGTGTGATTGTTATTTTGTTTAAATAATGCCATTCCTGAATACCTGCTCTCTCCTTCCATCTCTTTACATTGCCTTTTGGGGGGTTGAGGGGGGTGCAGGGGGAACCTTTAACCACAGTGCTATCTGATCTGCACCCATACACAAAGTATTATTTCTGTGCTGAATTGTTTTACTCACTATTACTCCTTGTGTATTAAAGAGATTATTCACTGTTATATCACCCCATAGTTGATTATTGTGTACCCATAAAAACATAGTGTGATTACATTGTAAATACATAAAATAAATATTTTAACTTTGCAAACCAGCCTGATTCCTGGTTCAGTGTGACCGGGGGGAGAGGGGTTTAGGAGAGGGGCGTGATACGAGTGGTATATCATTCAGAATAAAGAACTTTTAGACAAAAATAAATAAGGATTTCAGTTGTGCATTACCCGCTAGGCATTGACTGTGTGTGCCAGATTTAAATCACTTACACTACCCCAGGCAGTGCATCAGCCTGATCCCCAGCACCTAGCCAAGGCAGGTTCTACTCACAAAGGGTGTACAAGGCCATGCTGTCCCACCGCACCATCATAGTCCAGCAGGTCATTGCCACCTAACACCAATTCTCAGCCTCCTGGCATACATTTAGCACTACATACAGCATAAAAGTGAGACAGATGAAGGCTCCTTAAAGTGCTCCATTTCTGTTCCAAGGTCAGTTTCCAGGGCGCTGTGGTCCCGGAGCATGGTATCACTCAGCTATGATTCTCTTCCATCGTGTCACATGTGTTGACAGCCATGATGTCTCTCACCTCATATCCTCCTCTACTACTCCAATGACCCTAAAACACATGAGATCCGGTTTGTATGTAATACCAAGCTTCTCAAACATGATTGGAGCGCTATACTGTATACACATGGGCATTGTGGCACCCAGGGCAAGAGAGCAGACCTTTATCAACAGATGCATGCAACCCTGCATCATTTTGCAGACGCTCTGTGATGCGGACCTGCTATTCAGGCACATGACTGCAAGATTCACTGCATCTACACATAACTCCATGCTCCTCGATCAGAGAAACCTCCCATGCATTAGCAAAGGATTGCCCCCACACAGGGCATGACTGCTGGGTATTTCCATGAGAGCTCATCACCTTTGCAATGTACATCATTACAGAGATGATCCATCTCGTTGAGGCCAGGTGCTGCATGTCGTACACCTTAGCCGGAGAAACTGGAGAAGATGCCTGATCAGAAAATTGCAGTGATGAGCATGACAGGCAGCCATATTTACAGAACTAGCAAATTAACAATTAGGATGCATTAGTCCTTCCTGAAGACCTCATCCATCTTTTTTTTTTAGACAGAAGTGAGTGCATCAACAACAGATGAGCACAAAGTCCACTTTTCCCACCGTTTACATATATGCAACAGAACTTAACAAACGGAACGCATTAACCACTCAAAACGGTTATTATAAGGGTAGACTTGTAAACTTGCTGCTGCCCGATTCAGTGTGAGGTATGAAGTACTGATGTAATGATGTCCAGGTATTAACTCTGAAACAATTACAGAAACCTGGGTGCAACACAATAAATCCAGGGATGAACTGGGGAAATCAATGGGCCTCATTACGAGTCTGGCGTCCCGGATTTAACGCCACCGGTATAACCATACCGGCACCGTTTCTGTGAAAGTCAAATCACGACCCACGATTCCAGAAAAACCACCACCACAAACCGCCACCACGGAGTTAGGGGACCCGTAAAATGCATCGGTGGGGAAACTCCCAAGTTACCGGCAACACCAAACACCATGGGCATCACGAGTACCACGGACATGGAAACACTGCCATAAAAATGGCGGAAAAACCATGGCCACGGAGGCGGTATCGGCGCCACCGCTAACATGATGTTAAGCAGTGCCTGGTGAGCTGAATCAGACCACAGGTGCAGCAAATGAGCCCAGCTGGACCCAGCAGGCCACTAGAAGTCTACAAAAAGGTCACACCCTCATCCAGGCCAACTCCAAGCACAACTATGCAGGCAGCATCTGCAGCAGCATTGGGACTGGGGCTATTGAACCTACTGGCAGCACTGCACGTGATGGCAGTAATGGTGCAGAGAAGGATGAGGCGGAGGCAGAGGCTGAGGAGGCGCAGGCAGCAGTTAGCAAACCCTGCACCCATGCCAAACCCAATTGTGCAGCTGGCTCGACCCCACAGGCAGCCTGCAATACCCCGCATCAGGGCCTCACCCTGGAAACTGACCGCGGGACAGATCCACACTTTATACCGGCTGGACCGTCCAACAATTATGTACATCACCGCCATGATTGAGGACATCATCAGCCACATTGCCATTTCGACCGCAATCCCCCCCTCCTGAAGGTGGTGTCAGTACTACATGTTCTAGGCACCAGAACTTATCAGCACACAGTTGGTGAGCTGCACAGGCTCTCACAACCCTGTTTCTCTAAAATATTGGGACAGGTACTGGATGCCCTGCTGCGCCATGTGTCAAAATACATCGCCCTACCCCGTACGCTTGCAGAGGTTATTGCCACCAAGTTGGCCTTCCATGCCATTGCGGCCATGCCAAATTGCATAGGTGCAGTAGACTGCACCCACATAGAGCTGACAGTACCACGTGCAATGTAGATGGTATACCGCAATAGGAAACAGTACCACTCACTGAATGTACAGATGGTATGTGACGCGGACAAGTGATTACACCTTGCTGCGCACGTTTCCCGGGGTCAACGCATGACTCAACGGTCCTGCAGAATTCAACATTGCCACGCTACAAGGAACGCTAGGCTGCACAAAGCACATGGCTATTGGGTGAGTACAACTGCCAATGCACAGGCCCTGTGGACGGGGGTTGTGTGTCCAGGGCAATGTCCTATGTGAGTGGGCTGCTACAACTGCACATGCATCACCCCCTGGCCCATATAATGGACGGTCAGCATAACCCACACATTACAAAGCTATACATGACAGGTTGGCACAGTGTGCCCGTACACACCCTGCCAAATGAGACATACGACCAATACTACCACAAGGCCATACAACTTGAGCCACTCAATACAGCCACCCACACTATGCACCACTGCCCCCCAATGCACATGATGACTGCACATGAGACATCCTGCAACAACCACATCATCATAGCCTATTGATTGACTCCTCCATGTGTGTACGTCATTGCACAATCAGAAAAAGACAACAGGGTAAATTATGGCTCAAAGAGCCAGGATGGCAACTGCCTTCCCAAACCGTAGGGAGTAACTGGTACACAGGGAACGGTATGCTGGGGAAAAAAGGAGCTCTCGGCTTTCCATGAATGGCTCAATACACGCAACATCCATTTGCATTTCACCATGGAACAAGACAGAAGCCAGACCCACTTTCTGGATCTAGTAATTATGGCCTCACAAGGCGGGCTCATTTCTAAAGTTTACCGTAAAAACATGGATAGGAATTCCCTCCTTGCATACTCAAGCTACCATCCCCAATCTCTCAGAGATAACTTACCGTTTGGCCAATTTCTGAGGTACCGCCGTCTCTGTAGTAGGACGGAAGACTATACTGCTCAGTCTAAGACTCTCAGAAACCAACTCATCGAACGAGGCTATCCGCAGAGGATTGTCCGGAATACATACAGAAGGGCCAGAAGCATCCCACGCGCATGTACCCTTGAACAACACCAAAAGGACCCAGATGTGACAACTATCACGGCTGTACTGAGTTATTCTCCTTTACTTAATAAGATCAAAAAGGAGATCAAATCTCTATGGCCTATTCTCAACACAGGTGTGTCTAACATGCCCACGCCACGGTTTGCACTAAAAAGAAGACGCAACCTGAGAGACACTCTCGTCAAAACGGTGCAGCCAGATACGGACACCGCCAAGAACACACAGGTCACCCTATGGAACCAGACCAACCCTGTGGGCCATAGCCCTTGTGGCCTTTGTTCAATGTGTACTCAGACAGCTCGGAGCACCAGTCTTGACATTGGCTGGACCACTCCTTGGATTCAGAAATTTTTCACCAACTGCAACACCAAAGGAGTAATTTATATGATTACCTGTCCGTGCCACCTGCGCTATATTGGGATGACTGCCCGAGAAGTGAAGAAACGGATGATTGAACACAGATCTTGCATCCGCACTAAGAAACTCACAGCACCTATGGTTCCGCATTTTCTGGCGGAAGGACACACAGCAGAATCTTTTCAATGGACCATTTTGGAAAAAATAAAACACCCGAAGCGAGGAGGTAACTACCACGCCATACTCTTTACTCAAGAACAGAAGTGGATCTTCCGTTTGAACACCTGCAAACAAGGGTTGAATGAAGCAATGCAGTGGCAAGAACTCGCGGTGCTACAACATTGAACTACGATTTTCCATGAATCACTATCCACTGGCAGATGCATCTGTGTGGTTAATGGGACAACATATGCAATGTTTTGATGCAATTTGTTTTCCCTCCTTCTCTGCTACATGTTATTCTGGTCCATTCACTTATGTCTCCTTTTTCTACCCATTACCCTTGATTATTTCACTTCACTGGCCCTTCCTTTGATCTATCCATCTGTTCATTCGGGGATCCTAAACACCAGTTCTTTACAGTTCCTTTATTGGTTTTTTACAGTTTCTTCATTGTTTAATGTTTATTTCTTGGCATCACTTCTACTGTTTCCATTCTTTCCTTGCTGCAGGCTTTAACCGCTTAAGCACCTTTCCATTGGTCACTCTCCACACTCTCTACTCGTGATCCAGGCACCTTCCTCACAGCCCGCCCCCCTGTGGGCCAATATGTAAGCTCTGTCCCCCCTCCCCCTGCCTGCCCCGTCACGAGCCCGGTCCTGTTCATACACACACCCACCGACCAGCAATTGGTTCCGCGCGGGCCCACGTCTTCGTATGGGCTACGCCTTACCCGGCTCCTCCCCTGCCTTTTAACTCGGTACATGGCCACTCCTTTCCCAGCACGGTAGTAGACATACACCTCCCCTAACGTGATTGGCCGCCCGCGACCTAGACCTCTGCCCGGGTTGCGCCTGTGATAGGCCACCATTCCTCTCTGACGCCCGTAAAACCGATTGGCTCATGTGCCCCTTACGAACGGTGCCACGCCCCCATGCAGCGTCAGACATAGCAGGTATCTACCGCTGCAGCCGCACAGTACACCTACAGCCTTGGGACCGAGCAGGCCGCGCGCGCCCACGTCACCTCACGGGCCACGCCTTGCTCGGCTCTCCCCCAGCCTTTTTACTCTATACATGGCCGCTCCTGTCCCAGCCCGTTAGCAGACATACACCTTCCATAACGTGTTTAGATTGGCCGCCCGCGATTCAGATCCCTGCCCGGGTTGCGCCTGTGATAGGCCACTTATCCTTGTAAATACCCGTGACGTGGCAAAAGCCGATTGGCTTACGCGCCCCTCACGCACGGTGCCACGCCTCCATGCAGCGTCAGATATAGCTGGCATTTACCGCTGCAGCCGCACAGCACACTTACAGCCTTGGGACCGAGCAGGCTGCAGCTTTTCAGTGCTCGCCCCGTTTTTCCTCAGGTAGGCGAATTTCCTCGCGCTCCTTTCAGCGTTCCTCTCGGCTCATCCAGTCCCTCATCCGTCTCGCCTTCTCCGTAGGTACGCCATTGGAGAGAGCTCATTTTCGGCTCTCAACTGACCTCCTGGATAGCACAGCTATCCCCTCCAGGTAGGTCCCTTTCCCTGCACACCCCATTTTTCGTTCCCTTTCCTCCTTTTTCCCTCCACCCTTTCCCTTTCCTCACGTGCACAGATCCTGTCACTTTTCCCTCCTTCCCCCACGGGGTTGATTTGTCTATGTTTTTAGCCACCATTAGATTGGCTCTTTGCTCTGAATTGGTGAGCACCTTGTTTGTGTTAGCATTCACTTGCCTTGTAACAGGTTCTTTAGCTGCACTCTGGATGTACTTTTGTTGCAACATTGCAGTTAGAGGCCAATTCATGCCCTCTCTGCAATTATGTTTCTTGTGTCTCCCCTCCCAGGATCCACTTTGCAGCCTGTCATCACTGCCCTACTAAGAGGACAGACACTATTCAATAGCACATGAAGATTGATCTTGTCCTGAAGAAGATGGTTGGTAATCAGTCATGAACCATCGAAACCGGTCGACCTTACCTGTTGTGGCTCCACCACAACATTTTATGATACCCCCAAGACCAATAGGGGTTACTGCATGAAATTGAGAGAAAACCCAAAAAGTATTGGTTTTCCCATCCCACACCAAGTGGGTCAGTGCATTTTTTTAGCGATTATTTGGTACTTTGGTAATCACCCTCTTGGACAACCACCCTTTTGCAAGGAACTTTCTAGTCATTAGTGTTAAAATAAAGTTACATGACTATTCCAATGCCTCAATCTTTGCAGTTTTGATTGCCAGCTGCCTAGATTTAAAAAATGCGAGATTGAATTCCCCTCTCGCACTTTTGCATATTTGCGCTGGTTGTCCTCACCTTCACCCCGCACCAGACCAGCTTCTCACCCTGTGTCCAAGAGGACAGGACAACGGTCCATAGAAATATCACTAGTTGTCTGGTCTTGCCCTTACCGGCAAGTTGATGAATTTTTTCCCCAGCATACCGTTCCCTGTGTACCAGTTACTCCCTACGGTTTGGGAAGGCAGTTGCCATCCTGGCTCTTTGAGCCATAATTTACCCTGTTGTCTTTTTCTGATTTTCGCACAACTGTAACCAGTTGTTGGGTTTGATTTATTCAAATAGTAGAAAGGCCGGACCTCTTCCAGCCTTTCGACACATTTTTAGTTACTTAGCACCTCTAGAAAAACCTACCCCTTTTCTCTTCCCTTCCCCTTCCATCACTCCCACACCATGGCAGAAGGTCATTACCTAGCTTTTGCGGAAGAACTAGTTGATGACATCCTGGCCAATCCATCCTTGCTTGGGATTGACCTGGCACCTAACATCAACAGTAACACCGATGAATGGAATGAAATAGAAATTCTCAAGAAAAAGATCATCCGCTCCGAACTTCATGGAGCCCTCATGACAGAATACCTGAGGGCCCACGCTGCCCCAAATGGACTCATCATCCGTATAGAACCACGGATTTTCCTAGACAATCTCCAGTTCAGAAAAGATTGGTCCTTCATTGCGAACAAATGTACTCGGGACTGGCTGATTCTAATTATCAATACAGCTAAAACAGTTACAGATAAATTATTAGCAGAACTCACGATCAAAAGTAACACTCTTAAAACCAAGATTGCAATTGACGTATACACAGCAAAATTAGCTCTTTTGGAAACATCTTTGAAAGAATTTAAAGACACCAATCTCAATAGAAAAATATTGAAGCTCAAAAAAGACTTGCAGAACTTCACTCATGTAAAAGTCTACCCGTATGTTGCCGATGAATATTTCACAGATGAGGCACGACAGTCAAGGAGAGATGCAGCACAATTGCGGTTTCAGAACTCACAGAGAAGCCAAAACAGGTCATGGTCTAACTCCAGTTCTAACTCCGGTAACAGCTCTGGCGGCTATGGACGTCAATGTTCAAGAGTCCATTACAACATCCCTGTACCACACAACACCCCTGCGGTACCTTTTTTAGGCCAGCGAGGCAGAGGGCCACGCGGACCCAGATGGCGCGCACCGCCACAGCCGACGGTTGTAACACGCAGCAGAGGACAGGCAACAACTTTTCCACCTCCCTTATTATGAACAAATCATCGCACCAATTGACTCGACCAGAGGAAGAGATCCTGCAAAAGGGCCTCTCATTCATACCTACAGCAAGATACGATCCTTTTCAAACCCGGATCGAATGCTATCAACTCTTACGGAAAATACATCTGCAACAATTTTTTGAAGATAAATCTAATCCACAAACGGATGTCACTGGCCTTAGACCCAGCTCTCAGTTTTGCGTACCATCAAGCGCGTACACGGCCGAATCCATCACGTTTGAACAAGCCCTCATGAAAAAACTCTCATAAATTGAAGATAACATTCCATTCGTTCACAACAACTGCACCAAAATCCAACTTGGTGCCCTCTCTGCTCTTGCTAAAAATCAAGCCATAATCATCAAACCGGCAGATAAAGGAGGAGCTATAGTCATTCAGAATACCAACGACTATAATGATATGGTGAATGCCCTGGTCTGCGACACCTCCAGTTACAAAATACTTCGCAGTGACCCAACAGCCTCCCTGCAGGCTTTGATAGCCCCTATCATTGAAGAAGCGGAAGCAGAAGGATATGTCAGCTCAAGGGAAGCAGCTTTCCTTACGCCACTGCATCCAAGGACTCCAGCCATGTACGCCCTTCCAAAAATACATAAAACCACCCTGCCGACTCCGGGCCGTCCCATTGTTTCCGGGATTCAGTCTATTCTGGAACCATTATCTCAATACGTAGACTTTTTCATTAAGGATGAAATTCCAAAAATGCAATCCTATGTAAAAGACTCCACAGCTATGCTCATTCTTCTTGACTCTGTACAATTCAACCCAGAACTTGATTGGCTAGTCACCATTGACATCGAATCTTTGTACACCAAAATCCCACAACAAGAAACTCTAACCATGCTCAAAGATCTCCTTGATTCAGGCATCGACCTTCACGAGGTACCTTCCACCTTCATATCCTCCTTGGCTGAAATAGCCCTCACGAAGAACTACTTTATGTTCAATGACCAATTCTATCAACAGATCTCGGGCACTGCGATGGGTGCGACCTTCGCACCGAGTTTGGCCAATCTCTATGTCAACTCCTTTGAGCTCCAGCATATATATGCGCCAAACAATCCTTTTCGTGACAAACTGCTCATCTGGCGACGCTATATAGATGATATTTTTATCATCTTCAGAGGCTCTAATGAGGAGCTCTCGGCTTTCCATGAATGGCTCAATACACGCAACATCCATTTGCATTTCACCATGGAACAAGACAGAAGCCAGACCCACTTTCTGGATCTAGAAATTATGGCCTCACAAGGCGGGCTCATTTCTAAAGTTTACCGTAAAAACACGGATAGGAATTCCCTCCTTGCATACTCGAGCTACCATCCCCAATCTCTCAGAGATAACTTACCGTTTGGCCAATTTCTGAGGTACCGCCGTCTCTGTAGTAGGACGGAAGACTATACTGCTCAGTCTAAGACTCTCAGAAACCAACTCATCGAACGAGGCTATCCGCAGAGGATTGTCCGGAATACATACAGAAGGGCCAGAAGCATCCCACGCGCATGTACCCTTGAACAACACCAAAAGGACCCAGATGTGACAACTATCACGGCTGTACTGAGTTATTCTCCTTTACTTAATAAGATCAAAAAGGAGATCAAATCTCTATGGCCTATTCTCAACACAGGTGTGTCTAACATGCCCACGTCACGGTTTGCACTAAAAAGAAGACGCAACCTGAGAGACACTCTCGTCAAAACGGTGCAGCCAGATACGGACACCGCCAAGAACACACAGGTCACCCTATGGAACCAGACCAACCCTGTGGGCCATAGCCCTTGTGGCCTTTGTTCAATGTGTACTCAGACAGCTCGGAGCACCAGTCTTGACATTGGCTGGACCACTCCTTGGATTCAGAAATTTTTCACCAACTGCAACACCAAAGGAGTAATTTATATGATTACCTGTCCGTGCCACCTGCGCTATATTGGGATGACTGCCCGAGAAGTGAAGAAACGGATGATTGAACACAGATCTTGCATCCGCACTAAGAAACTCACAGCACCTATGGTTCCGCATTTTCTGGCGGAAGGACACACAGCAGAATCTTTTCAATGGACCATTTTGGAAAAAATAAAACACCCGAAGCGAGGAGGTAACTACCACGCCATACTCTTTACTCAAGAACAGAAGTGGATTTTCCGTTTGAACACCTGCAAACAAGGGTTGAATGAAGCAATGCAGTGGCAAGAACTCGCGGTGCTACAACATTGAACTACGATTTTCCATGAATCACTATCCACTGGCAGATGCATCTGTGTGGTTAATGGGACAACATATGCAATGTTTTGATGCAATTTGTTTTCCCTCCTTCTCTGCTACATGTTATTCTGGTCCATTCACTTATGTCTCCTTTTTCTACCCATTACCCTTGATTATTTCACTTCACTGGCCCTTCCTTTGATCTATCCATCTGTTTCATTCGGGGATCCTATACACCAGTTCTTTACAGTTCCTTTATTGGTTTTTTACAGTTTCTTCATTGTTTAATGTTTATTTCTTGGCATCACTTCTACTGTTTCCATTCTTTCCTCGCTGCAGGCTTTAACCGCTTAAGCACCTTTCCATTGGTCACTCTCCACACTCTCTACTCGTGATCCAGGCACTTTCCTCACAGCCCGCCCCCCTGTGGGCCAATATGTAAGCTCTGTCTCCCCTCCCCCTGCCCGCCCCGTCACGAGCCCGGTCCTGTTCATACACACACCCACCGACCAGCGATTGGTTCCGCGCGTGCCCACGTCTTCGTATGGGCTACGCCTCCCCTGCCTTTTAACTCGGTACATGGCCACTCCTTTCCCAGCACGGTAGTAGACATACACCTCCCCTAACGTGATTGGCCGCCCGCGACCTAGACCTCTGCCCGGGTTGCGCCTGTGATAGGCCACCATTCCTCTCTGACGCCCGTAAAACCGATTGGCTCATGTGCCCCTTACGAACGGTGCCACGCCCCCATGCAGCGTCAGACATAGCAGGTATCTACCGCTGCAGCCGCACAGTACACCTACAGCCTTGGGACCGAGCAGGCCGCGCGCGCCCACGTCACCTCACGGGCCACGCCTTGCTCGGCTCTCCCCCAGCCTTTTTACTCTATACATGGCCGCTCCTGTCCCAGCCCGTTAGCAGACATACACCTTCCATAACGTGTTTAGATTGGCCGCCCGCGATTCAGATCCCTGCCCGGGTTGCGCCTGTGATAGGCCACTTATCCTTGTAAATACCCGTGACGTGGCAAAAGCCGATTGGCTTACGCGCCCCTCACGCACGGTGCCACGCCTCCATGCAGCGTCAGATATAGCTGGCATTTACCGCTGCAGCCGCACAGCACACTTACAGCCTTGGGACCGAGCAGGCTGCAGCTTTTCAGTGCTCGCCCCGTTTTTCCTCAGGTAGGCGAATTTCCTCGCGCTCCTTTCAGCGTTCCTCTCGGCTCATCCAGTCCCTCATCAGTCTCGCCTTCTCCGTAGGTACGCCATTGGAGAGAGCTCATTTTCGGCTCTCAACTGACCTCCTGGATAGCACAGCTATCCCCTCCAGGTAGGTCCCTTTCCCTGCACACCCCATTTTTCGTTCCCTTTCCTCCTTTTTCCCTCCACCCTTTCCCTTTCCTCACGTGCACAGATCCTGTCACTTTTCCCTCCTTCCCCCACGGGGTTGATTTGTCTATGTTTTTAGCCACCATTAGATTGGCTCTTTGCTCTGAATTGGCGAGCACCTTGTTTGTGTTAGCATTCACTTGCCTTGTAACAGGTTCTTTAGCTGCACTCTGGATGTACTTTTGTTGCAACATTGCAGTTAGAGGCCAATTCATGCCCTCTCTGCAATTATGTTTCTTGTGTCTCCCCTCCCAGGATCCACTTTGCAGCCTGTCATCGCTGCCCTACTAAGAGGACAGACACTATTCAATAGCACATGAAGATTGATCTTGTCCTGAAGAAGATGGTTGGTAATCAGTCATGAACCATCGAAACCGGTCGACCTTACCTGTTGTGGCTCCACCACAACATTTTATGATACCCCCAAGACCAATAGGGGTTACTGCATGAAATTGAGAGAAAACCCAAAAAGTATTGGTTTTCCCATCCCACACCAAGTGGGTCAGTGCATTTTTTTAGCGATTATTTGGTACTTTGGTAATCACCCTCTTGGACAACCACCCTTTTGCAAGGAACTTTCTAGTCATTAGTGTTAAAATAAAGTTACATGACTATTCCAATGCCTCAATCTTTGCAGTTTTGATTGCCAGCTGCCTAGATTTAAAAAATGCGAGATTGAATTCCCCTCTCGCACTTTTGCATATTTGCGCTGGTTGTCCTCACCTTCACCCCGCACCAGACCAGCTTCTCACCCTGTGTCCAAGAGGACAGGACCACGGTCCATAGAAATATCACTAGTTGTCTGGTCTTGCCCTTACCGTCATTGCACAATGCCATACTTACCAACTACTATTGTCCGCAAGTGCAACTACATATGGACAGCAAGTTGTTGGGCAATGTCCAAATGCCACCGTCTACAACAATTACCCATTAATGGTATATGAATGGTGTTGTATTATTAACAAACAAGGAAAGAAGGTGCAATGGGTAGGGAAGTGTGCCCACCCACAATCCCAAACGTACCCACCCCCAACCCGGCCCCAAACAACTAACCCCCTAATGTACCCCCCCACCACTCAAATGTACCCACCCCCAACCAGACGCCAAACAACTAACCCCCTAATGGACCTCCCCACCACCCAAACATACCCACCCCCAACCAGGCCCCAAACAACTAACCCCCTAATGGACCTCCCCCACCACCCAAACATACCCACCCCCAACCAGGCACCAAACAAATAACCCCCTAATGGACCTCCCCCACCACCCAAATGTACCCACCCCCCTACACCCATGGTGTCCCCAAATGTCATGTGTATTGCCATCCCCACATGGCACTATTTGTGGGGGCGCTTATGTGCAGGAGTGTCCTTGCTGGTGGGTCCAGTCAGCCGACTAGAGCACCTCCGCAGGCTACCAGTGGCAGAGCTGGATGGGGTGGTGCTGGCTGAGGTGACTGTTGGTGTGACTATGGCCACACATTGTCAAGGGTTTTGACCCATGTTGAATCAATAGACTGGGTAGATCTGAGGATGAGCTGGCGCCGCCCATTATTCTATCCCAGAACAAACTAAATCAATAGACTGGGTGGATGTGGGGATGAGCTATCGCCGCCCACATTCACGCCAGAATAGGAGAACTGCGCAGTTGGCACGAGACCACTCCAAAGATACAACCTTCTTGTGGGGGGTTCCACAACATCACTCTACTGTAAGGATGCCATCAAAACAATGTTAAGCAAGGGTCCTATACTATCAAGCAAAAGACCACTCTATTGAAATGCAGTAATTCAAGACAACTCAAAAATGGATGCAGTACCGACAAATTCCCCAAGGCGGCGCTAGCAGTGTAAACTCTGACAGGGAAACTGTATTTAGGAGTTGCAAGAGGGGCAGAGACTTCAAAGCTTGTTGGTTAATTGAAAATCTTAGCCAGAGGCCAAGAGGCTGGGAAACCTTAACACCCCAGAGATTCCCACACCAGGAGGCAGGATATCACATGACCCTGTTGATTGATTGAGGAGAGACCTCCAGGCAGCCTGCTGGAGCCTGCAGCCTGCAGCCTGCTGGAGCCCACACAATAGCCCCTTTCTGTTGAATGGGGTATGTTAATTTTGAGTGTTTCCTGTCAACAGCCCTCTGCCAGCAAGGAGAGACATGTGATCACTGACCCACCCAGACTTCTGGAGGCGGACCCAAACACTTTGGGGAGTTGAATTGCAATAAATATACATTTTATAGAAACAGTGATAACTTATTGTAACCAAATGACAGGAATGTACAACTTTGAGAGTCTTAGTTTGAAAAATGCCCTCACGATTTGAGTCCAAACTCTGATTTGTACCATGTTCTGGGGCAAAACCCCGCTAATTATGATTATTGTAGACACTGGATTTAAGCTAGAGACATGGAAAGTTACTCGGATATATGTGGAAGGGAAATGTACCTTTGTATAATTTTTGATGAAAAACCAATGTTGCAAAACCCACTAAAATCGAAAATAAGTTGCCATTTTTGAATGCAAGCTCCTAGAAATGCCAGAGTCGGGACAGGGACTATCTTTAGTAATATATGATGTGTGTATGTGATGTCAAACAACTGTGTACCTGGGAAATATGTATTTGGATCAAGAATAGATTTGTGTGCACATTGACCAGGGGAGTGTCATTTCTGCAGGTCATAAAAATGACATCACTCTGACACACTATCCCTTCCCAAATCAGGGACCAAAGAAACTATTGACCTATCAAATCAAGAGAGGGGCAGGCTTAGTGATGCTAGCCTCTCCACCCACTTTTTAAAACACATAAAAAGAGACTGCTGGGACAGGTAGAGATGGAATTCCATTTTCTGCGGGACGCTCTGCCGGGAGACTCCAGACTTCACATCCATCAATCTTCAGAGACCAGAAATTTACTTCAGAACTTAAAGCAAGGGCCTAAACCCACAAACTGAGACCTCTTCTCAGCAGGCCTCAGCATCCTTAAAGTCATTTGCAAACTATTCCACAGCCGGGCGAGATGTTTTAATTATTTGCCAAGAACAATTGCCAGAGACCAGACCAGAGATCCAGAGAACCACAGGCCGCGGTATCCAGAGAGCTGACCCAGACCGCTGTGAGCAGAACCAGAGATCCGGTTCGCTGTGAGCAGACCCAGTGCCTGATTGACCCGCCGAGCCGAGAGAACCGCCGCCGGACGTGTTGACCAGATCCGTGACAAGGCCTATTTCAAATTTATATTGTGAGTACCAAGCAGAACTGTGCAGAACCAATCTCTTAATTAAAATAATCTAATCCAAACTATTTTAACCTAATTAGAACAGCCTCCTAGAAATCGTGTCATCTGTCATTTGTAAAGCTGCACAACTGTCACCTGTCAATTCTGAAGCTGCAAGCTGTCACCTGTCAATTTGAGTTTTACTTTAAATCCGAAAATCTACCTTTATTAAATCAATCGTCTGTATCTCCGGAACCCTTTGACCTAGGAAAGTGGTTTGACTTTCATTTTAAAGCTGTGATTCTAGGCTTTCCAACGAACCTAGAAACGACTTCCTACTCCCTACACTTTTTTGATTTACGCACTCGCGAAATTTACCGCGATTTGCGATTTTGGCTCAATTTCTCCACTTGTCAAAATAGCAGCTCCATTCTTTCCTTTGTTAAAAATCAGTTTGCAACCTGGTAATAACTCATAGAGCATTGCTAAAGTGAGCCTGAACTAATACCAAAAAGCATCTCTCACTCACCCTGAATATCTAGAGGGAATTAAAAGCATTTTTAGCACATTTCTCACTTCATTGTCATCACATTCAAAGCATTTTTGGGCCTGTGTTTCAAACCTCTACCTGTTTTCCTCTTAGCTTGCTGGGGGGGAACTGCATTTCGTATTGCATTTGTTGGGATTCTTGAAGACTGTGTTCTCTCCTTCCATTTCTTACATTGCATAGGGGGGGAGTGAATTGTCAAGGAAAAGTGATTACATTGTCTTTTGTTGAAGCCATATCAAGTTATTTTCTGTACTGCATTTCATTCATCATTGCGTTTCCTTGAACCATATAAAGCATTCTTTCCCACCTTATCCTTCTGTTCCTATTCATAAGTTACCTCTTGCTGATTACTGCTCATATTCACAAGTGTAATATCCATTATCAATTTATTTATAGAAGTGTGATATATATATATATTGTTTAAATTTTCAAATAAACCTTTTAATTTGCAAAACAAACCTACTTCTTGGCTCAGTGGGGTCAGGGGGATTCTAAGAGGGGGGTGTTATACAAGGGTTGTCATCCAGAGTACTGAACTGGACATAAAAATACATCAATAAGGGTTTTCCTCAGCATCCCAGACTAGACATTGACTTGGCTGTAATGTTGATTGAATATCGCTTACAGAAGTGGGGGCTCGGAGCCGGGATATTCTGGGTTAGATTTACCACTTGTGCAGATTAATACAGTGTGCCAACTGACCAGATACACATATCCAGTTAGATCACCACGCTGTTTTACACTGTGAAAGCATCCCTCAAAGGAACGTTCTAAGGGAACGGTCTGTTTTGCAAAATAAAATACAAACTTCTGTAAGTCAAGAAGGAACTCAAATTCCAGAATGACGACCTTGGTAGATATGAAAATAGCCAGAGAGCACTTCTTACATAAGCTATTTGTGAGAGGTGAGTGGACTCATCAGGACCAAATGGTCTGGTTGCAGGCAATCGCGCAACAGGTCACTGAAACAGGGTCAGATACATGGAGAGATCAGGGTCCATTACATGTGGCCCTGAGTGAATTATATATGGCTTCTAAGGCCAAAGATGAACACAATAAGATTGCCAGGATAGCGGCATATTTGTATCTATATATGGGAGCCATGCAGGACAAATGTGCTGAAGGCCAAGATCTGGCAAATAGGCAACAGATTGCGTTAGAAAAGGCCCAATCGGACCTGGTCTCTTCTGAGCAGAGGCTGCAGAGGAGCCAGGAGTCAGAAAATGATAGTAGGCAGTATATCATTAAAGTAAAAGAGGACATGGATATACTGCAACAGGAAAAGACAGACCAGGATACCAGAATTCTGGCTTTGCAGAAGGAGCACCAAGACAGTTTGGACTCCTTACTGCAGAGCCAGAAAAAGCTGGAGCAATAGATCAATTTCAACAGGGCATGCACAGAGCAGGTAGCCACCCTGCAAATCCAACTAGACAGAGAGAAAGAGGAAAGCAATACATTGATTCTGAAAGACCTGGATACTCAGGCAGAGTTTGATGAAGAACGCCAGAAAGCTGGTGCCTTTCAAAGGCAGAGGGACGACCTGGCGTCACAAATGCAGGCTCTTTGTCAGGAAAGGGATACCTTAGGCCAGGAAGTCTGCCATTTAAAAAGAAAAATTGAAGAAAATGACTTGGCCCTCCAGGGGCTGGGTGACCTCCAAAAAGAGCATCAGGGCTTGCTAGATCACACCAGGAGGGTGGAGGAGGCTCTGGCAAGAAAGGAGCAGGCCAGTAGGGATGGGACTGAGAAGGTAACCCTCCTGCAGCAGAGACTGGCCCAGTACTCCAGGACCAATCAGGAGGCACAGAGAGAAAATGAGGCTCTCTGTCAGCACAATGATAGGCTCCAGCAACAGGTAGCCATGCAGGAGAGACTGATAGAGTCTAGTAAGGCCTTAACTGAGGAACTGAAAGCGCAGGCTCTTGCATTGCAACAGGGTGCAGGGGCTGATAGAGACGAGGTTCGCTGGGAAAGGGAAACTCCTGAACATAACCTCTGGAGCCCTAGTACCAGAGGCCTTCATCTCTCCCAGTCCCTGGACTCTGTCACCCCCATGTCCCCTCGCGCACATGAGCCCAGGGCCACGGGGATGGCAGATTACTATCCAGCTAGAAGTATGGGGCTCATAGGCCAGTACCTCCCAGGAATGGATGGGCGGGCATCCGGGTATGGGCACCCAAGCACAGTGCAATTTAGTGGGGAACCCCAGGAGAGTAGGCCCATTAAGGGCATCCTGAAAACCTCTGCCCAGTTAGGTCAGTGGGGGGGTACCCATCAAATCCTGGCAGCAAGGAGGGATCTGAAGACTCCTCTGAGCATTACAGGACACAGGAGACCAGGTCCCCACATTCTGCCAGCCATTCCCAGGCTCGCAGAATCCAGGAAACCTGGAAGATCAGAGGGGCACCTCTGGGAGCAGTGCTTCTGAGTCAGAGGATGAATGGACCAGGGTTACCCGAACCAAAAAGGCCAATAAGGCAAAAAGGGCCTTGCTTAAGGACCCATTGAAACAAATAAAGGCAATAAGGAGTGTCATCACGCCTTATCATAAGAACGCCAAGTATTCTGTTTGGGAACACTTGGAGCTCTATGAGCAAATGATGGAGACTTTCCATTTGAAGGACAGCAGTAGCTGCGTTCAGTACGTCAAATGGACATTCTCCCCTGAATACTCCAGTTTCTTTGCGGTGCTGGAGGACCAAAACCATTCAAGATGGTTCACATATAGGGCGGCCAACTTGAAACATTTTTCTGTTCATAGAAATCCTCAAGAGGCTCGAAAGGCAGCCTACAATTTGCAATGTGGGGAGGATCAGGCCCCACAAGAGTTTGTGCAAGAATTAAAGCGTGCTTTTGCGCAGACCACCAGAAGGGTGCGCGCGGATAGCAGAGAATTTATCAATCAGTTTTTCCATGCCTTACCCAAATACATAATGACCCAGCTCGTGAGAGATTTTCATGAGAAAAGATCTTTAGACTGGGTCATTGAACAGGCTACCCGGATCTATGAGGTGCAGAAGCCCATAGAAAATAAAAGTAATGCGCAGAAAAACCCCAAAACCAACAGACCCCCTTCTGCTGCCAAGGTGGCAGAGGTAAAGGTTGCCCCCGTTTTAGATTTGGAGATGGGGGGGCCTAAAAACCTGCCTGCACCAAATAATGCCAATCCCAGAAGGCCCTCGGGCTAGTCACAGACAGGGAGCCAAGGAGGTAGTCCCACAAATGGGGTCCCCCGCTCCCCTGATTATGTCAGTCCCCGCTACAAGGGAAACCGACCCATCCTGGGTTATCTGTGGACTCCTCCAGCCCAAGGGGGGGGATCCAGCCAAGCACCTAACCCAGGGAACTTCCCTCCCAACTTCCCACAGGAGGGCAGAAATTCTCCAAATCCTGGGCAGAACTTTTTCCCCAGGTATCCACCCAATTTCCAGCCCCAAAATCAGCCTTCCTTCTTTCCCCAATTCCCTGAGCCCAGACAACCTAATCGGGGAGAGGGGAGGCCAAGGGTGGAGGGGTACCCAAATCTTCCCAATCCGGGGTATTACCAGAGAAGGGATAGCTACCCTTCCCGGGATCAGCCCAGGGGAGAAAATAGAGCCCCGTATCAGCCTGAGCCGGTTTCACAACTTGTCCGCCAGGTCCAAAATATGGCACGAGATCTGGGTCACATACTGAGGGCTCAACAGAAACCTCAGATGAGCATGCCACCGCAGAATGCCCCAAACTCTGGACCTGGTGCTCCAGAACAATGACGAGGGCAGCACCCCGATAACCCACCGGTTCCCAGGGAGGAGGCACAAGGGGAAGGGGGGTGTAAAGCCTTGGAGGAAGCTTCCTTCCCAACAGCCCCTGGAAAACCAGGAACCGGAAACAAAATCTCCTGCCCCTGAAAGCCTGCCTCCCAAGGAGCAGAGGGAGGGTAGGAGAAACAAAGGACCCAAACAGACCCACTTTGTGGAGGAGGTACAGGTCTTCCAATTTGAGGGAGAGGGATCCTCAGAAGATCCTGGGAAAAGGATCTTCTCCTTCAGAGATGGGGGAACTCCTCCCAAGGAAAAATGGGTCCACAGTTATGCCAATTCAGACTGGGGAGATGTGGAGACTGAGCTACCGCCACCCATCATCTCATCCCAGAACCGACAATACCAAAATCCCAAGGGTCAAACCCATCCTGATGACTGCCTCCAAAAAGGCGCGGGGGTGGCCCAGAACCCGAAACCATTTCCAGTTGCCAACTTTTTCTTTCAGATTCCCCAGGCTCTCCACAGAATTCTGCCCAAATCTCTTCGCTAGCAATGTCCAAAACCAGAAAGTTAGCCCACCAGTTGTCCAAAAATGTGCATTATCTGTGCCCCCTTGAGGAGAAGGAGGGAAGATATTATGCCCCGGTACAAGTACAGGGGCAGGGTACAATTTCGGCACTGGTGGACACTGGATCCCAAGCTACCCTTCTGTCCAAAAGGGCCTTTGATGAACTAAATGCAGGAAGGGGGGAGAATTACCATATTCCTCTCACCTCTCTTCCTGGACAACTGCAGAACTTTGACGGGAAGGAAATTCCTGTCGAGGGGACTGCAGATTTGGACATCAAAATTGGGTGACACAAGGTGAAACACCCGGTCATAGTAGTGACTCCAGAGGGCACCCCTTGTTTACTAGGGAACGACCTCCTGAGAAGGTTGTCACCCCTAATAGATTGCGTAAACAAGGTCCTCTGGACCCAGACTAGTCGACCAATAAAATTAAAACAGAGTGTCAACCATGTTAGTTTAAATGGCACCTGCCACATGGTTGAACAAAAATCTGACCAAGTAGAATTTCACTTCCAGAACAACCAAATTCCAGACGTGACAGTAATAGCAGTAGGACAACAGACTGGTGATGGGGGGTCCTCTCTATTTCTGAAAATCAACCTTCCTTCCAGTTTAAGGTGGTATTCCACACTGGAAGGAAACACCCTGAAATTCTTTACTAATCCACAATCAGAAACTCCCACTCGTATAGTCCAGAAAGTTGTGAAATCAGCTCAGAGCCTGGCTGATATTCAGCAAATTGGAGAGCAGTTGTTCATCCCTGTTCAGTTAAATGATTGGAAGGACTCTGTTCTCGCTCGAGTGTGTGTGAACAACGGTAAGAGCTTCATCAGCGAAGCCATGTTCCTCCAACTCCCAAAAGATCCAGCCATTTCCACATTTAAACTGATAGACAAATGGGAAATGGACCTGGAAGCACCTAATTCCAAACATCTCCTGCCAAGCAGGTGTATGCTCAAAATCTCCATTGGCAACAAGAGCATAGTCCATAATTGTTGGGTCGTGCGAGACGTCACTGCCGCCTTTTACTTAGGCAGTGACATTCTCAATCGCTTTGTCATTAGTTTGGACCTAATAAACTTCAAAGGTTGGTCCCGATTAGTGGATAATCCCATGGGCTTTGATGATTCAGAAAAAGCATTTAGGTCAGCTCAATTGCTACCTTATGCAGTTGAAATTCAGATTAAAGAGGAAGTCACCATCCCAGAAAGGACCCGACAATTCTCCCTGGAAGTGAAAGTTAAAAAATGACAAAAATTGAAAAACCCTGATGCTTGCATACATCTAAATGCTTCTCTCCAACAGCAAGGGTTGGGGGTAAACCCAACTCCATTAGTCAACATTGAACATGACACCATTCCAATAGAGGTGGATAACAGCGACTTAAAGAGTATTACTCTAGCCGCAGGCACCATTATTGGAATTGCAGTTGATGACTGACATTTTTCCATTGATCTAGGAAATTAACTGTTAGGACCAATCCCCAAGCACTGTTTTGACAGTGACAGTGATGACAATACAACACCAGACAGGATTTTCACCCGGCATGGGGGGAACCTCCTGGTGTACACTTCTTGCCCTTATGGCCCTTATAGGGCTGCCTTTCCCACCTGAAGCCTCCAGTCCAAATCAGCACTGTGACCAGGGACTTCTCCACCCAGCTGGACGAGGCTGCTGAGATAGCCAAACCAGAAGTCTTTCCAGGCTTCAGGCAGATGGTGGATGAGAGGGTCAACCTAGCTGATGCCTGCGTGACTCTGGAACAGAAGCAAAAGTTGAAACAAGTTTTCTTGGATTTCCAAGATCTCTTTGCGATAGACTCATATGACTGTGGTCGCACCGACATCCACACCACAATTCCCACGGACCCTGGAATGACTCCAGTGTTTGTGAAGCAATATCGTTTGCCTCTCGCATCCATGGAGTCCCTTACTGAAATAATTAAGAACCTTGAGTCCCAGGAAATAATCCGTCCAGTACACAGCACCTTCAATAATCCGGTGCTGGGAATATTGAAGCCAAACGGCCAGTGGAGACTCTGCGCCGACCTTAGGGAGCTCAACAAACGGGTCCATACTTCCCGATGGCACTTGCCCTACATTGACCAAGGGCTGGCCCAGATTCAAGGGTCACAAGTATTCACTGCAATAGACCTGACCAATGGATACTGGACCGTGCCTGTCAGTAGGGAGGACCAATACAAACTGGCTTTTACCTTTGGGGGCCAGCAGTACACATGGACCCGAACTCCCTTCAGATACCTCAACTCCGGCAATGAATTCAACATTTTCCTACATAAGGCCATGTCCGACCTGGGTGCGAGGGGTAACCTGGCTTATGTAGATGATGTCCTCATCAAAAGTTCATCTGTGGAAGAACACATAGCGGAGATCTGTTATGTTCTGATGCAGTTGAGGGCCGCCGGAGCAAAACTTTCCTTCCAGAAAGCACCGTGGTGTAGAACCCGTGTTCATTTCTTGGGGCATTAGATTACTCCTCAGGGTCTCTGTCCCCAAGAAAAGAAAGTGGAAGCACTTCAAAAGCTAAAAGACCCCACAACTCTGCGGGAACTAAGGAGCCTCCTTGGACTGACTAATTACAGCAGAAAGTTCATTGAAGGCTACACAGAGATCACTAGACCCCTGATTCATCTCTTGAAGGGGGGGTCAAGTGGGAATGGGGTCCAGAACAAGCGAGGCAGTAAGACAACTCAAAAGAAGCCTCTCACAAGTGCCTTGCCTAGCTTACCCTGTCAGAAACATGGAGTTTTTCCTGGGGACAGGGTTTTCTAATACGTGCTTGACGGCAGTATTATACCAAAAGCATGACCAGGTCAATAAAGTAATCTGTGGAGGAAAAATTCAACGATTGTGAGAAGGCACTCCTGACAACGGTGTGGGCATTGAAGAATTACCGCCCGTTTATCCAGGGGGAACACATCATAGTGGACATCATAGTGGAGACTCCACACCAGCCTCTGCAATATCTCCAGAGTGACAGAATCCGGGCCGGAAATGTGAGTAATTCCCGAATTACTTCCTGGATTCTGTCAATGCAAGGCTTTCCTGTGGAGGAGGTCAGATATGGCCAAAACAAGAAGAGTCCCCTCGCGCAAGGTCTGGCTGACTTGCATGATTGTGCCAGAGAAAACTCGAGGACGGAAGTCTAAAAATCAAGGACAACATGGAGGCATACCTTAATTCCCCAAACAAAGTCTTTGAAGAAGACAATTGTGAGGGAATGCCCTCTCTCTATGTGGATGGATGCTCTTACCATGTTGACAACAATGGGGAGAAATAACTGGTGGCCGGCGTAGGGAATGCATGGGTGAAGGAGTTTCCAGAACCCTCCGCTGGATACAAAATTGGTCCCCGAAGTAGTCAGGTGGCAGAATTGATGGCTGTGCATCAGGCCATCCTCACTGCTGTTCAGCATCAACTCCACAAACTGGTCATAATCACAGATTCGGATTATGTACGGAACGGGTTCGTGGAGCACCTGGTCAACTGGAAAACCAGAGGCATGTTATGTGCTAATAACAAACCCCTGAAACATGGGAAGCTAATCCAAGATATTGATGATCTGGTCACATCGAATGGGATGACCATCTTCTGGAAAAAGATCAAGGGTCATTCCAAAGTAGAGGGACCAGACAAAACTTGAAATGGCTTAGCTGACCAGCTGGCCAAAACCGGGGCCATCCAAGGGGATCTAATAGAAATAGAGTCCCTGTTGGGGGAAATCCAGGTCACTGCTATCACTAGTTCCCAGACAAATGCTCACAATGATCTTTCAACTGCACAATGGAGTAAGGAGACCCCTGATGCTGATTTAATTACAGCTCAGAAGGGGGATCCAATAATTGGTAAGTTTTACCAACACATTGAGGACCCTGAGAACTTTCCCCTGACGGATACCGATTACATTGGGAAAGAGGACCTAAGAGTGTTGATGAAATGTCCAAAAAGGTTCCGAATCCAAGACGGTTTGTTGGTAAGGAAATCCCAAGCTGGCCATGATCAGTGGGTGGTCCCTACCTCATTCCAAAGCCTGATGTTAAGTCACGCCCATGATGCGGCCACCGCCGGTCATAGGGGGTTTCACACAACACTGGAAATCTTAAGAGAGGTTGCATACTGGCCACACATGGGGCAGGACCTCGACCATTACTTGAAGGGGTGTCTTGTGTGTGCACAATTTCAGCCATCATCCCTCACACACCGGGCGCCTCTCCAAAAGAGGGGAATGACACTGCCATGGTCAGATTTGCAAATCGATTTTGTAGGCCCCGTGATTCGCTCGTCTAGAGGAAACAAGTACATGTTGACCAAGTACATGCTTGTTTATTGTCTCCCGGCCCCAAACTACAAGGCAGAAACAGCAGCTGCCCTGATGATTAACCACATCTTTTCCCGTTTTGGTCTACCTCAAAGGATTGAGTCAGACAGGGGTAGCCACTTCACCAGTGAAGTAATGACAAAGATGTGGGAGATACTGGGGGTCAAAAGGAAGCTACATATTGCTTACAGGCCAGCCTCTTCGGGGGCAGTAGAACGCTACAACCGGACAATTGTGAGCATATTAAAAAAGTTCTGGGCCAAGTTGGGATATCCGACTACCTCTGGTCCTAATGGCCATCAGATCTACCCCTTCATCTGCAACTAAAATGTCACCATTTGAGTTGATGACCCGACGCAAGATGGTGCTTCCCCAGCACCTGCTCTACAGGACCCAAGAGCAGACACTGATAAATGCCTCCACAACTCATGAGTATGTGGAGAATTTAAGGAAACACCTTCAGCATGCTTTTGCCTATGCTCAGCGGAATCTAGAAAGATCAGCTGATAGCATGAAGACCCACTACGACCTGAAGACCACCAGGAAGGAATATACTGTGGGGGACTGGGTCTATCTATACAATTTCCAAAGGAACCAGGCCAAACAGCGAAAATGTTTGCCTACATATAAGGGACCGTTTGAAATTATAGACAAGATCTCCCCTGTAGCGTACAAGATCTGCATCCCCAAAGGTAGTCTGGCGGAAGGGGAAGACAAGTGGGTACATATAAATCAGCTAAAGTGTTGCCATCCCAGGCACACCCTGCAGCAACTGGAGGAGTCCTCTGCAATACCAGAGGGGGCCGCTCCAGAGTAATTCAATTCCAACCCTAAAATATCCCACATATAGTCTCTAAAATATTATGATTTGGAAAAAAAAAAAAATGTCTTATAATTGTATCTTGATTTTTGTTAAAATAAGAACGCAAATGTTTTGACTATAAAATGTATATGCCACCCCACTATATCAATGTTGGGGAAGAAATGTCTACGAATTGGTATTGCTGCTTTCCTTTGTCATCCTAGGAGAAAGAAAACCTGGAGACTGGCCAAGGAGGACGATCCGGAGACCGGGAGCAGAGACCCGATGGGCCCGGGGTACCACCCAATATTCCCATCAGGACCGGCGAGGTGAACCGATCGATCCAAATGGGTGGAGGAAAAGATGCTGAACTGTGCCATCTACAGAATTGGAAGAAGATAATGGGGACATACCAGCGCAAGGGCTCAAAACCTCCTTTGCACCCGACTTCCCCTCGACTTGAATCAAAGCGTAGTTGGGCGGGGGGTTTTGTCAAGGGTTTTGACCCATGTTGAAACAATAGACTGGGTAGATGTGGGGATGAGCTGTCGCCGCCCATTATTCTATCCCAGAACAAACTAAATCAATAGACTGGGTGGATGTGGGGATGAGCTATCACCGCCCACATACACGCCAGAATAGGAGAACTGCGCAGTTGGCACGAGACCACTCCAAAGATACAACCTTCTTGTGCGGGGTTCCACATCACCACTCTACTGTAAGGATGCCATCAAAACAATGTTAAGCAAGGGTCCTATACTATCAAGCAAAAGACAACTCTATTGAAATGCAGTAATTCAAGACAACTCAAAAATGGATGCAGTACCGACAAATTCCTCAAGGCGGCGTTAGCGGTCTAAACTCTGACAGGGAAACTGTATTTAGAGGGGCAGGGACTTCAAAGCTTGTTGGTTAATTGAAAATCTTAGCCACCTGCTGTTCCCAGAGGCCAAGAGCCTGGGAAACCTTCACACCCCAGAGATTCCCACACCAGGAGGCAGGATATCACATGACCCTTGTAGGGGAGGATTGGTCCAAAAGACCCCCCCTTGCCTACATTCCCTCCCCAGGTGAGGGCCATGGCTCATCGGGTGCCCCCTCCTTATCACCAGGGCCCAGGTGGTGGACGGCTCACCTGCTGAAGACATTGCCCAAACGTATTAAATTTAGCTAGGCCTCAGAAACCATTTTGTCTAATGAAGATGGTGTGAGCTCGGCGCACTGCAGCGCGGCCCCCACCTTTGGAGAGTTTCAATTACCCTGTGGCCGCAGCTCCCTGGCAGATCCGCTGTGTGCCCGTTCCCACGAACAAGACGGACATGAGCTAGTGTAAGATACCAACACTGTAACATTTCACCTTCCGCAGTGTATCACTGCTTCCAACAGGACCCGGCCAGCAGAGCCGGGTGGAAAAAGAACTGTAAAATGGCCATCAGATAAAAGCAGAAGTTCCCAAATATTGATGCTAAAAACTACCTGCAATGGGCGTATTTTCTCCACAAACCTCTTGGATTAAGAAAACCTGTAAAATGTACAGATATGGCAGAATACATGTTCAAATGGCATTAACAATGAAGCACCCACACCACTGCAGTTATGTGCAAATAGTAGAAGCGTCCCGGGGGGTTATTTGTTATGCGTATCATTGAAATGTTTACACCCCACGGTCCCGCGCCATAACCGAACTAATGCTGCTAGAGTGCAAAGAAAGACAAATGCAACCATACTTAGGGCTCATGTGAAGGACGCGCGAGAATGCACCCTTCACGTGTGTATGTCCAAGCCCCTTATGTGCCACTACTGTCACGTACGGTGGCGAGTCGTTTTCTATGTGCTCCACCAACCTTATTGCTACCTCACTTACTGTAAATGTATATGCATATAACAAAATGTTGTAGTTGTTAAAACATAGTCTACAAATGTGCTCGGGCTGGCTATATTTGAGAGGCATTTAGCAAAGTTAAAAATGTAAGCCTTGGAATGATTCAATGAGTATTGTATAGTATTCAAATGTTTATGATGCTTTCACCTATGGTCGGCAACACAAGAGGAAGATACCTTTGTGAATATGAGCAAGGCCATTCCCCCTCCCTCCCTGCGAAGCCTGCCAGACGAGAGAGCAGAGGCCAGCGCTGCGCTACTCCACCTCCCCCAACTAGGCTGGAGCCGCTTCAAAGATTTGTAGTTCCCTCTCCAGCACCCAAGGCCACGGCCCGCCACCTGCATTATTTACAGCCCAGCAGTAAACCTCCACCTGAATACACAAATCCAGAGGCGCCCCCTCTTAAACCCCACAACCCACCGGATCACCTTAGGACGCCCAATATTATGGCAACATTATAGCAACACATTCATAACGACTTCTAACAAAACAGGAGGACATGTACCGTCTGTCCCATGCCCTGAGACCCAGCCCCACGACCTATGGTACCCGGTCAACAGGACACTGGTAACCGTGTACTGATGAATCGCCATCGAACCCCTTTCAAGGTGCATTCCTCCTGTGTTGCATTAACCTGAAGAATAACCTATTGGAAGATTTACTAAAAAAGATAATATTGCAATGACTGAATGACTGCGGTGTGCATGGCCTAGGGCAAAGAAGTCAGGAAAAGACATTCATCTCTGACACTGGCCACAGTGGTACAACAACACCGCCCGGATGAACCCAGCTGACCTGCCAGGCCCAGCCCAACCCACGAGGCTGACCAGTGACGTCCTCCAGCCAAGACCAACCACATCACAGCAGCACCTATAGCTAGTCGTCGCCACCCAATCCCATTGAACTTGTGCCCCCTATAGTGTGTAGGTTTTGATGACGTTTTTTGTAAATATATACGCCTGTCTTTGCTATTGTCAGACAGAGCGCTCTCAGAGTTTGCAGAGTTCTTTGCATGCCCTATTCTGATTGATAAACTCCCCTTTACGCTCACTCGCACTTGTTCTGGCCTTATTCCCATCTCATTGCGGGGAGGATCGTGCTGGTTGGGGACGCTTGCCTTCAGTGGTGACCCCGAAAGCGTGATTCTTATTTTTTCCCAACATATCCCTACCGTCCCCTTTGGCACGAAAATCTCTGGTCGAAAAGGGATACGCACGGTGCGCCGGCTCCGGGAGGCTGCCCGCCAACGGCGACCGGTACGCTAGAAGTGCGCACTCAACAGAGAGAGGGTACGGGATCCCGGTTGAAAAATCCCCTTTGAGTACCGCTCGCCGGAGCCGGGGCTGACTGTTGAACGTACGGCAGCACTGCCTGGACAGACCCAGTTTCGGAGACTCTCGGTTCAAGACGGGCACGTGAGTATTGACTGCGAGCGATCATAACGGGAGTAGAGGAGGAAACGTAGGACAGGGAACGAGGCGGGGTAAACAGGGGCACATTGGGTCTACTAAGGACCATCTTAAACTTTCTTTGCTTTTCTTTGCATATGGCCATTAGGATTACGAGGTGATTAAGAGATAAAAGTGACGGGGACCTAGCTCCGAGAGGGGGTGGAAGGCGGCGCCGCATAGTGCTATCTTGACTAGTACTGGGAATATATGAAGAAGTGGAAAATAAGATAAAAGTGTCTGGCAAAGGGAGACACGGAGAATATATTAGTGACTGCTATTCTTTCTATTCTTTTCTTTAGAGTTACGGGAAAAATAAAAGTGGGTCAGTACAAAACAAAAGAGATAGAGTAAAGAGACAGAGAGTTCTACCCTAAAATTGAAGATCAAACTCATATATATATATATATATATATATACATATATCTGAATAAAACGGACAGGGACAGCTGGCCAGGGAGGAAAGGGAGGACAAATTGGACTGTGAATAGAGTGTTACAGAAGGGTGTGTGAACATTGTATGTGTCAAGAGACAACTTGGTGTAATGGTTGTGTACAAATGGTCAGAAATGTATAGCCATTGAGTGGTCATGGTAAGTGAGACAAGACAAAGCATCATAATGACAAGAGTAATAAGGTGAAGTGAGTGTGTACCTTTCTGATTTTTGGGTTAACATTGTTGAGATTACTGATGGTTTGCTCTTGTACATGCCCCCCGAAGAGAATAGAATAGAGGCTGTGCGCAGCCAATATCATGGTGTGCAGGCGGAAGGAGGAACACAAAGGTACCCACGATTCAGTAGGACAAAAAATACGCGAACTCACATGGTGATACGTTTGTATTGAGATATCGAGATACATAGAGATGCACAAGTACCAGGTGGGCACAAGGTATGGGGGCAGAAACACCCTTATCACATATTTGCAAGAACCTGCCTGGGTACGCGGAACGGATTAAGAAATATCATGACCAATGGATCACAGAGTTGAAGGGAGAGGGGTTGCCTCAGATATGGCCCGAAGGGGGTTCATTTGACAAGAGTGTCCTAGACATGGTAGCCACATGCATTTGTTTGAAATGCAAGGGGAAGCAGTTGCATAATAGGAGAGAAATATTAGATCTCTGGAGGCTGTTTGAAGAGATACCGCCGCCTAAGGCAAGGGAATTAGATCCTAATCTACCATCTACCACTGATAATCCACTAATGATACACAAAGATGATAACGTATTGCCAGAAAAGGAGCCACCGATAGAGGTAACAAGGTTGTACCCAATACTAACCAAGCCAGTGCCAGTAGAGGGATACAGTGACCCTACTTATGTGCCCCCACCGACGACTATCACAACCCAAGGGCCAACAGCACCCCCTCCATACGAGAGTCATAGGGAGCGAGCTCAGGTGAGCACACTGAGGGTGGACATAGAAAAACTAACAGACGATCTAGCATCAAGACTCTCCATAGCGAAAGACGAGCTTTCGAGGATAAAAAGCATATGTGAGCGGACCACACTTAATGCAGCCAGATCGGAGCACACGTCTAGAGCGCAGAGCGAGGGTAGAACATTTGAGGAAGGGTGGAAAAAAGGCGAGATACTGTTCAGAATTCAGGAAGAACCAATACGAATAATCGAACTAGAGACAAGAGAGGGATGTACTGACACTGAAGAGAGGCCTATAGGGGACAGGGAGGAGCTACTATGTGATATAAGGGATGATTTGGAAGAAAGCGACAGGTTGAGTATGGCAATGGGAAGGGGAAATGAAGGGTTGGATGTTGCATGCTCAATGAGAACACTGGATGATGAGTGGACGGGGCGTTTAAGGAACCAGGTGGGGAAAATGGCATCATTAGGAAAACCAGGAGTGAAGGCAGGTATAGATACGATGACGAAGGGGAAGTTGCAGCTCCCGCTAATACATAGGGGAGGAGGGAGGCCGAATTACATACCCTGGGCTCAAATGGATAAGGCCAACTTACTAAAGTTATTGCCCCCGTTATCGGGAGGGGCGAGCAAGTGGATATACGCCTTTGAGAAACACATTGCCGGGGTACCCCTAGCAATAGGGGATGTGAAGAGCTTACTCGTATCAGCAGTAGGGGATCAGGCCGACAGAGTATGGGTCAAGGCTGGTTTCCCAGGAGTAACATTAGACTGCGATCGCCATGATGGGGCCTCCTTTAACACAGTGCGCGCAAGGGTGTGGGATGCTTTGCGGGAAACGTTCCAGACACCCCAGACTTACAGTCAGTAATGCAGTGTACAATGAATGATGGGGAAGATGCTATGGATTACATTTTTCGGGTCCAAGAGATGTGGAGAGCAGAAACGGGTACGCCCTGGTATCAATCGACATCATTATTTTACTTCATTATAAAGAGGGGGCTGCCGAAAGAGGTGCAAAAGGCGCTGGACAAAATAGCAGGTATTGAGGCGAAGGGATGGCCTGAAATTCAGAGCATAATAGTGCACCACTGTAAGAGAATAAAAGAAAGGGAGAAGGAGGTGGCGCAGAAACGATTGGCAGATGAAGCGAAACTAGTGCAGACAAAGTTGGTGAAGGTCGCAGCAGTAGTAGCCACGCTCCCACACAGCAGGGAGGGAGATGAGGAAGAGGAGGGGCTGGTAGCAATACAAGGAAGGATGGCAACTAATTGGGCAGGAGCAGGACAGAGGCAGTGGAACGAGCAGGAGCAGGGCGGAGGTCCGCAGTGGCAAGAGTGGGCCCCTAGATGGGGACGAGGTGGGTACAGGGGCCGAAGAGGAGGTGGACCTGGGTACGGAGGAATGGGAGGAAATGGATGGCAGGGTCCCAGAGGTGCGCAAGGGAGTTGTTGGAACTGCGGGAGGTGGGGACATTACTCTAGGGAGTGCAGAAGCAGACCAAACAACGGATTTCCAGAGGCAGAACATCATGGACATCCCCATCCGGGGAGCCCATATGGTCTCCCAATGGGACAACAACAAAGAAACCCAGGGCAGGGGTACAATGAGCAACAACAGGGACACCAATACAGAACACAGAATCAGCCACAAAACAATGACACTATGCACTACACGCCAGGCAACCCTTTTGCGACAACAGCAAACGGAGCCCCAGCACCAGCCCCCTATTGTGGCGTGTCAGTGGTTTCAGGGAGCGTGTTCAACCAAGGGGGGGGGGGCAATGAGACATCACGCATAGGACAGCCCGCAGAGAACACTTGCGTGTCCAGTTCTATCTACCACCAACGATGCAGCAGAGGAACCATTGGTAGTGGCGCAGATAGGAGACAAGCAGTTCATATTCATGGTGGATTCGGGAGCGGAGAAATCATGTATTAGGGAGGGCTGGTTCCCGTTATCTAACCGGAAGTTAGAGACGCAGGGGTTCTCTGGGGCTGTAATTGAAGTTCCTTACACAGAAGCATTGGATGTGACGGTAGGGGGTAAAACTGTAAAAACACCCTTACTGTATTATGAACATTCGCCAATAAATTTACTAGGGAGGGATCTTCTTAGCAAACTCAATATGACGATATCATTCACTGAGAGAGGTATAGTGTGTTCAACACCAGGAATATGCCCATTACGTGTAATGCTGGTAGTACAGGCTCACACAACCGCACCAGAAATACGTGGTTTGCCAGTGGATGAGAGAATGTTTATTGAAGGACTAAAGACGCTGGCCCTCATAGTTCCTGAGCTAAAAAGAATGGATTGGAGAATACCGGCGGAGTTCCTCTTCCGCCCAATAGTGCACCCTGACATAGCACCAGGATCAGTGGTATCATTAGACTTGCAGGCTGTACAGGTATCTGCGAAAAGGATCTCTGTGATTGGAATGGATATAGAAGGGTGTGAGTGGCGTACAGTACTGTGCACCAATGCCAATATTGCCCTGAGAGACTTAACTGATGAGGATCTCTTTTCAGATTCGGAAGGGGATGGTGAAATAGTAATGGAAATAGCAATGCCCTGTGACATTCTGATTCAGGCTAGAGAAATTCCTGTCCAGCTGATGGCAGTGGTCGGAGCACCACCGTCATTCTTCGATGATGACATGAGGCTAGTACCAAATAATTTGTGGACAACAGGCCCCCATGACGTAGGGTTGTTGCATGGAGTAAAACCAGTGATAATAAAGCTCAAACAAGGAGCGATTATACCCCGAGTGAAACAATATCCATTGTCCCGTGAAGCTGAAGAAGGGATAAAAGAGACAATAAATGCACTACTAGCACAAGGGATAATAGTACCTTCAAACTCCCCATGTAACACATGCATTTACCCAATTAAAAAAGCAAAGGGAGGTCTTGGAGTATGATCCAGGATTTACATCTCCTAAATAATGTAATACAGAAAGAGTTCCCTTTGGTCCCGAACCCTGCATCAATATTATGCAGCATCCCAAAAACGGCATCACATTTCACAGTGGTCGATTTGAAAAACGCATTTTTCTCCATCCCCTTGGCTGAAGAGAGCAGATACCTGACAGCATTTACACTAGGGGGGAAGAGATATGAACATTGTAGATTACCACAGGGATACTGTGAGAGCCCGAGCATATTCAACCGCATACTACATGAAGACCTAGGAAACTTATCAGTTGAGAGCACAATTATTCAGTACGTAGACGATTTACTCGTCTGTGCACAGGATGAAGAAACATGCCGAAAAGATTCAAAAACACTCCTGACCCTGTTGGCCAATAAGGGGTACAAAGTAGACAAGGAAAAGCTACAATATTGTCTGACAGAGGTTCTATACTTGGGACAGCTAATATCAAAAGATGGAAAAAGAATAATCCCAGACAGGGTAGAAGCAATAAGATTAGTAAGAGAACCCACAACAGTGAAGGAGATGCAGAAATTCTTGGGAATGTGCAACTATTGCCGAGCATGGATATTAGATTATGCAGCATACACGAGACCCTTACTGCAAGCGCTCAAGGAGGCCCAACAGGAGAACAAGAAAATAGAATGGTCAGAAGAAATGAGCACCTCCTTCAAATCATTAAAAGAGTTGATTTCAAGCGCTCCAGTGCTCACAAATCCTGATTATGGGCGCAAATGTTACCTGTTCTCACACTGCAAGGGGACACTCATGAACAGCTGTACTGACACAAAAGACGTCCCCAGGACACAAACCTTTTGCTTACTATAGTGGCACTTTGGATGCTGTAATGCAAGGACATTTCGCGTGCGAGCAATCACTCGCTGCAGCCGCGTTCGCAATTGAGAAAAGTGCCACAATAGTAATGGGATGCCCTGTGACATTGTTTGTGGAGCATTCATTATTTGCAATACTGGAAAGGTCAAAGAGTACACTGACCACACAGCGGGCAACCGCCTATGAAATAATATTGTCCAGCGCCAATATCCATGTGGTGCGATGCAGGACAGTGAATCCGGCAAAATTGATTACAGAAGCATGCACACTAGAGGACATGCAGGAACACGATTGTGCAATTTACACAGGAGAAAGAGGGGAGGACACAGTGGTGTGCGAGAATGCCCTGACCGAGGGGGAAGTGTACTTTGTAGACGGATCAGCATCAATTGACGTGGACACAGGAGAAAAACATGTGGGTATGGCAGTGGTGAGATTAGAAGATGGTGAGTATGAGACACTAGTGCAGTACCGCCTTCCATCACATTTCTCAGCACAAGCAGCAGAACTCATTGCCCTAATAGAAGCATTGCACGCAGCCAAAGGGTGTGTGGTGACAATTTACACGGATTCAGCTTATATGACGACAACAGTACATGGAGGTCTGGCAAGATGGGGACGGAGGGGGTTTCGACGAGCAGATGGGACTCCAGTCCAACATGCAGAATTACTGAAGGAGTTAATTGAAGCCCTACGAGATCCCACCATGGTAGCAATAGTGAAGTGCCAAGCACATACGTGCAACACAGACATTGTGTCTTTGGGAAACGCGGCAGCGGACGCGGCTGCCAAAGAAGCCTCATACTTTGAGAAATGTGAAGCAGGTGAGTACATGCTACAGCACAAGACAACCGAGGGGCTTCCAGAAGGGTACAATACAATGCCTATATCACAAATACTAGAGTTGCAGGAAAGAGCAAGTGCAGATGAAAAGGCGATGTGGGTGAAACGAGGGTGCAGCCAATCAGCAACAGACTTACTGTGGCGACAAAATAACTCAGGAAAAGTGGTAATGCCAGTAAAATTATTAGAAATAGCGTTTCAACAACTACACTTCCCAGCACACAATACGAAACAACACATTGCAGCAGAGATACAGGAAGAGTGGTTTGTGCCCTGTCTTCAGGAGCACTTGTCAAGATTGACACTGGAGTGCACAACATGCCAGATATACAGTTCAGGAATGACATTACGTATGCTCAGGGGAAGAATTCCAAAACCGATTGGGCCCTTCAGAGAGTTACACATCGACTACGCGGACATGGGAGAAAGGTGTAATGGGGCACGTTATATGATTGTGGTTGTGTGCCCATTTTCAAGATGGGTGGAAGCGGGCCCATGTGCACGACCTGATGCTAAAAGCGCTGCGAAGTTCCTAGTGAGAGAAGTATTTCCGCGCTGGGGAATTTGTGACGTGATTCGCTCAGACAACGGCACTCACTTTGTAAATGAACTCTTCAAGGAAGTAACAACACTGTTGGGAATAAAACACAAATTGTGCTCGATTTATCATCCTCAAAGTAATGGCGTAGTAGAAAAGATGAACGGCCTGTTAAAAGGAAGATTATCGAAACTATGCTTTTCATTAAAAAAGAACTGGATTTACTGTTTGCCCCTTGCGCTGTTTGAGCTGAGAAATCAGTCAAGCAAGGACCACCATTTGTCCCCGCACGAAATAGTGACTGGGAGACGAATGCACACAGCGCACTCCCCACAGAGCGAACACTCAGATGCACACAGAAGCGCTGCGATATTGGGAGATGAGTTCACAGACTACTTGAAAAGATTAACAAGGGCAGCGCGCGCAATATCAAAGCAGCTTTCACCACCATTCACGAGAGAAGAGGGGAACACAACAGGGTCCGTTACGGAGCCTGAAACGCAGGTACAGCTGATGCCGGGTGAATTCATTTATGTCCGGAGCTTTGTACGCCGGTGGAATGCACCACGGTTCCATGGCCCATACAAAGTTGTGTTTTGCACGCCTACGGCTGTAAAAGTGAAGGGCCTGAAATATTGGGTACATCTGACAGATGTACGAAGGGCATATAATAATGTGCAGGAAGAGGTGGTTGAGGGGGCACCGACAACAGCAAACAATGCAAGTGAAAAGAATGACTGAATATGCACTTGTGTGTGGCAGAGATGCACCTGATTGAGAAAGTGGCTGACAAGGGTATTTAAAAAAAAAATATATATATTTTGTTTTGTGAACCTGTATATCAATAATGATGTGATAAAAATACGTAGTGTATACTCCCTTGTCTGTGCATCCCCAACCCTACTGCCCTACCCGTCTTCCATTCCCTTTCAATATATACTGGCACTGGTAGTGCCAACAAAATGTTTACAATCATGCACTTAATGCACTTTTATATCCAAAACAGGAGCTACCATGGCATCTAATGGGCAGCCTGCAACAGATAGAATTATTAGATTCAGAGAATTGTTAGCTGAAAGATGCAGATACTCGTATGAGTGTGGATTGTCTGTGTGCATCACATTGTTTTTTACAATAATGTTTGGCCTGGTTACATATTGGTTCATAGCGTTCATCTCTATCGAGATGAACGAGGGGGGAGGGATTAACAACACTACTGTGACCAATGCAACAGCAAGTGTAAATACTAAAGAAGGTGATTTTTTGATATGGGACGGAACTAAACTTGTATGGGGATATTATACCACACCATCCAATGCTGTCATCTCGAAAAATGAAGGGCTACAGGGAGAAATGAAAAATAACACAGTGTCTCCACCAAAAATATCTAATTACAATGCCTGCAGCTTAAATGACCGAAACCCCTCCGCCATATCTTGGTTGGATGACACCCCCACCAGCCAGCCTGCCCCCATAGCAAAAAACACACTGATAGACAACGTGAAGGAGGAAAATGTAAGAATGATAGCAACACACGAAATATTATATGATGATTGGGCAAAGGGGGGCGGGAAGGAGAAAGGGGGGCCCACTTTGTCCATCGCCCATGAATCCGGGAAGTACATTAGGAACAAAAATAACAGACGAAAAAGGGAGGCGGGAAGGAGGAAGTATGATGAGTATTATGGGTTAGGACTAGATAAAATGGAAGATCCGCGACACCCCCACCAGACAAATAAATGGTATGCGGACATGAGTGCAACAGCTAAACAAACAACAAATGAAAGCTGTTATATCTGCTCCCTCATTCCCCATGCTTCAGGCACGCCCAAAGTATTGTTACCCAAAGAGTTGCCTATTGTAGATGCCCAATGTCTCCTTCATCTCACGTTGTGCAGAATTAAGAACACATTCCAGGCACATGAAGTTACTTTTAGAATGCTGCAGAACGAGAAAACGTGCTATCCAAAGACAGTAGGAGTAGTATGTCTGGAAGAACCATTTTTTATAATACAAGGGACACTTTTTTCAGACAACAAATGGAAGGACGAAGAAGTAATGTGTAAGGCTGAAGCGCTGAGGGGTGTGGCACCAGAGAAATTGCAATGGATAGAAGAAACGTGCACACCAGTATGGAAGGAACACATTTCAAAACTAACTTGGGTAACAGCCATTGAAAAACCCTTCAAGCTGCAGAAGGAAATAGACTATGAACTGTGTTTTAAAGGAGAGGGGAAAGCCTCCATGGGGACAAACAAGAACTGTAACAAGACCCTCACCATCCCAGATTTAAGAAAAGGGACAGCGGCCCTGATGGACACGTATTGGGTATGTGGCAACCAGGCATACCTGCACCTCCCACAATCATGGAGTGGCAGCTGCTCAATGGCCACTCTGCACTCAGCACTAATGGTAATCCCAGAAAGCCACATTGATGGGAGTAAAAGGACGCGAGAAAACACCCAACAGAGTGCGGCCCAGCCAACTGCAGAGTCACAAGTCTATGTCCTGTCTTACGGGAACAAGGAAGAGGTGCTGTCCCGAAACAGACGATCATCGAACTACATATCAAAGGCATCATCAGAATTGCTAGCACAGATCCCAGACAGGTATCGATTATTCAGCTCTGCAGAAACATTCTTCGCCTCACTCATCCCAAGTATCCAGGCGCGAGCAAATGCAAAATGGCTCCAAATAACACGTTGGGAGCTGATCCAGCTGGCAAATGACACTGAAGAGGGGTTCAACGTAATAAAAGTGGAACTAAGAGCATTACGGCTGATGACCATGCAAAACAGGTATGTCTTTGACCTGTTGACAGCGATGGACGGAGGTGTTTGCCGAAAAATCGGAAGTGCCTGCTGCACTTTCGTACCTTCCGAAGACGCAGACAACGGCTCCCTGTCCCATGTGATCGAAGCAGTACATAACCTAGGAGAAAGAATGAGAATGGAAGGTGGCGCAGAAGAAAGCACTTGGTTCGACAATATTTTCTCCTGGGTTCCATCATGGCTGGGAAAGACTGTGACATTTTTGATGCCGGCTGTGGTGTTCCTCCTCTTTATTTTTTGCCTGTGCCAGGTGGGTCTTCGATGTTGTGCTAACGCAGTACCGAATGGTGCAATGATGATGGTGACAATGGGCAACACCCGTGGTACAATACAAAATATGCAGGAAGTGCAGGTACAAACAGGAACAGGTGACACACCAAGATATCAGCTAGTGCCTATGTATCACGACAAGGATATCGTAGATAAATTGTGGCATACCACCATTAGAGAGCCCCGTGTACTAGAATGGTACAAGGAGGTGTGGGTAGACTTGGAAGGAGAGGGTGGATGTATATATCTGACTTGTACCCCAGACAAGTATGCTAGGAGAGGTGAGAGCTTAAGGGGGGTGTGCAGAGCATGGATGCCCATAAAAGGGACACCTGCATGGGATGACGCAATAATTGACGAAGAAGAGTGCAGGAGATTGGAGGATTTAAAGTAGGGGGGGAAATGTAGGGGAGGATTGGTCCAAAAGACCCCCCCTTGCCAACATTCCCTCCCCAGGTGAGGGCCATGGCTCATCGGGCGCCCCCTCCTTACCACCAGGGCCCAGGTGGTGGACGGCACACCTGCTGAAGACATTGCCCAAACGTATTAAATTTAGCTAGGCCTCAGAAACCATTTTGTCTAATGAAGATGGTGTGAGCTCGGCGCACTGCAGCGCGGCCCCCACCTTTGGAGAGTTTCAATTACCCTGTGGCCGCAGCTCCCTGGCAGATCCGCTGTGTGCCCGTTCCCACGAACAAGACGGACATGAGCTAGTGTAAGATACCAACACTGTAACATTTCACCTTCCGCAGTGTATCACTGTCAAGGATGGCACTCTAATACGAGTGGCACAAGACACCCAGACGAGTTTGGGTGTTGAAATAAAGTGGACAGATAGGAACACACACCGCGGAAAGGAAAGGGAGTGAAGAGTAGGGAAGAGTAGCAAGGGAAAAGGTATAGAGTGAATACCCTCTTGGGGTGTATGCAGAATAGGAAAAGAGTATTCCACGAACCTTGGAAACACTCTAGCCTTCTGCACAGTTTGCTATAACAGAGTCCCACGCTGTTTGCTCATAACTTGGAACAGCAGCTATGGGTGTCTGTGATATAGAAACGAGACAAGGGAAGGGGCAGAGGTTGACTGATGGGAACCAGCAGACAAGCTCTGTACAAAGGGTCTACAAACAATACAAGAGAAGATACAACAGACAAATCCAGGAAAGGAGATGATAGCAAACTAGCAGAAGGATAGGAAGGGAAAGTCGAGTAACAGGATATGATAACAGAGGACAGAAAGGTAGGTGGAGCGCTCAGAGGAGCAGGAAGGCAAGGAGTAAGCCCACAAGAGTGGGACGGTAAGGTAGAAATATCAGAGGAAAAGGGCTACGGCAGCCGGAGTGAGGAAAGCTGCAGAGCAGGGATCCCAGAGGACAAGGGCAAAGGCAGCCGGAGAGAGGCAGGCTGCAGAGCAGGGAGCCCTGAGGACAAGGGCTAAGACAGCCGGTGTGAGATAGGCTGCAAGCGGGGAGCCCAGAGGACAAGGGCAAAGGCAGCCGGAGAGAGGAGGCTGCAAGCAGGGAGCCCTGAGGACAAGGGCTAAGGCTGGAAAGCAGCAGAGCGTGATCCGCTGCAGGGTGGAGAGCCCGGCAGGGCAAGGGCGGAGGCTGAAAGGCAGCAGAGTGTGATCCGCTGCAGGGTGGAGAGCCCGGCAGGGCAAGGGCGGAGACTGGAAGGCAGCAGAGCGTGATCCGCTGCAGGGTGGAGAGCCCGGCAGGGCAAGGGCGGAGACTGGAAGGCAGCAGAGCGTGATCCGCTGTAGTGTGGAGAGCCCGGCAGGGCAAGGGCGGAGACTGGAAGGCAGCAGAGCATGATCCGCTGCAGGGTGGAGAGCCCGGCAGGGCAAGGGCGGAGACTGGAAGGCAGCAGAGCGTGATCCGCTGCAGTGTGGAGAGCCCAGAGGAGCGGGGCTGAGAGGCAGGGAGCCTGGAAGGCAATGACTGGAGGCAGCAGGGTGGAACAAGCAACAAGGCGGGGAGCCCAAAAGGCTAGGGCTGTAGGCAGCAGGGTGTAACAAGCTGTAAGGCAGGGTCCAAGCAGGAATGAGGATACACAGCATACAAGGATCCGAAGACACTCGCGAAAGGTGGAGGAAGGACTCTCAATGCAAGAGACTGAGCTCTCGCAGGCAGCAGCCTTTATACTGCCCAGCCCAGCACAGAGGCAGGCTAATTGGTTTCACCTGGCTCAGCACACCTGTAGACAATCGGCCACCTCCCTCTCTGTTCCTGAGCTGGTGGGAGCAGAGCAAATCCCTAGGGCTTCTGGGGATTGTAGTTCTGATAAAGAAAAATAGGAATAGCCAGGAATGGATTGTTATAGCCAAGTGCATTATGGTAAGTGTAGTTTTCAGGTAAAAATAAAAAGGCACCAAAGTCTTGCAAATGGGAAATAAAGTCCAAATAGTGAATAGCGGTAGATCCAGGAGTTTTCTGTATATAAATGAATAACCATTTGTCCATATTGATTGCCAATGTATGCGCCCTTGGCGCAGGCATGACAATCACTGCTTCCAACATGACCCGGCCAGCAGAGCCGGGTGGAAAAAGAACTGTAAAATGGCCATCAGATAAAAGCAGAAGTTCCCAAATACTGATGCTAAAACTTCCTGCAATGGGTGTATTTTCTCCACAAACCTCTTGGATTAAGAAAACCTGTAAAATGTACAGATATGGCAGAATACATGTTCACATGGCATTAACAATGAAGCACCCACACCACTGCAGTTATGTGCAAATAGTAGAAGCGTCACGGGGGGTTATTTGTTATGCATATCATTGAAATGTGTACACCCCACGGTCCCGCGCCATAACCGAACTAATGCTGCTAGAGAGCAAAGAAAGACGAACACAACCATACTGAGGGCTCATGTGAAGGACGCGCGAGAATGCACCCTTCACGTGTGTATGTCCAAGCCCCTTATGTGCCACTACCGTCACGTACGGTGGCGAGTCGTTTTCTATGTGCTCCACCAACCCTATTGCTACCTCACTTACTGTAAATGTATATGCATATAACAAAATGTTGTAGTTGTTAAAACATAGTGTACAAATAATGTTCTCGGGCTGGCTATATTTGAGAGGCATTTAGCAAAGTTAAAAATGTAAGCCTTGGAATGATTCAATGAGTATTGTATAGTATTCAAATGTTTATGATGCTTTCACCTATGGTCGGCAACACACGAGGAAGATACCTTTGTGAATATGAGCAAGGCCATTCCCCCTCCCTCCCTGCAAAGCCTGCCAGACGAGAGAGCAGAGGCCAGCGCTGTGCTACTCCACCTCCCCCAACTAGGCTGGAGCCGCTTCAAAGATTTGTAGTTCCCTCTGCAGCACCCAAGGCCACGGCCCGCCACCTGCATTACTTACAGCCCAGCAGTAAACCTCCGCCTGAATACACAAATCCAGAGGCGCCCTCTCTTAAACCCCACAACCCACCGGATCACCTTAGGACCCCCAATATTATGGCAACATTATAGCAACACATTCATAACGACTTCTAACAAAACAGGAGGACATGTACCGTCTGTCCCATGCCCTGAGACCCAGCCCCACGACCTATGGTACCCGGTCAACAGGACACTGGTAACCGTGTACTGATGAATCGCCATCAAACCCCTCTCAAGGTGCATTCCTCCTGTGTTGCATTAACCTGAAGAATAACCTATTGGAAGATTTACTAAAGAAGATAATATTGCAATAACTGAATGACTGCGGTGTGCATGGCCTAGGGCAAAGAAGTCAGGAAAAGACATTCATCTCTGACACTGGCCACAGTGGTACAACAACACCGCCCGGATGAACCCAGCTGACCTGCCAGGCCCAGCCCAACCCACGAGGCTGACCAGTGACGTCCTCCAGCCAAGACCAACCACATCACAGCAGCACCTATAGCTAGTCGTCGCCACCCAATCCCATTGAACTTGTGCCCCCTATAGTGTGTAGGTTTTGATGACGTTTTTTGTAAATATATACGCCTGTCTTTGCTATTGTCAGACAGAGCGCTCTCGGAGTTTGCAGAGTTCTTTGCATGCCCTATTCTGATTGATAAACTCCCCTTTACGCTCACTCGCACTTGTTCTGCCCTTATTCCCATTTTGGGAGAGTCCATCATTGTCTCTCATTGCGGGGAGGATTGTGCTGGTTGGGGACGCTTGCCTTCACCCTGTTGATTGATTGAGGAGAGACTTCCAGGCAGCCTGCTGGAGCACACACTATAGTCCCTTTCTGTTGAATGGGGTATGTAAATTTTGAGTGTTTCCTGTCAACAGCCCTCTGCCAGCAAGGAGAGACATGTGATCACTGACCCATCCAGATTTCTGGAGGCGGACCCAAACACTTTGGGGAGTTGAATTGCAACAAATATATATTTTATAGAAACAGTGATAACTTATCGTAACCAAATGACAGGAATGTACAACTTTGAGAGTCTTCGTTTGAAAAATGCCCTCACGATTTGAGTCCAAACTCCGATTTGTACCATGTTCTGGGGCAAAACATTGCTAATTATGATTATTGTAGACACTGGATTTAAGCTAGAGACATGGAAAGTTACTGGGATATATGTGGAAGGGAAATGTACCTTTGTATAATTTTTGATGAAAAACCAATGTTGCAAAACCCACTAAAATCGAAAATAAGTTGCCATTTTTGAATGCAAGCTCCTAGAAACGCCAGAGTCGGGACAGGGACTATCTTTAGTAATATAAGATGTGTGTATGTGATGTCAAACAACTGTGTACCTGGGAAATATGTATTTGGATCAGGAATAGATTTGTGTGCACATTGACCAGGGGAGTGTCATTTCTGCAGGTCATAAAAATGACATCACTCTGACACACTATCCCTTCCCAAATCAGGGACCAAAGAATCTATTGACCTATCAAATCAAGAGAGGGGCAGGCTTAGTGATGCTAGCCTCTCCAACCACTTTTTAAAACACATAAAAAGAGACTGCTGGGACAGGTAGAGATGGAATTCCATTTTCTGCGGGACGCTCTGCCGGGAGACTCCAGTCTTCACATCCATCAATCTTCAGAGACCAGAAATTTACTTCAGAACTTAAAGCAAGGGCCTAAACCCACAAACTGAGAACTCTTCTCAGCAGGCCTCAGCATCCTTAAAATCTTGTGCAAACTATTCGACAGCCGGGCGAGCTGTTTGAATTCTTTGCCATGAACAATTGCCAGAGACCAGACAAAAGATCCAGAGAACCACAGGCCGCTGTATCCAGAGAGCTGACCCAGACCGCTGTGAGCAGAACCAGAGATCCGGATCGCTGTGAGCGGAACCAGTGCCTGATTGATCCGCCGAGCAGAGAGAACCGCCGCCGGACATGTTGACCAGATCCGTGACGAGGCCTATTTCAAATTTATATTGTGAGTACCTAGCAGAACTGTGCAGAACCAATCTCTTAGTTAAAATAATCTAATCCAAACTATTTCAACCTAATTAGAACAGCCTCCTAGAAATCGTGTCATCTGTCATTTGTAAAGCTGCACAACTGTCACCTGTCAATTCTGAAGCTGCAAGCTGTCACCTGTCATTTTGAGTTTTACTTTAAATCCGAAAATCTACCTTTATTAAATCGTCTGTATCTCCGGAACCGTTTGTCCTAGGAACGTGGTTTAACTTTCATTTTAAAGCTGTGATTCTAGGCTTTCCAATAAACCGACTCCTACTCCCTATACTTTTTTACGCACTCGTGAAATATACCGCGATTTGCCATTTTGGCTCAATTTCTCCACTTGTCAAAATAGCAGCTCCATTCTTTCCTTTGTTAAAAATCCGTTTGCAACCTGGTAATAACTCATAGAGCATTGCTAAAGTGAGCCTGAACTAATACCAACAAGCATCTCTCACTCACCCTGAATATCTAGAGGGAATTAAAAGCATTTTTAGCACATTTCTCACTTCATTGTCATCACATTCAAAGCATTTTTGGGCCTGTGTTTCAAACCTCTACCTGTTTTCCTCTCAGCTTGCTGGGGGGGAACTGCATTTCGTATTGCATTTGTTGGGATTCTTGAAGACTGTGTGCTCTCCTTCCATTTCTTACATTGCATAGGGGGGGGAGTGAATTGTCAAGGAAAAGTGATTACATTGTCTTTTGTTGAAGCCATATCAAGTTATTTTCTGTACTGCATTTCATTCATCATTGCGTTTCCTTGAACCATATAAAGCATTCTTTCCCACCTTATCCTTCTGTTCCTATTCATAAGTTACCTCTTGCTGATTACAGCTCATATTCACAAGTGTAATATCCATTATCAATTTATTTATAGAAGTGTGATATATATATATATTGTTTAAATTTTCAAATATACCTTTTAATTTGCAAAACAAACCTACTTCTTGGCTCAGTGGGGTCAGGGGGATTCTAAGACTAGGCATTGACTTGGCTGTAGTGTTGATTGAATATCGCTTTATTCAATCAACAAAACAACAGCTGCTGGGCAACCAACATTGACTCTGCTATGCTGGATTGCACACTGTTCCCTTCCCTGACATGGCATGCCAGGGTGACAATGTTGGTCTCAAATCATCCAATGGACCTGGAGAGCTGACGCACCGGCGTCGCATTCCTCTCACGCTACAACCTGGTCTCCTCCAGCTGTCTTTCCACGAGCTGCGTCAGGGTGGCCTGTTGTTGCTCAATGTGCAGCAAGCGAGTACTGAGCTCAGCCATGTAGGGCGTTGGGGAGCGCATGGGGCTGTGCAGTTCTTGGGGGCAGAACTGTAGGCCATGGATGGGTGACAGCTCATCCATGTTGTCCCCCTCACCCTGTTGTACTACTTCGGCCTGCATGGCCGGGGCGCATCCATCACTCGATGCAGCCTCCTCAGCAGTACAGATGGGCTGCAAGATGGCATCTGGGCGCATGGTGGGTGCCTGCATGGGGATGGTGGCGTCCTCTGGTGTGCCCAATGCAGCCGGTGTGCCTGATGCAGCCGGTGTGCCTGATGCAGCCGGTGTGCCTGATGCAGCTGGTGAGCCCGATGCAGCTGGTGCTTGTGTGCTGGAGCAGCTAGCATCGTCCTCCTGGGCAAGAGTGCTGCATTGGGTGCGTGCATTTGGCCGCTGCATCGCCTCTTGGCCGTTGTCGCTGTCACTTGACACGGTTGTGGGGATACAGAGGGCATGCTGTTAGTTGTGTGATGTTACTTGATGTGTCCATCACATGCATCAAACTGAACGATCCATGACCACTTGCGTGTACACACTTCAGACTATTGATGCACTCAGGTGTGTGTCTCTGCTTCCACTCAGGCACGTACTGTGTGTATTTCCAGGGGTCATGCATTGGGGTCGTGTTACTTGTCATCTGGGTGGTCAGTGGGTCCATTGGGTTACTCCTGCCCTGGTTGTTGGGGGGGTTCGTCAGTGTGAGTGGGTTCATTAGGTCACTCCTGCCCTGGCTGGGGGTGGTCAGTGTGAGTGGGTCTATTGGGTCACTCCTGCCCTGGCTGGGGGGGGTGAGTGTGAGTGGGTCCATTGGGTCACTCTTGCCCTAGCTGGGGGGTCAGTGTGAGTGGGTCCATTGGGTCACTCCTGCCCTGGCTGGGGGGGGTCAGTGTGAGTGGGTTCATTGGGTCACTCCTGCACTGGCTGGGGGGCGGTGAGTGTGAGTGGGTCCATTGGGTCACTCTTGCCCTAGCTGGGAGGGTCAGTGTGAGTGGGTCCATTGGGTCACTCCTGCCCTGGCTGGGGGGGGTCAGTGTGAGTGGGTCCATTGGGTCACTCCTGCCCTGGCTGGGGGGGGGTCAGTGTGAGTGGGTCCATTGGGTCACTCCTGGGGTGCATTCACACTTATGGCTTTGTACTCTGTGCACTTACCGGCATCTGCAGGTGGGCTCACTCCTGCCTCTGCGTCTCCGATGCCTTGGATGCTCTCGAGGTGCAGGACACTGCTGCAGCGCTCCTCCCGCGATTGCAACTTGAGAGGGGATGCAGGGCCTCCACCAGTGCCAGTGCTGTGTTGGCGTTGTGCAGCAATGAGGTTGAGCACCCGGAGCCTGAGGTCATCCCACCTCTTATGGCAGTCCTTCACAGAGCGTGTGGTCACACCGACCGCTGTGCACTCGCGTGCTGCCTCCGCCCACACCTCCTTGTGGTGTTGCTGGGTAGTGCACCGCTGGTCTGCACTAAAGAGCATTTCCGCATGCTCGACAATGTGCTCCACCAGTACCGTGAGCTCAGCCTCACTGAAGCGCTGCTTTCGCTGTCTGTGTGCTGGGATCCTGGATGATATGATGGTGTTAGATGTGTTGTCAGTCTCAGGGAGGTGTTCTGCCCTGTGGTGTCTGAGGATGGCAGTGGATTGTGCTTTATATAATGGCCACCTCTCTGTTTCCATTTTTTTTTGCAGTCATGATATTTCCGCTTCCGGTGATTCCGTTTCCGTGACGGCGGGGCGGACACAGGTTTTGCACTTTTTTTGTGGCGTTATGTCCATGTGCGTGGGTGTTTACGTGACGGCGGTGACACCATTTCCGCCTCGGTGTGTTGCGCGTGACCGACGTGCCGTAATCGGCCGTTCATTCCGCAACCTTGCGGTCATGGAAACCGAGTCACCGTCGTCACGGAATCACCGGATTCCAGCACGGCGGACTCGTAATGAGGCACAATGTTTATGTGCAGTGCCAGAGGGAAGCATAGCTGCTGGTCAATTGGTGTACAGCAGATAAGGATGCACAGAAAGGAGAGCAACTGCCAAGGATGTGCCAAGGGTCTGTTCTCAGGCCAAATGGGGCACCATCATATACCTCTGCAGCAGCCACTGCAGCTAGAGCGCCAACAGCAAAGGATTGCTCTATACCCAGTTGGATATCCACCCTGGCCTGAGCCCATGCCAATTCAGCTGCAGCAGCATCAAAGGCCTGTTTTCGTGCCAGGCGAACATTCTCCCTTCTCTCTTGCCTTTATCTATCAATTCTTCCCTCAGCCGTTTGGCTATCCCCAGCTGCTGTAAAACATCCTCAAGGGACTGGTGGATGTCATTCATGATAGGAGGGGCAGGCAACCACCAGCACCCTCCCATCTCCTAGACCAGTGCCTGGCCTGGCCTGCATGCAGCACTCTTTAGTTTGTCACACAACATCTGCAAGAAGAGTGCCAATTGCGGGTTCAGGGGCAATGGGAACAGTAGGAGTAAGGAAATAGTGGGTGTCCTTTCATGGGTGGGTTCTGATCCACGGGTCCCTAAAGTAAGTGCAGGAAGCTCCCTACCTGGGATGGTTCTGCCTCTTGGGGTGGTGGCATTTTTCACCTCCACTGTTAGAATGTCCCCAGCCACCAGTAGTTGTATTTCTGGTGTGGCCTCCATGATGGTGTACATTATGATGACAGTGGTCAAGGTCTCCAAGGTCTCCTGGTCACTGTGGCTGGGCAGCTGACTTGTTGTGCTGGTGGGGGGTTGGGCCTCGATGTTGCCACTTCGTGGTGGAATGGAGGATCAGATTCCTCCCTAGAGTCTTGGCCAGAATCACTTGTCTCTTCATCATGAAACACTTGTGTATAGGCACGTTATAAATGTCATATCATATCATATCATATCATCCCAAGCATCATCCACATTATCACTGTCCCCTAGGTGTGAGAGCATGGAGTTGGGGCTGGGGGACGGGGGGGCACAGTGCACTGGCATGCATGAAACAGCCCTACATTCGCTCACCTTCACATTGGTCTTCACTGTCTGTTGTGCACCACGTGCAAGGGTGCTGGAGAAACAGTTATGTTCAGGAATGGTGATTTCCTACCGCGGGCTTTCGGTTCGACTGTGGCCACTGACTAGGAATGGGGAAGTTGTATGAACCAATAGGGCACATAGTCATTGGGAGTCTATGTGTTTAAACACAATGGGCAAAGCACTTGGCAGCCTTCTGATGTACTGTGGTGTTGGCAGTCATTGGCTTGTGTGGCTGTAGCATATGCAACCACGCTACAGTTGCCCAAATGCTCCAGTTCACATAGCCCATAGTCCCTCTCAAACCCATCCACAGAGGTCACCATGCCACAGTGGTGCCAGTCATTCATCCCTTCATTCTGGTAGTTGCTGTCCTAGTGCCTCATTCCATATATCATTGATTAGCACAGGAAGTGGGATTGGCCTTGCTGGAAATGTTGCACTGCATGGACCCCATCATCACCTGTTAGTAATAAGACATCAGGTATATGCGCTATACAAGAATTATTTGTTTATAAATAATAAATACAACTTAGATCCAGATTAAGTCCTAGACAACTGTTTTATCAGCTTAGACCACGGACCTCTACACCCTGCCTGGCTATGTGTCTTGTATGTCCTGTTCTGTTTTGCGGTTTGAGGCCCACAGGCGAGTAGCGCTATACAAGAATTATAAATAAATAAATAAATGCCTCTGCTTCAGTTCAACTGACTGGCATGGTATCTGCCCTTTCACTGAAAGGTGGTTTGGTAGTCTGGGGTTCGACTCTCTCTATCCATTTACTCAATCACGCCCTTTTGCAAACTTTAGAGAATATTTCCTTTTTTTCTTCCCTCATCCTATTGGTTTCAGGTTAAAGGTGGTACGTTCGTATTAGACACTGCAAGTAATTTGTCGATTCCTTTCAGCTTTTGATTTTAAATATAACTAAGTGCTAAGTGGTTTGTCCTGAAGAAGGAGTTGGTTTGCTATCTTGAAATGGGGGTAGCCTGCCCCTTACCTCTTGATGGGTTTCAAACCAAGGGAATCAGCTGGTTTACAATCACTCCTAATTACACAAATATTTTACCTTTATGAATACACCCGTATTGTATATGGTTATAGATGGATTGTTCCACAAATAAGGTCCTAAATATTCACCATTTTTTAAATTATTATATAATATGGAGTTATTAACCCGTTTCATAGGCTACAAGTATTTTCATTAATTGAACGTGAATCCGCACGCTTCCCATTCAATGAAGGAACGTACTTCGCCAAGATGGCCACTGTTGTTGTAGAAGGCGGGGCTCTGTACAGAGACACTTTTCTATCACCATGGTGGCTGGAAAAGCGAGAAGGAGTGAAGCTGCTACGGTGGTGCCGGGCAGCGCTGCCACCACAATCAGGTAAGTGGTGTTGGGGGGGGGGGGTTGGGATTATTAAAAGAAAAAGATGGGAAAGTGTGGCTGCCAAGAAGATGGCAGAGCTAGGCGGGGAGGCAGCCAACGGGTTCCATGGAACGTGGGCTGAGTTCGACAGTATCAGCCCACGAACGAAGGAACTTGATTGGCTGCACCCTCGCCCTGTGTGCTAATATTCAATAAAACATGTCACTTCATGTTTCTCTATGCATTTTCATTCTAAACCATGGCAGCCATAGTCTAAAAGCAGAAGCTTTCTCTAGACTGTGGCTGCCTTGTTCGAATTCAGAGCTCATTTCCTTCTGTCTTAATCTATTCAGAATAGTATATCGCAGCCTTAAGTGCTAAGGGCGTCTATGTCCGTCCTGAATTCCCATAAGGAATCATTGTAGGGTCCGCCCACACCAGCAGTTACCTAGCCTATCGAGAGAATGGGCACTGCTGACTTCATCCACACATTGCAGGAACCTAGAAAATATTAGGAAGAAAACCAACACACAGGGTAACAGCAGTGGTCGGCGGTGAGTGTCTCTCCCCTGTTTAGGTTTACATCGCAAAAAGTAGGTAAGCGAAGAGGACTGTACGTTATAAATAAGCAGTCAATAGCGACACCTTATCCCGCCATTAACATGATATGATATGATGGTTTATTTATATAGCGCCTATCCACAATGTTTTTCAAAGCGCTCTGAATTATTACATACATCTCCATCTATTTACATACTTGCCAACATGACCCATTCCAATCTCTATGTGTTTAACCAGTCCTGGTTTTTCTTTGCATTTTCGGCCTTGTATTCTGAGTTTTATAATGGGAAAAGTGGAGCTACAAATCCATGATGCAAAGAAAAAAAACAGGACTGGATAAGCACCTACAGATTGGAATGGGTCATGTTGGCAAGTATGTATTTATTTCCTCAGTTATGTCACTAAGCAGAAGCCACTCTCAAAGTAACGGGAGCTTTTCAACTCGTGGAGTCAGTCATTTAAGACTTATTGCTATAGAATGATTTGTGACAATAAAGAACCAGCAGCCCGGCAGGTTCCTAATTTTTCAGAAAAGTTATACCAAAGTGTGGATTGATTTTTTATATATATATTACACGGCCTGCGGTAGCGGGCGTGTAGTTATGGTTAAGTTGCTAAACCCATAGGAAGAAAACTTATAACTTTGCTCCCCCTGGTCAAATCCTCACCAAACTTTGCAAAAAAAAGTATATGGCCCACTCTGAATTCTTTTGGCAAGTTTGGTGAGGTTTCGTCAAGAGGGGGCAAAGTTATAGGGGGGTCCCAAAAATTCATTTTTTCCAAAGACATAATGGAAAAAATGTTGCTCACGCCTACAGCTCAAACTGCGGGATGGATTTTCACCAAATGTTCAGCAGGAGCGGTGGCTTGGTCCCAAAAGCGCACTTTTATGAATTTGGTGTAATTCCGTCCAGTCATTTTAAAAACAACCAAAAAGTAGGTAAAAAAAAAAGTGATCTCTGGCTCTGTTCCGCTGACTCATTTCCCTGTTCACTCCATGGACAGGCATCCGATTGGCCTATCGGGCGACGGGAAGTCCGTGGACATCGGGCACCCCCCTGTTGATTGGATGGGGAAAAGTGTGAAATGCATCAGTTTTCTGGAAATGCGTACCATGCTGGATTCACAGACGTTTCCTAGTGTACACGGACACTGCGGTAGAAACCTAAAAAAACAACATTGCACTTGTCAAACTCAACAAACAATCATTGGGAAGGTGGGGGTGATTAAGATGGGATGGGATATGGCCATAAAAAGCCAAAAACTGATGTTTTTCATTCCCAAAGTCCGCAAACACCCCGGATGTCTTAGGACAGAACAGTCTTGTGGTGTCCGCGGACACTTAAGATATCCTAGGACATCTGTGCCTATGTCTGCATTATTGGGTTGGTAAAAAGTAGTTTTTGGATGACTTATAACTTTGGCGCCACTCAATGAAACTGCATGTAATTTTGGAATATTTTTCTAGACCTAATTCTGAATGGATTTGCAAGGATTGGTGGGATTCTGTAAAGAGTGGGCAAAGTTAGAGGGGGGGGTCCAAAAATAATGTAAAGGCTTATAAATGTGATACAATTTGACAAATCTACACAAACGTTTACAAAAAGATTTTAGATCGATATATAAATATTTTTCTAAAGTTTGGTGGGATTTTGTCAAGAGGGGGCTAAATTAGAGGGGGGTCTCAACATTTTTAGATGGCTTATAACTGTGTTGCGGTTTGACGAAGGTGGCACATGTTTTCAGAAAGATTATAGACCCAACCTTGAATGTTTGTTTAAAGTCTGAATGGATTTTGTCAAGTGGGGCGGCTAAGTTATATGACTGTTGTATGTAGATACATTTTGACACTCTTGAAAAATAAAGCATGGGCATATTTCCAGCAAACTCATGTATGGAGCATTGGCAAGGACCTTAAAGCATGGTTTTGCAAATGTGCCATTGTATTATTTTTTGACAAGTGTCATAATGTAGGTACAGCAAATAGTGATATACCTTTGGTGACTGAGGTATAGACTGAGGCCATGGCAGTGGCCAGATTGTCTGGGTCATGCATAAGGTCATGACCCAGACAATCTGGCTACCGGCCATGACCACGAGGGGCGACAAATGGGGTTAAAGTGGCCATGTCCACTTGGGTCCGGCTATGTCGTAAAGTTATTCGAAAGTGGGACGGGTTTGAAAGAGAAAAAAAATGTGCTTTTGGTAATATGGACATAGGGTTCTCTCTTTGCCTTCTGCAGGCTGCCATGGAAAGGGAAGAGTGGTTCTGTATGGAGCCCGGACTTCCCTTTCAATGGTGGCCATCTTGGAAAAGGAATTTCCTTCCTACAGAGGGACGCCGTAGTTATCCCGGTGTGGGAAGAAACATTATTTATTTTTTAGCACCCCGGGTTCCCGTTTTGGAAACCTGGGGTGCTAATGGCCTTTATCCCCCACTGCATGGGCTGGAACGGGGGAATAACGGTCCGGAACCCTCATTATCTGCCCTCGCTTCGCTTGTCGGGCCCTTAACTTGGGCTGCTGGGCCGTTATCCCAGTTCCAGTCCCTGGAACGGGGGATGAACGCCACATTGTTTCCATTAGCATAACACAAAATGCTAATGGAAACGTTGGAAAATCTTATTGGGTCTATGTAATAAGTAGATGGAGTCTGTGAGATTTTTTTTTGTTCCATTTTTTAACTGTGAGAGGGGGTTCCTAAAGAAACCTTTCTTTTGTTGTTTTTTTATTCTTTTTTTTGCAGGAGAGGTTAGAACGTAAGGTGGGGAGGGAAAGGTGGGAAGAGGCACCAAGCACTAATATGGAGGTGCAGCTGTACAGGGGAAGATGTTGCGCATGTGTTACTTCAATGGTAGGGGGCAGTAATTCTCATGCTCCTTGATTACAGCTTCAAAAGCACTTCAAAATGGCTTCCCTCTGCAGAGTGGTGTGTTGCGTTATATGCAGGGGACTGTTGTCTTTGAAAGATATGGATCAACAGCCTCTTTTATTGCTTGCAAGGTAGCTGGTGGGATTTTGTGTACGACAAAAGTAGGCTGTGTGGTTAGAGTATTGGTTGAGGAAGATGAGGTGGAGGAAGACAGCCTACTACTTGCTGAGAAAGGAAGAACCATTCTGAGAGCATTGCAGTGGTTAGATTTGGTGGGGCGGCGCATGGAGGTCGTCCCGTAGGAGTACTGTCCAGTTAGTCTGCGACTGAGTACAACGTTTCACTTTGGTGGCTTTAGCCTTTGGTACATTCCCACCAGTGGGAGTGCCACACCCATGATTCTCTCTGGGTGCTAGAGGTAGACACTTCCTCTACCTCATCTTCTTGGTCCTCTTTATTTTCTTTAGAAGTACTGCGCTTTTTCTGTTCTGGAGGTCTTCCAGCTGGTGGTGGTGGTGGCTCTTGCAGAGGAGGGATGGCAATAACTGATGCCATTTTTAAGAGAAATAGCAGTTTTGCTAATATTCTTCACAGTATGTGATTTGTACTAGATTGTTAATGGATAATGAGACAAGTATAGGTGTAGGAGCTTTGCAAGGGTAGATTTTGAGTTTAAGGGTTCCTAGATCAGTCCAAAAATGCAGTTCCAAACAGTCCTCGAAGCACAGACCTGATCATGAAGTGCAGCTGTCTTCACGGACATGTCATCATGCTGAGTGCGAGCGCCTGGTCGCTTGGCACTGACCAAAATGGTCTGTGATGACATCAGACGTTTGCAGATGTCGACGGATGCAAAAACAGTGGAAAAAGTTGCAAAATGTTTATAGAAGTGTTAAAAATGATGCTACAAGGTGGGAAATGGCAGAGATTTAAACTGAAACATTGTAAATTGCATAGAAGGGTTGCTATATTGGGGTCAGTATGATATTAGTAAGTTGTAGGAAAATAGCATGCACTGGTAAAAACCCATGAAATTCAGTGAAAAAACTTTGTTAAAGCGATGTTATGGTTAAGTTGCACTAATAAACACCTATGAAATTCAATGAAAAAACTTAGTTAAAGGGACATTATGGTTAGGTTGCACTAATAAAAATGTATGAAATTCATGAAAAAACTTTGTTAAAGGGACGTTATGGTTACAAGTAAAACCAAAAAACCTCAGAAATTCACCAGTTATGGTAAGCTAAGCAACCATAACTCGCGCCACCATCATGCACTTCTAAGACTAACACCCAGGACATCAAAGATGACATCACAAATGTCATTAATGACATCACTGATAACATCACATGTGAAATACATTTTGATGAAAAGTCACTACAAGGGGTTGTGTTTATAATGTTGGTAACACGATGACAGGGGTGACTGGGCGACCTATCATGAACTGCTTAATCCATTAAAGAATGTACTCATCTAAACAACATTGTACTGGAGTGTTGTTAATACAGGAACCTAATCATACATAAACATATGCAATGGCTGCAGCATGCACCATAGGAGTACAACATTTATAATCTTGTAATTTTGGATAGTAAAATAATGAATGCTACCTTATCAGAATTTTGAGTAATGTAAAACATGTAATAACTAGCTACCAATTCAAGACTTACCACACACTTGCGCGCGTACAAACAATACATATGAAGACCACAATGCATATAAATCAGAGGCAATTACAGGGAAACTAAAGTAAGGAAGAAAGAAACAGCATCATCAGAAAATGTTAATAACATTAAAGTTTATCTTCATGTATACAAATGAATGGTGTGTTGTAGGCCTGCTTATTGCCACATGTATGTACACCATGAGCTGAGACCAAACCCTAAGGAAAGTACTTTAAGAACATACAAGGTTAACATCTAGATATATAGAACTTTTTGAAATTTAATATTCTGACTGTCAGTGAACAAAACCACCTGGCCTGGATATGTCAGTGAACAAAAACAAGTGGCACAGATATGTGATGTCATCAGTGATGTTACCAATGAGATTTGTGATGTCATCTTTGATGTCCTGGGTGTTAGTCTTAGCAGCGCATGGTGGTGATGCGAGTTATGGTTGCTTAGCTTACCATAACTGGCAAATTTCTGAGGTTTTTCAGTTTTACTTGTAACCATAATGTCCCTTTAAAAATGTTTTTCATTAAGTTCATAAGTTGTTATTAGTATAACCTAACCATAACGTGCCTTTAACAAAGTGTTTTCATTGATATGTATATACATAAATGGGCCTGATTTGCAAATCGTTTCCCAATGGGATTTTCCCATAGGAAATGGCTTATGTAAATTAGGCCCATGTTTTTTATATATATATATATATATATATATATGTATATATTCAATGAAAAAACGTTAGTTGTAGGGATGTTAATGTGACGACTTAACGCAACAAAACCCCTGAAATTCAGCTAAAGCCACCTTAACTTTACACCCCCTGTTGCACAGCCTATGACAACAATGATGACATCACTGATGACATCACTGATGACATCACTGATTACATCACTGGTGACCTCTCTAATGACATCATCTATGACATCAATGATGGCATCACTGATGGCATCACTGATGACATTGCTAATAACATTGTAAACAACATCAATTATTATTTAATTAATTTCATAAAACATATGATCACCCTAGGTTTTCTCCCCTATTTAGACCACCCGTACGTTTCTACATATGTGATATTAGCATTTTAGAAAAGTTTATAACAACATGTACCTTGTTTAAAACAGTAAACATCTACAGATGCATCATATCACTACTTGTGAAACTTTCCTTTGTAGTACTTTGGTAAAAGATGATACCTGAATTATAAACAGTACACTGCTTAGACTGTACCTATTTGCATACATGCCAACATTCTGTGACCAGAAATCTGTAGGAATCTTAACATTTCCAACATAGTAATTACCATAATAATGACATCACAGGAAATTATGTCATAACTTGATCCGATGACATGACAGGATAACATCACAGTAAATTATGTCACAAGAACTTTGACCTTATGAGATCACAGGAATTGAGTCCAATTGGCAAATGGCTTTGAAGAGATCACTGGAAAGGACTGCCTGTCCTCTGACCCATCATGAGAAAGACATTTACCACATGAGTGACCTGTGAGAACTGTGACCAGCTTATTCCTCATTAACACATATTTTCCTCTTCAAACATACAATGAAATGATAGCACTTCTGTATACCCTAAGGGAAGAAATGGCCGCACCGACTCCCGCAAATGCAGCTTGTGAGGCGAACGCTGCAAAGCACACATTTAAAGTCCCAGAACGAAACTAATACAGAGAGAAATATATGGGTGTACGAGTGTTGGGAATGAACATTTAGTTCTGTGCCTTTGCTCTGCCTGTCAAATACCTGAAAATCTCCTGGCGAGGTAAAGGAGGTGGCAAATCATCCAGTAGCTCACGCGGAAGTGGCATCTGAGGAGTTGTTACGCAGCTGTTCCCTAAAACATCTGAAAGATAAATGCATCTGTGCCACTGTACCCACAAACATCTGAAGAGGAAATGCAGCTGTGCCAGCAAACATCAGAAGGTTGTGTGTACCTGCATCCTAACACATCTGGAGCAGGTGCAACAGTGCCTTAAACTATGTTCATAGCAGGCACAGAGTAGGGGTGCCCTAGAGCAGTTTGCTTAGTGAGCACACTGAAACCAGCAATGATCTGCACACAGCTAGCAAAGGAAACACAGTGTGGCCCCAAAACTTAGCATGCAGCAGTCACCCCAGCTTTCCACAGAGCAAGTGCAGTGTCCCCTTACGAACTACTGCAGTAGTTGCAAACAGTGGGCAGTATAAGTGCACTGCTACCCCCCCACCCCCATGAGGAAATGAAATGGCCTCGGATATGAGTTGGCTGTGGCGTTCAAAGCAGAATTCTTTGTACAGCTGGAGGCTGGTGGCTTCGTCAGGGATTAGGAATAATTGGGTAAATGGTGCTCTGTATTACAATGCTATTCCAGCAGAATTGCTTTTTCATTGCACAGGAACCATGCAAAAGCATCAGGGTAACTGGCACTGCCACACTTCCAGTTCAAAGCTAAAGTTGCACACGACTTTGAGGACAAACTCTGTTTCATCATTCATTCGCCAAGCATATTGTGAAAGATATGAGCGCCAAGCCAACTGTTTTGTGGTGTTTACAACAACAATGGAAACGGTCCCCCTGAGAATGAACACGTCCCAATAAAGTGCTGGCTTTTCCTGGCCCCTTGCTCAAGAGCTGCGCATGTCATGCACCAAGAGAGCGTGGGTGATGCATCAGCGCTTAGGGATGGCTTCAGGGAGCTGTACATTCTGCACACCAAAGTAAGTTTATTCTGCGTGCTTGCAAATGTGTGTGTTTTTGTTACAAAATCAACCCATGCAGCCACACTACTACCTTTAAACCCGCTGCTGATATTCGTTGCATTGCGGAGCTCCTGCCATTTACTTAGCTGCCCTTAGGTTTAGTGGTATCATACTCCACAGCACTGAGCACAGCAGCCCACATCCTGAGTGATGCGATGTCTGCAAGGAGCGAGTGCACTGGGGCGAGGATGGGTCCATGATTAGTGCGCACCCCTGCAGGGGCTGAAGACATTATTGGCTTGGTGGTGGGCACATCATTTTTCAGGGGGTCTTTATGGCACACAGCTCCTTGCGTCTGACAAAGGGAAGGCTAGTGAGCTTGGACTGTGGGTGGGGAGTTCATGAAGAAAGCTAGCAGCCTAAAAATGCTTCTGCGATAGTTCAGGTAAGACCCTTTGCGGTGCCATAACAAAAAGACTCGAGCTTTTGTTAAATCACATGGGTATTCCTTTCAGTTGAGTTCCCTCAATGCACACACTGACTTATTACTCCCGATTGGAAGATTTAAACCTTGGAACTGAAATGTGCATTTCATTTTCTTTAGGCGTCTCCGAAAATAAGGGCTTCTGGAAATGCCAAGCAATATCAAAACAGGTATGGGCCTCATGCCATGCACTTCAGGATTAAAGGAAGATGGTTTCGTTGATACTTAACCTCTCAGAGTAGACCTGTATCAAACAAAACCACATTTATGTAAAACGAATAACCAGAACAAGAAGTTTTTTTTACAGTTTTCTCTAGTAAGTTGTCTGCGACCAAAACACAGTCGCCTCATTGGTTTAGGCCTGTTTATTCGATGTTGGCAACACTTGCACGGCCTGTGTGTGAACACCTCGACCACAATAGGCATACGATCAAATGCCACAGGCAACTGGGCGCACGTCTACGTTTACTTTAAATACAAGGCTTTAACGAAACTAAGCATAGGCTAATTCTTTCAAGATGGGATACTTTAGAGCTGAAAGCTGACACATGAAGTCATGTGCACACAACCCTGGCCCGCGCTCAAACAAGTGAAAGTAATTTTACCTGCATAGATTGGTGACAACCTGCGTTTGCAGTAGCCAGCTTTATAATGTACAGCAGAGCTGAGGAACACAGACAAATGTTTAGTTCAGAACGAAGATTAGAGACTGCACCGGCTCGGAGCTCACAGCAGTCGTGCAAGCAGCTCTGCTCCGATAGAGGCACAGGATCTCATGGCAGCGTTATGCTGACGCTCTGACACAGACACTCCTGGATCAGGGGTGCGCATTGCAGATTCTGCTTGTCTGTTTCACGTCCGCCAGGCAGTCATCATTCAAACTTGAAGGGCCATTAACATGTCACGCCCACCTTGGTGGATGCTGCAGTGCTCTGCTCTGGGCCTCAGGCAGGCAGGCACGCCCATAAATCCGTAGTGTTGACAGGACAAATCGGTAGGCAGTAGCACTGCTTAAATAGCGGTAGCCTACCTCCTAAATCTTTAGGATTGGCAAGTATGTATTTGTGCCAAAATATATCTAATAAATGCTCACTATAGCATAATCTGTATAAACATGTATAAAAATAAATAGTATAAATAAATAGAAAGAGACACTTGTTGAACCCTAATTATTTACTACTTTTTAAAACAAACATAATTATTACATAATTATCATTGTTCTTTTATAATGTGCTTAATACCAACAAGCGGTTTCTAAGCGCAGGATCGGGATTCAAACCTGTGCTGTGCGGCGTTGTCTTGCTTTCAAGACAAACGCATTGCTCCCGAGCTATCCTTCCTCCCCAACATATGAAAATACTCAATAGTTTTATTGGAAAATACATGTGTATAAGTATCATTTTCTAAATGACATGAGAAGTGCGTTAAAACAAGAAACAACTATGTATTAGGATATATTTTAAGATATCCATACATGAGTATTGAAAAAAGCAATTATTACTCTAAATCTATACATGTATAGAAAATAAATGAAGCCTTAAAATTCCACATTTGCTTGGAAACATGTACATAGATGTGTATTGTCTGTGTGTCTTTTGTAAGTGATTTACATGCTAAAATTTAAATAAAAGCCATACACTACAAAGTAAAAGTAGTCTTTAGTATCCAATTTGTTGTACTGCATTGACTTTTGTGTATGTCATAGATGATGTCATTTGTGAAGTCACCAGTGATGTCATCAGTGAGGGGGCACAAAGTTAAGGTGCAATAGGCTTTTCTTTTATTAAGATGAGATGGTGGAAGGCTGTGGGGTGATTTTAATCCACTCTGAATCTTGACCATCTCTATTAGTAATTCGATTAGCTCTGATTTGTTTCTGCTGCAGCCTTTGTCTTGCTGAATGGGACTTGCTGTTGAAATTTATCTTATGGGTCAGTGGGCCAGCTAACAGTGTTGTAAACTACTCCTCGGCATTCCAAGCATTACACTAAATCTTTTTAATCCAATTAAATTGTACTTTTTTATGACTTTCTTAGTCTTGGTTGAATCCCACAGCACCCTTTTTCGACTGGCTGTATCTGTGTAGTCAAACACATCAGCATTATTCAACTAAATGTTATCAGGACATCGTGTTTATGGCTTAGGAGATAATACAAGGAGGTCAGGGTCCCTTTCTAACCTCCTGACAATTGCCATGTCAACAACCTTTAAACAGTAGCAGGTAACCCTTTGAAAAAGTAATTCATAACTGTCACCCTGTCTCCTTTATTGAGAGTAATGCCAGCCGTTGTGTCACTTGGGGTATACACATTTAGTATCATCTAGCAAAACCCCCCTCTGTGACTTGTAGCATCCTACCCTCTGTATCTTGAATTTGTGTTGGGGATTTTCTCTCAGGTACTCCCCTTACTCCTGCGATATCTTCATTTGTTTCTAGGTTCGGCTTGTAGGGTTTTGAGGTTGGGTCCGCCACTGCCCGTCCTGACATTAAAATATCCCAGTTGTAAGACGCATTATGGAATGCATGTGTTGCGTATAGGAATAGTCCTGAAGTCGGTCGAACAACGATGCAGGCAACCATTATGTCCTACATATTATTTGCTATGTATGTTTATCACATAAAGTATGCCTGCTCCCTTTTTTTCACAATCAAGCATTAAGAACAGATCACAGTTTCCAATCGGGACACCTCAGCCTTCATGTACAATTGAACCGCTAAACATGGACTACCAGAATTTCTCCCAGCATGATTTCTGGTTGCTAGCCCCATGTTGGCAGCTGCTACCCATTTGAATGGGAAGGTTCCATTGCCCGGGTTTTTGGCAGCTTAAAAATGGTGTTACCTAATATAGCCAAAAAACACACGTGCTGAAACATATCAGGTCTCACACCTAAGTATTTTCCTGTTCATCATTGTCACACATTGTCACACATTCAAATCTCAGGTAATAACATTTTTAGTCATTTACATATTTACCAAATATATGAATTCTACCTATCTTGCCCTCCTACCAAACTAAACTAAACCCCCGTGTATTTTCTGCCCCTAGGTAGACCTAATATAGCCAGCCAGTGCCTCCTGCTCATGATTCAAGTCATGTTTATTTCACAAGATCATTCTTATTTGGTTATTATCAATAACATTAGATGCAGGCGAAATAGGGCGATGAAAAGTGTCCCGCTCATCGGTTATTGCCGTACTCATAGCTGGAAAATCTCTATACACCCCATCAATATCTTTCACACTCTCTAAAGGGCCATGTTTGTTATATGGTGGGGGTGGGGGGTTCTTGCAAACAATTCCCAGAAAAGGGAAACTTTGTTATGCCTGGAATTGCAAGACTGTCAGATCCAAAACATGAACCGAGCAAAGTTTGACATAAACTATTAACATTTCGACACATATTGGAGAACAATGTTTAGCTTTCACTATAAAATCTGACTAGGTTACTCTGCAGGTTCTCGTGCTGGAGGAGCCCTTTAGTGGCCTTATTGCTGCAATAATTTGAAGTACACAAACTTTGATTGCATGATATCAGACAGCTCCTCCGTCTGCGTCCCCGAGGGCTGCGTCGATTACATTATAATGCGACCACTAAGCTTCTGCTAGCAATGGAAAGATCCCCTGCCATACAATCAGGAGTCCCTCTGGCATGGTTATGAACTGGCCTGCCTATGAAATGGTTCAAGTCAATGGGGCAGGCAGGACTATGGGATCACTGCAGAGACTTCGCAGACAATTGGCAACCTTTGAAGTGTGGATAACGCCACGCTTCCAGCCACCTAATTAGCAATCCCATAATCCCCTCTCACAGTTCCCCCCCCCCACCACCCCCCGTCAGCAAGGATCAATATCAGCAGAACTTTGCAAGCACAACTCTTTCAGAAAAGATAAAAGCCAGGTTTGTGTGCAGAACGGAATCTCAGGCAGCTTCAGAGATGTGGCCGATTTAAATCCACCTCACAGAAACGAGGAATGTGCCAGGGTCACGTGACCAAAGGTTTCGAAAATTCACCCATGAGTTAATCAGGGGTGGACTAGGAACCAAAAGAGGCCTTGGAAATAATGTTCAAAGTGGCCCCATGTTACACTTTTCCAGCAAGCCCAACCCTTTTCCTATGGGAAATTTAGGAAATACCACACAAAAGAGGCCCAGGGTGCAGAGGCCCACCGGGAAATCTCCAGGGGTCCCTATAGGCCAGTCCACCCCTGGGTATTTTGTGTTTTTAACAAGTCTCTGATAAGGATAGGGTCGATCTATCTTACTGCACACGTTCTTTATGTGGCCTTTGCTGACATGGTCATCGCTTTGCAGCATCCTTTGCGTGTCTGTGCTGCAGTGCCATGTTTGCACCGCTTCCTGCATTGCACGCCACTCTGATGCCGCTTGCGTCACTTACCCTCCTTTTCCATCGTGACTTTTTATACAAATGTCATGCATGCCAACATTTTAGAAAAGTCAGGAGGGAGATCTAGAGATGCCAAGTTAGAGAACTGTATATGCCTTTGTTTGAGTGGTGATGAAATGTGTGTGCTTTCCGTAGCCACAAATTACATGTACGGGTCACTTGACTCCACATCAAGTATTTAAAAAAGAAAAAAAACTTTGTCTGCACTATGCTTCACGTATGTAAACTAAGCACACATACTCAAGAACACATAAACCATATTTTATTATGAAAATGTAAATGAGAAAAAGAACTTTGGAGTGCACATTTTTTTACATACCACAACATGTATAGTAACTGTAATACATGACCTCGTTGTGATGCTATACAGTACACCAGTGGAGATGGTAAACACAGGCATGATTTCAAAATCTCCATTAGTTACCTTATACTTCACAGCCATTGATGTGTACCATCATTGTACTTACCTGAGGTAAAGTGAACACGCGTGCATCCCGCCCATAGGGAATGCAGAACATGGTGTGGCCCCCCTCCCCCCACCCCGCTTACATATGCATTTCTGTGTTCGCCAAAGTGGAGGGAAAAAGCATTGGTGAAAGTGGTCCTTGCGGACTGCTGCCCTGCGCCATCTGTCAGCTTGTTGCATGTTCTCTGCTGCCTGTAGCCCTTCCTAGCAAAGGTCCCTGTCTTCTCTTCCAGCGCTCAGGCATTAGGAGCTTGAGATGGGTGAAGCATGATTCCCCAGTGCTATGCACAGTAGGTGGGAAGTGAAGACTGCATCCAAATAGAGAACCTCTCTGTTGCCATGAGACACATATTAATTCACATTTACAGTACAGAGGGACATGTGAGGGAGATTAGAACAGGTTTCAATATCCACAAACAGCAAAGAAAATTACCCTCAATTACTCATCTGTAGTTTGACATATCGAAATTCTTTCTATATACTTTATTCATTTAATGGATGTGCCATATGTACATAGTGTATAGCCCCAAATTGACAATACAAAGAAAAACACATTTGTAGGACAAGTGCTCATACACATTTCTTCACAGTGGCCAAGGTATATATAACATGCGCCCAAACATGGTAATTGAACATATTCTTTCTATAGCATACAAATCCTCTATAAATCACCACCCTGTGTTACCTTAAACAATAAAACAACTCCAAAAAAGGGTTTCTTCACACATTTCTTTAAATAGATCTGCTTGACCCCAACATGTTTCAGTTCCTGACTCTTAGAACCTTCTTCAGAGGACCAATTTGTAAACTAAGGATGACCAATTGGGCTTCTATTTCTGTGTTTCACACTCAGTGTTGTCATTGCATCATTTCTACCACAAAATAAATATGATGACATTATTTTATCCAGAGATGGAGTATTACTAAGTGTTACTACTTCAGAAAATGGACTGAATGAAGTAAAGCTATTACCTTATGTTGTAGGTTTCTCTTTGTGTAGAAAGGGCATTAATGCATAAGGTACTTGCTTTGAAATGGGCTTGCCTTTGTGGGAGTGCAGAGCAAAAATAACTAATCTTGAGTTATTTTTTCACATCGTGTAATATATATCTATGCTGTTGTGCACCAGGACCCCAACCAGCCCATAAGGCTGGGGGTTGCCCAATAGAACTTTAAGATGAGGTAGCAGCACCCCTGAGATGGATGGGGATGCAGATTCGTACTCTAGCATTGAATCAATAATGACAACTCAATGGTTTGGCAAAGGGAGTCCATTTAATGACAAGTACAAAAAACGTGGAGTTCATGAACATCAGCTGTTGCTTGATCTTCATTCTCGCTTCAACACCAACAAACTTCATAGAAAACACATTTTTTATGCTAAAAACTTGCCATCACTGACATGTAATGCTTAAAATGTTGCATGCAATTCTATTGGTCATAGAAGGTAACTTTACTATAGGTACTATATCTATATATGGTAACGGGGTGACAGGATTGGGTAATCAGTGTTAGATGGGGCATCTAAGCCCTTCCTTCAGAATAGCTATTGTGGACATCACTAAAATTACGACGTCCCATTGGTTCTACAAACTATAGGATCCTAGATTACTTGGTCCATTGTGATTGGGTTGGCACCAAGCCTCCTTGTACTTTTCCACTGGCTTAGCAGCGTGCAGAATGGTCGGCCAGGTGCAGGGTGCTCGCCTGGTCTTCCAGCCTTCCCCCAACCGTTGCCATCATCAATCACCTCCCCAATGGCCATGTGTCAATTATTTCTTGTTGGTTTGGCCTTGAGACTGTATCTCGGTTGGGAAGAGCTGAGATATCTGTGCATGGCACAAGTCTGCACGTAGGTGTGAAGGCCCCAACTCTTCTTAGTTGGCAGGTCACATGATTCAGACACTGTGAAATCGTCTCCTTTTTCCCTGAAATTCATGTATTTGATTTAGTTTTCTGCTGCTTATCTTGACTTCTTTGAACAGGACACTCGGCTCTTTGCTTCATAAATCGTATCGATGGTTCGTCTATGACAGCCGGTGCGACCTTGGCTTCTTGGTACGGGTTGAATGCGTCTGAGTTTCGTTTTTTGTCTTTTAGCTTTCGATTCACGTGTTGAGGGGGCTCCTCTCCTGCAGCCTTTTAGAAACGTTTGGTTGATTCTGCTCTTGTGCAGAGTGGAAGTATACTTATATAAAATGCTCCTTTTTGAGGTAGATATGTACAGGTGGTGCTTGCCGCAATCTATTTTACTACTAAGCATAGCAAGCCGCACGATTTTCTCTGCTTTCTTGCGGTTCCAAGCAAATGTACACGTGTAAACTGGCTGCATATCTTCATCACGCTTATGGCATAAACTTCATACCTTTGGCATTGTTATTTCATTTTATATTCATGATGTACCTTATCCATGGTGTAGCGTCTCTTTTTGTCATTCGCAGGTTGTCATATATTCTATATTTGAGTCAGAGTGGGTTCTTATGACGTCACCATTCGTCTTCCTTTAGGTCTTTCTTGGCTTCTTCAGGCATTGTCTTTTGACAATCGTCAGTTTGTCTCACTTGTCGATATGGTTTTCTCAATGGCTACCTTACTGTTCAAAGTTTCTTAAGTACAGGTACTTCAATAGGTGCTGTCTGTCTTATAGGTACCGGGCAGAGCCCCACTGTGCCTCTCTGCTGGTTTATTTGCTCATCATACATCACATACTTCAGCGTGGAAGTTCCTGGCACTTCAAAATGGGCAATTTGAGTGCAGGTCGGGCTTGGGAACTCCTCTACACTCCCCCCTCTGGGCGATTCATCGACCACTTTCATTTTTTCCTTGGAATCCATCTTTTCTGCATCCTCTGGATTCACATCTCCGTCATCTTCTTGGTTCACACATGATAGTCTGTTGAAATGTCTTTTTGGGGTCCATATTTTTATGACTCCCTTCAAGCTTCCTGCTGCTCTCACGTGTTCGTCTTTGTTCCATGTCATCAGTTGACATTGTCCATGTGGGCTGCAGTAGATCCATCTTCCCACATAATTTCTGTGTTTCTTTGGATACCGAAACGTTGTTCCTTTTGGTGCATAAATGCTAGTTCTCCCGAAATTTCTTATTTCTTCATCAGTCAGGTCTTTGGGCTTCCATCCTGGTTCAACATCAATCATGATCTTCATCCCTATGGCTTTTTTAGCAGTTTTCTGGCACTGGGAGATTATTATTTTGATAACACAGTATCCGAGCAATATCATTAGTAGCAGGGCTCCTAGGAATTTGAATGCATCTGCCATCCATTGTGGAACCCATGAGAATAGCGATCCAAACCAAAGTGTCATCGTCCACTTCATCAGTTTCATCAATCATTTGATTCCGTAATTTTATCAGCATACATATGGCCTCTCTTAACGTTCCATTTTCTTTGTCGTGAGATGGTATAAATGTGCAACATGATTGTCCGATTTTTGCACAAACTCCTGCATCCATGGCTGTGATCATGTCAAGGACAAATCTGTTCTGGAGAGTCATTAGTCAAATCGCCCTTAACTCTTCCTTGATCACGTTGAATCCCTTTATGGTTGTGTTGATGGTTTGCAGTAACTCCCATCTGGTTATCTGCAACCATTTAGTATTTGCTCCAACTTGGACCCGTGGCATGAAGATTGTCGTGAACACTGATGAGGTCACGACAATCTTCATGCCACGGGTCCAAGTTGGAGCAAATTCATATGGGGTTGCATGGAAAGATTCTTCTGATTTGGCAGAAAAGTAATTCTCTCTTCATTCTATTCATCAGTTCCACAGATCTCCTTTTTCTTAGGTGAGCCTCGGCTTTCGGGAAACTGTCAATATTCAGATCACTTTTTGGAATCACCGATGCTGGAACATGGACATTCACTATTGTGCATATACCTCCCCAATTCTTCGGCAGCCTGATATATGCCCTGGGTCCACATGCCCGGTAATGATCCATGATTACTGCGGTACCATTTGCCATTCCTGTGGCATGAACGATACGCCCACAGTTCTGATTTCCTCCCATTTTCCTTGTACCGTTGTTTCTGACGCACAGTTTGGCATTGTCCGATGGCACTATCTGTAGGGGTCCTCCTCTGTCTTCGACCCATGTTAGTAGTTTTGGCCATAATGGTCTGCATATCTTCTGTGCATTTTCAATTGCTTCTTTGCAGGCTCCAAGGACCATCCATGCTCTGCAAATCACTACTCCTTCCTCCCATCCGTCTGGTGAAAGCACTGTTCCCCAGATTTGGATTTGACCTCTGTTCTTCCATTTTCTGGCTTCTTCTGGAGTTCTTCCTTGGACGTTCAGTTTCTGATTTGCCTCTCTTCTGATCTCCGCCGCTTTAACTCCAGGCTTCTCGTATCTGATCACAATGTGCTTTGTCTTTCCATTGTTCCTTGTCTTTATGTCCTGGACATAGCCGTCTTCATTTGGATCAGTTGCTGCAGTTGCCCATTTCATTGAGGCATCACTTCCCATGAACTGGCCTCTGGTCTTGCATATTGCTATGTGTGACAGACAGTGTGCTGTCTGGACATCGATTTCTACAGCTACAAAGATCTTTGACTTCCCCATGCTGTAAGGCAGGAGTGCACAAACAAAGCATTCCTCCTCTGAATTCCATCTTCCAGCTTCTTTCATATGCTGGTACCATATGCTATTCCCGAAGTGTGCTGTGCTGTCCAAGTAGTCATTTAGTTCACTGTCATCTCCTTGTATGCTTCTCTTGATTCTCAGAAATTTCATGTAGTTTGCTATAACTACATCCTTGAACACCTCCGTATGGCTTCTTCTTACTGGAGGTTTCTCAGGTACCTCAATCCAGGGTTCAAGCCCTTTCATCTGTACTAGGGGAGTAGGCAAAAGTCTGGCAATTCTTTCTTTCTCCTCTTGCATTCTTTTTCTTTTGGTTATAAATGTCAATATCCACTCTGCCATTGGTCCAGTATATGGCTGTATTGTAGAACTCATACTTGTCCCCTTCATTGGATCATGTGTCCTTATCAATGTTTCATTCTCCAACTCCTTTTGTCTCTTTACAGGTTCAGCTTTTCCCACTTGTCTTATTACTTCACTTATAGGGTAGCTTCTCATTGTTGGCTGCCCAAACGTTTCCCCTTCTTTGGCCTGAGGTTCTGCTTTTATTGACACTAGACCTGGTGTGTATGCAGTTATCGCTTGCATGCGCGTGGTTGTCATTAACCCTCTTCATTCTTACTCTGACAACCCTGTCTCCGGCTTTTCAACTTGCTTGTCACTGCGTGTGTGTCATTGCTAATCAAATTAATTTCAAGTTCACTCACTCCTGTGTCGGACTTTCTAGGAGCTGGTATCACTATAAAGGGTTTTGGTGCTGTTGTGGGTGTCAGGTGTATGTTATTAGTGGGTGCACTGGACTCGGAACACTGTTCACACCTATAAAAAATGCAGTTCAAATTGTCAGAGATAATAAAACAATGAAGAATACGATGCATGAATACATTATGCCCCTATAGGTTAGGTGACAACACTTAGTTCTGGGACAATAAGTATTTCTCTCCTCCTAGGGGGTGACGATGCTGCTGGTTTGATTTTCCATCTCTATCATTGGAAGAAAAAGACTAATGTTAACATATATACTCTATGCAACAATAGCTCTTGATGTTGCGGTCTCTGCTTGTTGGCTGCAGGTACTGAAACAATTGTCCTCCTTTGCCTGGATCACGGATTGTCTATTGCCTCTGGATGCAGTTCTCTTTTCTGTATTAGAAAAATGTCAATTAATGCAATGAGTTCGGCAAGTTCTCTTTTACTGTACGTGTTCAAAAATACACAAGTTCCTAAATCTACTCCTCTTATCTGTTTCACTCCGGAAGAAATATCGTATCCTTGATAGTATGAATAAAAATTAAGTCTCTGGCAATACTTTCTCGATCTGTCCTTTGGCGGAACGCTTCACAGTCTCCCCTGGGAATTCTGATGGTGATTAGAAAGTTCAATTTTCATGACAATACCCTACAGGAGCATGTTCATTGGTGTGTAATTTGCTGGGTCTCTGATGAAAGTGAGGACGTCTACCCCGGTGGGCCTCCCCAAAAGTTCTGGAAAGTCCTCAATTAGGTGAAAGAATATGTTGCTTGCCAATCTACTATCTTCTGGTCACAGGAACATTTGTCTTGTCCTTGCTGAATTCTGAAATCATTCGGTTTTCACTGTGAGTGGCTTCTGTGAACTCATTGGGTGTGGAGAGCAACTTGAATTTTTATTCCGTTCAGGATTATACTCAAGGGTTCTGTGTTTGCTGGATCTCGAAGAAATGTCAGGATGTCAGTATGCCTCCCGACAAGATTTGGGTAGTCTTCAATTAAATGAAAGAATAGCATGTTGACAAGCCTATTCGCTTCTCCTTCTGCTTTTCTTCTCTGTACTCCAGAAGCAGGAGGAACTGCTCGGCATTCACGGTGAGCAGCCTCCTTATCGTCTTTTCGTTTTCAGGGTCTTGAAGAAATTCAGTGATGCTAGTGAGCCTTCCCACTAGTGATGGGTAGGTCAAAGTAACTCCGAATGTCTTTAGTGATGCTGCTGCTGCTATGGGGCGTCATAAGTGAGTCCGAACAAAGCTCCTGTTTTCAATGATTCTGGATACTGTACTTTCTTCCAATTTGTGTGTCCGCGATCACATTTTGGCATATTCTTTTCTTATCAAGGTTTCAGTGTGCCTCAGTCCAAAGTTCTAAGTCAACAGAGTATGTTGTGGCTTATACGTACAATTTTCTTCTTCACCGTGCAACTAGGATGCTCAGAGTGTCTGTGTTTTATGTCCTTGTCCCCTTTTTTGCTCAGAGGAAATGTCCAATTTTAAGCCACAATTTAGCTGGTCATGCGTCCTTCTTCCTTGTCATCGATCTTGTCTACACATGCTGTGGTTCTTCCCCGTTGTCTGTAGTCTCTACGCGTTGGGGTGCGGGCAGGGGGTCTTTGCCGATGTACGGTTTGATGTTGCCCAGGAGAATCCAAGCTCTCCTTCCTTGTAGTTTGACTGAAGATGGGGTAATGTCTTCCACTGTGAAGGGTCTGTTGAACCTTGGCTCGTCCCACCTCTTTCTCGTGTGGTTTCTCACCAGGACCATGTCTCCAGGAAAAATTGATGGAACACGTAAACTCTGTGTTCTGTGCTGCCCTACACCATTTTTGTCATCGCTGCAGCTGTCCTAAAATAACAGTAAGACAAGATGTCATGCAATTCAAGTAATTTTGCATTTCAGACCCTAAGATTTCTACTGTTGGCTGGGCATCATATCTAGCTCTGTCTCGTGGTGTCAGCGGAGTATGCATCCTTCTGCCTGTTGATATCTCGTGCGGCGTAAGATGATGGTGAGAACCAGGCTGGTTTCTGAGTGCATACAGTGCTAATGGAAGGCAGTGTAACCATCCCTTCTTTAGAGTAAGCTTCAACAAGGCTATCCTTTCCTTTAATAAGCAGTTCTCACATATCCCATTACCTTGCGGGTGATACGCCAACGAGAACTTGTGCTTTATACCAAGCAGCAAGCTAATCTGTTTGAAGGCTGCATAAACGAAGTGAGGCTGATTATCTGACCTCATGACCTCACATACTCGCCACCTGGAAAATACTTCTCTCACCAGAAATGTGGCCGCACATATAGAGTCTGGGTGTGTACATGGACCTGCTTCCATCCATCTAGAGAATGGACACACCACAACAATGAAATACCTGTACACATTACATACTTGAATCATATCGACATAAATGACATGCAAGTGCCCAGCCATGAACTGTTGGCAGATCATACTGTTCATCATAAAACATGCAACGTGGTCCGCTAAGTTCGGTACAAACCAGTCCTCAGCCACCGTTGCTGCTAAATTCTCTTTTGACATGTGTGCCGGATAATGCAATTGTTCCAATGCTAATTTTAACAGGGCTAACAGGGCTATAGACATTACTGGTTAACCAGTGCTGTCTTGTCACCACAAGCTTTCGTAGGGGTTTAAAGAACACCCTCACCGCTTCCAGATGTTCTTTTCCTCCTGTTGTTCTTCCCCTTGGAGTTCCATCAACTGGGTTTGGCCCATGTTGCTATAACCCTCAGGTTCACTTCATGCAATTACAATTTTTTCATTTACATCAGTTATTTCCACGTCCATCATGGTTTCACTCTTGGATGCCATATGCTTGGCCTCTGTGTGTGCTGCTTGATTTCCTTGTGAGATAAAATCTGTCCCCTTCGTGTGGGTTGTGTATTTCACAACTGCTATGCCCACTGGTAGCTGTAGTGCCTTAATGAGCCCATACAATAGAGCTGCGAGCTGCACTGGCGTGCCGTCCGCTCGGAGGTAGCCCCTCCTTTTCCAGTGCGCTAAGCCTGCCTGCAATGTTGATGTCGCATAGGCGGAGTCACTCGATGGAGAGTATCAACGCCAATAATTCTGCAGCCTGTGCTGAATAATGAGACAGTAATTTTGCACTAATAAGTACCCAAATTTCTCCTTCTGCCAACGCATTTTCTTTCACACTGGGAATTTCGTCATAGAATTCCTCATAATTTGCACAGTCATGGATTGGTTCTCCTTCAGTGACTGGCTCTGCTATAAACATAGCTGGGTTCACTATTTTACATCGAACTATCTTAATCAATGGATTTGATATGATCACTTCATAAGCAGAAGCTCTCTGAGATGTCAATGTGCCCTTTGATTTCTCTAGAATAACAAATAGTGCGTGCTCGACAAACAACGTCATTGAGCATCCCATCACAATGGTTTTAGCTTTCTCTACGGCCAATGCTGCGGCAGCTAAACTCTGTTCGTAAGGGAAGTGGTCTCTCATCCCTGGGTCCAAATTCCCACTGTAGTATGCTAGGGGCTTGTGGTTCTCTGTGTGAGTACTGCCGTCATAAAGCTGCCATTCGTGTGTGAGAACAGGTAGAATTCCTCTGCATAATTGGGAATCTTTAAAACTGGTGCGGTGCAAATGGCTATCTAGAGTTCAGTAAACCTCTCTTCCATAGTCTCAGACCATTCAATTCTTTCTTTCATCACATGTGCTTTCTTCAGGGCCTGTAACAAGGGCTTGCTATATGAGCTGTAGTCAAAGACCCATGCCCTGACGTAATTGCAAAGACCTAGAAAACTCTGCATCTGTTTTATCATGTGTGGCTTGGCTGTGTTCAGTATGGTTTCAGCCCTTTCAGGGGTAATCCGTTTCCCCGCATGCGAGATCAGCTGACCTATATACAGCACTTCTTGTTGACAATATTGTAAATTTCATTGTCAACTTTATATCCTTTCTCAGCCAGTATAATCAATAGCTGAATAGAATTGTGTTTGCATCTTTCCTCTGTTGTGCTGCAGATTAAAATGTTATCCACATATTGCAAGACAACATTCTCTAACGCAATGTTGCTTAAGGCCATTTGTAGGACTCTTTTGAAAATTTAAGGACACTCACGGGGTAGCCTCATACTCTTCAGATGCATTTGTCTGAATGTAAATGACATCAAATCTGTGAGTCTTTGTGTAATGGGATTGAGAAAAACACATTTTTCAAGTCAATCACCGTGAAATATTTTGCCACAATGGGTATATTACATAGGATTGTGGACCGGTTAGGGACTAGAGGGAACTCTGTCTCTACAATATCATTTATCAGGCGTAAATCTTGAATTAGTCTCCAGGATCCTCCCTTTGATTTCTTGATAGGGTACACTACGGTATTGCATGACGACTCTGACGTCACTAAGATGCCCTGCTCCATCATAGCAGAAATTGTCTTGAAAATCCCTTCATCTGCTTCCCTCGACATTGGATACTGCTGTACTCTTGGCAAAATTGCTCCTGGCTTCAGTTCAATCCTTACTTCTCCACTCCCTTCAATAGGCATACATCATAGGGGCCTGTGGTCCACACCAAGACAGGCACCTGGGCCATGTCATCATCAAAATATTCAGGATGTTTTTTTTGCCAACATCATTCTCTTGGGCACTTCTCCTCTGATCATTCTCACCCAGAAAACAAAATTTACTTCAATTGATGTTTCGCCTACATCTGTTTGTTCATCAAATAGATTGTCATCAGTAACGTCAGTTAGTCTGCACCCTTCTTCAATGGTGCTTACTGTGCATCATTGTCTGCCTTCATCATCACACCCATCAATCAGTGCCATTCTCCCTCGCACTATGGCTGTGTTTATTGCCAAAGGAAACATGTGTCCCTTTTCCTCGTGCATAGGTATTCATAGCCTAAATAGAAATTAATCTGGGGTTCTCATGGTTTTGTCTGCAAGGCCTGGTAGCCCTGCCATTAGTATGCATATCCCATACATTCATATTTCTGGTTCCAATAGGACAGCTCTCATAGCTGATTGTCCTGCATATGCTCTAAACATTTTGCATACGTTCAAATAATGCATTCCTGGAGTCGAACATACTATGCCCTTCTCCGTGAACGAGATTGTCATGTTTAATTTCGTCATTAGGTCTCATCCCAATATGTTTACTGGGGTTTGTCTTGAGTATAACAGTGACACATGCATGTCACATTCTCCTATAGAGACTGGAAGTTTGTTTGTAAAAGGAACATGACTTGTTGCTCCTGTGAAGCCCTGAGTATTAATAGCATCGCCAGACAAGAAAAACTTGCCTTCACGTATACACAAACATGTTGCATCTGTGTCACCTAAGAAGAAATACTCTTTATCCCCTATAAGGACATCTACCCTTGGTTCCTCATGAGGGTCTGGTGTCACTGATAGGATAGAACACATCAGGCTTCCCAGTGAGCTGTCCTAATCCATATATGACTTTGTCCCATGCTGCGTGAATGGACTTCCTCCATCACCAGTTTTAGCTCTCATTCCAGAGTTTGATGCCTCTCCTGCACTCGTTGTCTGGGACAGTTGCATCGGCAAATGTTGGGACTGGCCTTGTGTATAAATTATCAAGTTCTGAGGTTGCAAGCTTTGCTGTGCTCCTGGCGCTTGCTGTTGCACAGTGTGATTCTGTGCAACTCTATTTCCACCCTGCTGAAAAACCACAGGGGGATTCACCATTTCCATTCTTGTACCCTGGTCGCTTTGCACCATGCCTTGACTTCTGCATGTGTGTGCTAGATGTTCTGACATCCCACACGTCCAATATATTGGCGGTGGTCTGATTAATTTCCCATTTGGCATGTCCTGATTGCCATTTTGCATGTTTTTAAAACCTCCCTGATTACCTTGGAAACCTCCCTGATTACTCTGCCATCCTCTCCCTTGAAAGCCTCTCCCTCTGGGGTAGAACCCATTACTGCCCTGACTAATTTGCTGTTGATTATTGACCTGCTGCACGTTCGTTCGGTCTGTCTGTGCTACTTATCATTGCCTCTTCAATGGCATATTTTGACAATTTCTTCTGCACTAATTTGGCCTCTTCAGATTTTCGTGAAGCCTCTTTTTTGCAATTCTTCTCCTGCAGTAATCTCCAATAGTGAGCTATGGTCAACTGTATTTCAGACGACGGTTTGGCCTCAATTCCTACCAATTTTCTGAGCTGTTTCTGTTCCTGATCTGGCAGCCCTTGGCATAATATATGGTAAAACACAGGTATAGATTTCCCCCAAGATTCACGAGTTTCGAGCACCCATGCATCTTGGAAATTCTGAATGTAAAGCAAAGGATCCTCTGACTCCTTCATTTTTCGTGTCATTATGGCTCCCATGTTAGAAGTATCCAGGTATAGCAATCATAATGCTTTCCATACCGCGGCTCTGCAATTGTTAAATGGAGCTCCATTGTGTGCAGTGTTAACCTGCATGTGTCCACACATCGTCAGCTCGATCACCAAGTGTGGCGATTAAGAGACTTTTAATATCTCCAATAGCTAGAATGTTCCCTCCCATCATTTTTTCCCGCTCATGTATCCATTTCCCGGCTCCCGATGTTAACATTGGAAGCTTATTTTTCAGGTTTTCTCGATCCATGTTTGGCCATGGAATGTACTGTGGCCTTGTTCCTCCTTTCCTCCTTTCTTGAGCAACGGGAATTGTGATACGTGACACTACTTTTCCTCTCTCATCATTTTTCTATCCAATGCAGGGGTGATAGTCCTGCATCGCAGTCTACCTGGCAATTTCCTTAGTCGGCTCACATAGGGTGGTGGAGACACCCTCATCCTCCTTTCCCTCGTATTCCTCTCTTTCCGCAACTGACATTGTCTGTGCCCAACTCGTGCAACTCCTCTCATCACCCTCATTCTGATTTAGTGTCAACCCATCTAGGGACAGCTCTCTGTTTCTACTACTTCTGGAGGTATCCTCTGTGTCATACAACTGAATGCTCTCAAGACGCTCGTCCTCTCCTGTCCCTTGGGGTACTTGTTCTAGCACCATTTCATCATATATTCTATCGATCGTCTCTCCAATGCTTCGGGTGTCAAAGTCATTCTCGATATTTGCCCTAAACGTGCCTGGTACTGAATCGTACTGAGGAAAGAATTCTTCTATGTCCTCCCAGCTTACCACTGGATCGGATTTTTTAACCTCTCTTTCCAGATACTCAAGATCTTGTGCTCTCTGTCTTCGCTTGCGTTCTATGTCATCATCGAACTCTCTTCACTTCCGCGTTTCCTCCCTGACTCTATCTTCTTCCCATTTCCTTGCATCTTCATCCCTTTGTCTTTTTATTCTCATTTCCCTGATCGTTTGTTCTTCTTCTTCCAGCTTCTGTAGTTCATGCCTATTCTGTTCGTCGGCTACTCTCTGCTTGTGACTGAGTTTCCTTTCTTGCTCCTCGCGATACATATGTTCTCGTCTCTGCCTGTCTCTTCTCGTGATGCTCTCGTCTCTCAATCCTTTTTCCTTTTCCTTCTCACTTCTTCGAAACTTGTCTAGCTCTCACATTTGTCTCATTTCTTCAATGCCTTTACCATCGAGTTTCAACAGAATCTGACCTCCCATCCATTTGTTCTGTGTGAATGCTATGTTATCAATTCTATCCTCATCTCCTTTCCATTCTTTGCCCTCTCTCTTGGTATCTAGAGATGTACTATCTTGTGCCTGGTCTCCTTTCTCCTTTTCATGCCTCTTCTCCCTCAGGACTTTGGAGGTGATATCTCTATCTCTGTCTTTGTCTGGGTTTTCATCACTACTTTGCATAGGTGACTCATATGCCGCGTTGCTATATCACGTGGCTTCTTTGAATTCCCTTAGTGGGTATAATCATTCGTCTTTACTAAATTCACCTTTTGTTTCATGCGGGGCGGGTGGCGCAGAAAGTGCCTCACCCCCCTTTGTGCATACATTAAGTATCCAATCTAAAGGCGTGTCTTTCTCCTTGTCCCCTTGGTAAATCTTCCAAAGTTCTAAACTCGCTAGGTGTTTGTCTAACTTCTTGCCAGTGTATGTTGCGTGCAAATATGTCGTCATGTGTTTCAGGACCATTTTGGATAGTGACCCGCCCTGGAGCCACGGCATAAACATTTTGTTAGCGGTTCCCTTAACCCATTATGCAAAGTACTTTTTCAGCTTAGGTGCATGTTTTGGCAACTGTTTGCATAAGTGTATCAACGGTGTAACATCTTCCATACTTAAATTATCTCTTTTCTTGCTCACACAGCACTTAGTCAAATTTTACGTTGCTTAAACAATGTCAACAGCATGAGCGCGCACCAATCGTCGCAAGCTCCAATCCCGTTTTCTTTTTCCACAAAATGATGTTTTTCCTTTACAAAAAATAATCATCGATTCAAAATATACAGTGTTTTGGCTACACAATCGAACAATTGTCATGCTCAGTCCTCAAAATGTCCTTATTTATTATGACGTCAGAGAGAAAAAGAAAAAGAAAGAGAGAAGAGAAAAACATAAGATAGACGTGACAGACTAGACAGACTAGACAGACTAGACAGACTCCAGCCGGCTACACAAATTTCTGCCCATATGAGTTACCCGGACATGGAGTGTAAGCCCATCCCTTTCAAAAAGGGTTTTTAACCGCTTAGGTTTCCTAATTCGTCCTATTAATTCAGGACTTTGGATCCAGGCTTCTTCTAGCCGCTATATTAAGCGTAGGTATTTGGGCATATCCTCTCTCTGCTCAGGTATCCTCCTGGTATCCTTCTCTATGCTCAGGTATCTTCCCGGTATCCTCTTCTATGCTCGGGTACCTTCCCGGTATCCTCTTCTATGCTCGGGTACCTTCCTGGTATCCTCTTCTATGCTCGGTTATCTTCCCGGTATGCTCTTCTATGTGTTACTCGGTCACCATTGAGTCTTTAATTCCTTCCTCTTATATATATATACATTCTACTCGATCTCTACCTTTATTTTTTGTCCTGCCTCCCACCGTTACCTTCCCTACTTGTTCTAAGGCATGCAACTTTTTGCCAAAGTATTCAGTCTTGTTCACTCACTGTTCGCATGTTTTTTTTCTGAATCCTCGGGATCACAGCATTTGTTACCGCTTCTCCTGCTGTTCACTCGATCGGCTGCTCATAGAAGTGGGAGGGGGTTTGTGGGCAAAACAGAGGTTCCTTCAAACCTTGACCTGCAGGATTTTTACTTTACTAACCACTATATACATGGAGCTTCTCGGTCTACTTAGCTGGATGGCAAAAGGACTCATGATATTGCCGAGGACTTAGAGTTACTTTATGTCGACGGCCAATGGGTTTCTTATCTAATCGATAATCGATAAACCAACCATCCTCTGTTACGAAGTGTGCACCAGGACCCCAACTGGCCCATAAATCTGGGGGTTGCGCAATAGTACTTTAAGATGAGGTAGCAGCACCCGTGAGATGGATGGGGATGCAGATTCGTACTCTAGCATCAAATCAATAATGACAACTCAATGGTTTAGCAAAGGGAGTCCGTTTAATGACAAGTACAAAAAACATGGAGTTCATGAACATCAGCTGTTGCTTGATCTTCCTTCTCACTTCAACTCCAAAGAACTTCATAGAAAACACATTTTTTATGCTAAAAATGTGTCATCACTGACGTGTAATGCTTAAAATGTTGCATCCAATTCAATTGGTTATAGGAAGGTAACTTTACTATAGGTACTATATCTGTATATGGTAACGGGTTGACAGCATTGGGTAATCACTGTCAGATGGGGCATCTGAGCCCTTCCTTCAGAATAGCTATTGTGGACGTCACTAAAAGTACAACGTCCCATTGGTTCTACAAACTATAGTATCCTAGATTACTTGGTCCATTGTGATTGGGTTGGCATCAAGCCTCATCGTACTTTTCCACTGGCTTAGCAGCATGCAGAATGGTCGGCCAGGTGGAGGGTGCTCGCACACTCTTCCAGCCTTCCCCCAACCATTGCCATCATCAATCACCTCCCCAATGGCCATGTGTCAATTATTTCTTGTTGGTTTGGCCTTGAGACTGTATCTCGGTCGGGAAGAGATCAGATATCTGTGCATGGCACAAGTACGCACGTAGGTGTGAAGGCCCCAACTCCTCTTAGTTGGCAGGTCACCTGATTCAGACACCGTGAAATTGTCTCCTTTTTCCCTGCAATTTCTGTATTTGATTTAGCTTTCTGCTGCTTATCTTGACTTATTTGAACAGGATACTCTTTGCTTCATAAATCATATCTATGGTTTGTCTATTTCAGCCGATGCGACCTTGACTTCTTGGTACGGGTTGCATGCATCTGAGTTTCGTTTCTTGTCTTTTAGCTTTCGATTCTCTTGTTGAGGGGGCTCCTCTCCTGCAGCCTTTTAGTAACGTTTGGTTGACTCTGTTCTTGTGCACAGTGGAAGTATACTTATTTAAAATGCTCCTTTTTGAGGTAGATATGTATAGGTGGTGCTTGCTGCAATCTATTTTACTACTAAGCATAGCAAGCCGCACAATTTTCTCAGCTTTCTTGCGGTTCCAAGAATATGTACTCGTGTAAACTGGCTGCATATCTTCATCACACTTATGGCATAAGCTGCATACCTTTGACATTGTTATTTCACTTTAGATTCATGATGTCCCTTATCCATGGTGTTTCGTCTCTTTTTGTCATTAGCAGGTTGTCATATCTTCTATATGTGTGTCAGTCTGGGTTCTTCTGACGTCATCATTCGTCTTCCTTTAGGACTTTCTTGGCTTCTTCAGGCATTGTTTTTTGACAATCGTCAGTTTGTCTCACTTGTCAATATGATTTTCTCAATGGGTACCTTACTGTCCAAGGTTTCTTAAGTACAGGTACTTCAATAGGTGCTGTCTGCCTGATAGGTACCGGGCAGAGCCCCACTGTGGCTCTCTGCTGGTTTATTTGCTCATCATACGTCACATACTTTGGCGTGAAAGTTCCTGGCACTTCAAAATGGGCAATTTGAGTGCGGGTCAGGCTTGGGGCCTCCTCTACACTGTTTCTTAGAGAACAAAACAAAAGGAAGCTGTTTTATATACTAATTTAAACCTACATGGAAACCATAAGTCTGATATCATTCAAAATATTATTGTCAAGTTTCATATAGTCTACATTGCAAACGCGGTCTTGGGGCGAGATAACTCCTACTCCGTTCAAAAGGGGCATTCATTCGAAAACACATTGTTACCTATGTATATAACTTAGTCAAAATGTATAATAAATAAATCAGGGTGACAATAAAAAAACACTGATGAAGTGCAAGCATATTTGCCTATGATGCTTGATAATTAAAGGTGGCCAATTTTTAGAACCAATGCAGAGGGCAGTTACTCTGATGTGTGTAGGGATAATAGTACCGGCATCCTGTCTCTGGTTGTGTGCATTTGCTTCATAAAGGAAAATCAAAATGATGAGATGACTCTTTCCTCAAAGGTTGTACTGTTATCACTGCATCCCAGGGTGAAGAGGGGAAACTGAAGGGAGCTACAGAACCCATTGTGGGGGCAGGGTGTCCTCACCAGTGAGATAACTCAGTCGGTTGAGAACTCGTTGCAGATATCGAAGTGTGATCTGCAGGTCGCAGGTTTCAATAGAGGCAAGACTAACTCAGCCTTTTATCCTTTCCGAGGTCTAGAAATTAATCCCAACTTCGGTTGGGATGATTAATGTATGTAAATATGTCCTCTGTACAGTTCTTTGGATTAAGGCGCTTTATAAATAACAAATCATTATCAGTAAATCATTATGCAAAGAGGGAGTAAAAGGTTATGGCCATGTAAGTCCTGGGCTGCTGTCCTTCATGTCCTATGACGAAAAGAGGCGCCCGTAGCTATCGGCCGAATTGTATGCAAAATTCCCTGCTTCAATGTGGCGTTCATCCCCAGTTCCAAGGGTACAGGAGATGAAGGCCATTGGCAACCTGGGTTGCCAAAGCAGTAATCCAAAAAAAAAAGAATGTACAACGGGACACGTACTGTAGGAAGGAAAATCTGCTCTTCATATTCCATGGCGGCTTGCAGGAGGCAAAAGGAAGGAGTGGATGATTCTGCCAAAATATGTCAAGCAGGGGTTTGGGGGAGAACAAAAATAAAAAAATGGAATGGAGGGCCGCAGGAATAATGCGGCGGGGGAGATGGCCATTAGGCGGCATGGAACACAGGCTTGTACCAGCGGTTCAAGCCCGCGTTCCTAGACATCTGAATGGCTGGCTCAACCCACCCAGGTGCTAATGCTGTCTAGAAGAAGAAAAGAATCTGCCCTTGAGCCTTGAAAGAAGGGATCCTACCCAATGCGCACCCTAAGCTTTTTCCTGTGACGTAGGCTTCACTGGCTATGGAGCTCCTGTGAGCAATTTAAACAGACAGTTTGTTTTTCCCCAAGCCCCGGGACCTGATGGTTGATTCACTGCTGCTATGCTCAGAATGGACATGTTTGGCAGCTGAGAGAAGTCAGGTGAAGGGTACAACAAGGAGGTATGCAAACAAAGGTCTGGGAGTACCTCTACCAGCACAAACACTGCCCATTGACTTGTTCTTGAGTGGATGGTCCTCGGGAGAGTCTCCACCACGCTTCAGCTCACTGTGCTTTTCACAGAGGAGACATTTCCATGTGCATATCAGTCGTTCTCCCACCCAATGGCAGTGCAGCACCAAAATGCTGGGCAAATCTCCTCTGAACAAGAGTACAAAGAGCAACCCCAGACAAGTGTTTCAGCCTACTCAGGCCTCATCAATGAGGTTGAGCTGTGGCTCTCTGAGCACAGTGAGCAAGGGGTCCACGTCTGGACTACCCTGGTAAATTAGGGTGAGACCCCAAGTACCTGGAAATATGCAAAAGAAGGTCTGGACTCTCTCTACCTAGCGTTTCAATGCTGGACTTCCCTTGGGCAAGACAAAGACCGATATGCAGGGATATTTCTCCTCTGGGAAAAAAGGACAGTGAGCTAAAGAATTGGTAAGACGCTCTCGCAGGCCTTGAACACAAGAACGGGTCAATAGGTTGTGTTTGTGCCGGTAGAGGGACTCCCTGAATCCCCCTTGTTTTGCATATTAAGTAACTTTGGGTTTCACCCTAAGTTACATGGGGAATACATACGTGGACCCCTTGCTCACTGTTCTTAGAGAGGCACAGCTCCACCTCACTGAGAAGGCCCGACGAGGCCGAAACACGTGTCTGGGGTTGCTTTTGTTACTCTAGTTCAGAGGAGAATTGCCTAGCATTTCAGTGCTGGACTGCTCTTGGGCAGGACAAAGACTGATATGCAAGGATATTTCTTTTCTGTGAAAAGGACAGGGAGCTAAAGACTTGGTGATACTCTTACGGGGGCCTACCACCCAAGAACAGGTCAATGGGCGGTGTTCGTGCCAGTAGAGGGACTCCCAGAACCCCCCTTGTTGTACAACAGGGAGGATTCACTTGCCACCTAAACCTTGTGCGTCAAAACAAAAAATTAACAAGCATGCTCAGCCTTCCAAAAACATGCGACTAGTAGTGTCTGTAGTATTCCTTGTGCCCTAGTCATTCCACTCCTGTCTATCTATGCTCAGGATCCCGCCTCTGCCTGTGTGCAAGCAAAGGATAGGAGAGAGAGTACTCACCTCTAAGTTTGGAGAAAAGCATGTGTGGTGGAAATGGCAGCTGTACCCAACCGCACAATGTGCTCCTCTACACAGTCTGGGTGCTTGCTCTCATACCCATTCTCTGCATCTGGTGTACAAATAATAAAAAAAAAGAGAGAAGAATACCTCCTTGGGTCTCCTCCTATCCTGTGGTGCTGCCTAAGCACACACCCATGTGCCTTCAGCTTGCAATTGCCACAGTAGATCGATCCTTAAGTCATACGTAGGAAGAAAAGGAGAGCGGGAGACCAGGATTTGAGAGGCTGGAAGCGGCGGGAGTACAGCAATTATTAAAAGAGAAATAGACAGAGGGAATGCAGTAGTGTGGAAAGTTCTAGAAGTAATTATGCCTAAATATACTGCTAATAAGCAGTACCATTGACACAAGGGCAAACTTAGCTAGGATTTCTTTTCTCATACATTCTTCTGAGGTTTCCAGAACATTATTTCTAGAGTTTTCAATTTTCCAATGGCCATGCTTGTGTGTAGGACATCCAGTCCTTTTGTTGCCAATTGTATTCTGCACCTTGTAGCTTATTCCTTTTCCATGAAATATTTAGGAAGACTACGAACACCAGAATGCCAAGCTAGGCCAGGTCTGGTTGCCTTCTAATGCACTGACACTGGAAACCTTGAAGCTCTTTATTTTACATGAATACACACCTAAGATTTAACTTGAAAAGGGAATTTCCAAGCAAACACTTAAAGGAACACAGCATTTAATCCCCAAAACTACATTAATGTAAATATTAAAATGGCAAATAATACCCAGAACACTTAAAATAAATGCCAGGAGCTAGATTACAATAGTCTGAGCTGAATGGTGAAATTTAAATGGTTCTGTTATGCTTCATGTCTGTGCTATTTTTTTAGGGACTGGCACACTATGTAATAAATAAATAAATAAATAAATAAATAAATAAATAAATAAGTGTCAGGACGGGTGATGGAGCTTGGTGGTTCTTTGACAATTGTGGATGATCCTACAGCTGTGGACTCCACACCCCTTCTCCCGGTGTCTTGGATTGTATTTTGTCTCAGGCCGCTATTCTCTATATCCAGGGCACCATGGACAGCCGATAGCAACTTGCCTGCCCCCGCACCCAAATCAGTCAACAGGTCTACAGATAATCATGCACATGCAGCGACAGACCCTCCTTAGCGACAGACCCTCCCCCGCCTCTGTCAGGCAACCTGAAACATGAGAACCTTGATAATGTCAGATCCTGGAGCAGTCTAATTGAACCTCTGTATTTCAACAGTTTGTTTGGGTTCTTTCATCCTAACAAAAGCTACTAACAAATACATTCTCATAATCAAATGCAGTGTTCAGTACTTGGGCTCTTCCTGACCACAACAAACTGCAAAGAAAAACATACTCCAATGTGGTGTGTGAGTTTGAAAATTCCTTCAATTTTACATGGTCGGTCAGTCCATCACCGTTGGTGGAAGAAGTGACTCTCCTTAAACCACCTCTAAACACGGGGCCCATGACCTATGCCGTGCTGATAAGTCATAAAGGATGAATATGTATGTGAATAATGTGCTCAAAGGTCAGTTAAGTGTGTCTAATTTGCGTGATGACTAGCTCTAACTATTGAACATTTGATAATACATATTGAAAGCTGATTGCTTTGAAGGAGATTATGCAATATTTTGTAAATGCCTCATAACTCAAACCTGTGTACCACCAGATCTAAAAAAAAAAACTATCCCTCTCCACTTTAAAAAAAAATACATCGGATTAGAAATCATTGTCAAATTATCGCCCAATTGCTGGCCTGTTATGGTCAGCAAAAATCCTGGAGAAAGTTTTGACTATGCAGCTCCATAGTTTTCTGGAAGAACATCATATCCTGGACACATTTAATTCGAGATTCAGACGGGGCCAGAGTACTGATACATCACTTGTGTATGTTTGGGATGACCTGCTGAGGGCTGCCGAAGAAGGAGATGTCAGCATGTTTGTCATGCTGGACTTGTCAGCAGCCTTCGACACAGTTGTATAGGGGGTCCTTCCCCAACACAAGCCACACCTCTATCAGACATCCCTGTATTCTCATACTCCCATCCGTCAGGCAGAGACAGGGAAAGCATGCCGTGGAGTCAAAACATGTCTTTAATTATCAAGAAAAAAGAACACATTCTCTCAATGCCTGTCTGCATCTAACCTATCTTCATAGATTTTCCAAGAATATGAAATGTTCAAGCAAATTAGCTCCTTGTAAATGATAGGCCAAGTTAGTTAAAGGGCAAACATCTCTTCATTACAATTGGATAACTGATCACACATGCACAATAATTCCACATTAGCATAACTGGCATCTACAGCTGTACTCTGACATACAAAATTAATATGCCTATTTTAGACTTGGCTGGACACAACTATGAAAGTGCTCAACAACTCCTACCAAGGACATTCTTCACGGGTCAATGTCTGCACATTTTCTACTTTCCTGAGGTTATGGCAAGTTTTCTGGAACACAACACCTTTAGAATATATATATATACATATGTGCCTGTGTATTTTTGGTCTGGATTTCTGGAGAGTGCATTCATGTCTGGCCCGCGGTTCGCCATTTCCTCTCTTCTTTTCGAATATATATATATATATCCTTTCTCCACAAGAACACAAGAACATAGATAAATGTGTCAGAAGCTTCTATTAATTGCCTAGCCTTATCTCATTTCTGTCTTATTTCTATGCCAATTACATTTTTACGTATCATCATCATATCTTGTTAAAAGATGCTGCCAAAATCTGTGCGCCAGTCCTTCTTGCATATCTCAAAACCCTTGGCATGGTTTATAATTCCCCACACCTGACTTTTATAGGCCTGGAAACCATTTGCATTTGAGTAAAATACATATTCATCTGACACTGTGCTTTTTTTCAAGGAGCTATATTCTGGGTTTATTTAAGCATATCCATGTTGTAGACACATTAGTGAGTAAGATAAATGCACCCATCATTTCCCAGCCACATCAAACCAAGTGTGTGCAGTGTCTTATGTATTTTTTTCTTTTAATAAATGCAATCTTATCCTGATTTCTACAATGATGGACAGGAGAGTGAACTATTTGACCTAAATACCATTTTATCTATATATCTGTTGAGTGGGGATGGGTTGGCACCCATTGTACACAGTCGACTAAGACATTATTATCTCAAGACTGTCCTCAGTGGCCCATGTGTCTGATAATGCTCTTTCTCTCTTTAATGACTGACTGTTTTCAGTAGGTCAAGTTGGGTTTGTATATGTCTGATCCATTATCTTTACTTGTGGGGTTCCGCAGGGCTCCTCCCTGTCACCATTTTTGTTTAATGTCTATATCCCTCTGCTCCTAAATATCTTTGACCAATTTGACTTACAATATCACTCATACGCCAATGACACTCAAATCTATAAAAAAAACAACCGGTGGAAGCTCTAGTCCGAGTTTTACTCTGTGCAGATAGAATAAAGAAGTGGATGCTGGAAAATAAATTGCATCTGAACTCCTTTAAACCAAAGTGATCATACTAGGTTCAAAGAAAATGCTTGCAAATCTGGCACAAACTGTCTTATATCCTGCTGTGTTTGGGGTACCTACAAAGTTCTCGCCTAAAGGGAAGAATTCAGGATTGATTCGGCAATCAGATCTGAACGGAAACTTACATGTTAATCAGGTTGTCAAATCAGTGCATGGTCAACTCAGGTTGTTGAAGCCTCTACTACCTTTTATTGCAGAATATGACAGCTAAATGGTTGATTATTTTAATGCCCTACTTATGGGCATTACAAAATACCAACAACAGCGACTTCTGTCACTTAGAACTCTGCTGTTTTTTGCACTGCCCAGGAAATCATCCATCTCACAGTTTCATAGGGATCTTCATTGGCTCCCAGTGCAGCTGAGGGGCACCACCCAATATCTGCTGTTGGTCCCTCTAGCCAGGTCAGCCAACTGAAGCAACAGATGTTTTTTGAACTTAGGACTGTGGTCCTGGAATTTCCTGCCACTTGACCTGCCCAGTATTGACTCCTTATCCATTCTTAGAAACAAACTGAAAATGTATCTCTGTGCATAACATCTGTGTAACAAACTCTGTCATCATTGTTTACCACCTGTGCCCAGATGTAGATTCTGCTCATGTGTATATAAGTGCATTATAAATTCAAAAATCAAAGTTAAAATAAATCAATTGATTTAAAACACAGTATCTATTCCACAGACGGAAAATGCACATTAAAACACGTGCATTTACTTTACATACAATGTAGCATATATTCTTTTTTTAGCATCGTTCAGGTCATTGCTGATACAATCCTAATTAAATCCAATTAAAAATAATATCCATTTCATATTCCCCATTGTGCAAGCCTAAGAGATGGATTGGGAAACAGCAAAGCCCAGCATTATTATTATTATTATTATAATTGGTTATTTATAAGGCGCTTAATACCCAGAGGTTTCTAGGCGCGGATTGAACCTGTGTTGCTCTGTATCGTCTTGCTTCCAAGACAAGCACGCTTCCCCAGAGCTATCCTCCCAAGATGAGCATTGCATTGTATAGTGCTAGAAAGAGTCAGTATGTTGCTCTGACTTTGAAAGAATATTTTGCTTAAGTTAAAAATGGATCTAACAACTAACTGGAAATTCTCTGGGGCATTATTATTTCAATAAACACCTGTTCTGGGTGCTTCATTGGGTGGTCACAAGCTGTAGGCCTGAGCGAAGATCGGTCCCAGTGCCGTTGTCACCTGGTGAAGCCCCAGAACAGGTGCTTACCGCTATAAGCACTCCGAGGCTAACGCTTGCAGTGCCAAAAGCAATACATTTGTGTAAATCTACTGGTTACAGCAAGTGTGCAACTCGTTTATTGATACAAAGGCATCCTCCTCACCTAACATGGCAGCCATGGAACTGGAAGTCAAGGTTCTGGTGGGGGGCCCATCTTCTATTTTCATAGCGGCCATCTTTGGAGTTTGAGTGACTCCACAGCGTCACATAAATTGAGTGGGAGATGGCATGATTAAGGTGGGGTGACGTGATGTGGGGTCTGGTGGAGTACGGGGAAGCAGACGGGGGGTGGGAGGGAAGATGGCACGTGCCTTCACTGCTCGCGTTACTCAGAACGTGGGAATGGATCGTTAGATGAAGCCCTGGTTTGGAGCAACCTGATTGGTTGACTCACTCACTAAGGATGCTAATAGAGCAACTCTGTACAGTTTCAAATGAAATTTTTCACCATGCTGGGGCAACATTGCCTCAGTGCAAAAAGGTAGGCTTTCAAAGTATTCTTGCATCAGAGCAATTTTTGCCCTAGTGCTAATACTATTTTGTATTTAGGTACACATTGTGCTAGTGCAAGAATTCACAGAAAGAATGTTTTTTGCACTGTTGCAATATTTTCTTTAGTGCTAACACTGTGCATAATTGATCAGGCTTGAGTGCCAAGTGCCTGTATATGGACCCAATGTTTTCAGTCCAGTATTCAACAATAGTTTTTTATAATGTTATTTCTCATTTTCTACCAAATGCAAGCAGCACCAATTACCCAAAAGGAGACTGCGTCAGTTAACACCATACCTCCAAGGAACATTCAGACACAACATATGTTCCTAATTTCTATTTTGGGTCATTACCAATGTCTGGAGACCCCTGTAGGTGGGCACAATATGCCACTCTCTGGACAAACCTCACGTTATTAGACCACTATGATGGTGGTTGGGGTAGTATAACAAAACTCTTAACATAACATTTGCATACTATGTACATTACTCTGATCATGTGACAAGTACACATTTCATTCTCCAACCCACTATTCCCTCCCTCATTCTGTATCTCTCCTGTCACCCCCCCCCCCCCAAAACATTAGGTTATCACCCAAGGCAGACATTATGCTGTTTTTATACCATGCATTAATAACCCCACAGGACCGGATGTGATTGGACATGATTGAAATGTGATTGTGATCCTACCGAAGTTGAGTTGATTCTAGTTTTTTAATAAATTTGGATTGGGAACCTCTACTCACTTTTTGTAGCCATTAGCTCCAGGCTAGTACTTTGATAAAAGCCAGTCAATCTAGCTCTGTCTTGAAACAGTGATATTATATAGATATCTCTCCTTCACTACTCCTGTTCACAGGCCCCACTCCTGTTCTCAGATCAAGTCATGTCATACAGATACTGTCCCCGGTCACAGTCACCTGTAAGGTCCTGTTGCGGGTCTATTATAAAGTGTGCACATTTTCATCCAATTCAAGTAGCAAACACATCCTGGGGAGGACAAATTATTTATTGTTAATCTTAATAACTCTGAGTCCAATTGAGGCGATAGTAACCTGGGAGTTGGGCTGGACCCGCGGGGTAAGACTATCTGCCCAGTCAAGGGCTCGAGCAAAGCGAGAGACCCTACTACTGGCTTGCTTGCCCTGATTTAGTGGGCTAGCCTGCTTTTGCATAAGTATCACTATTTGTACCCGCAAGCAAAAAACACAGGTGCTAATGGTTGTTTCAAAAACATTTTGTTTCTTCAAAAGATGCATTCATGTAAATTACTGAACCAACAACCCCTATATGTCAATTGCCTGAAGGACTCTGATCTCAACTACAGCAGACCCACAAGCTCCAATGTGCAAAATGACATAGGATTGAATGAAAGAAGTAGACCATATCCATCAGGGGGCTTCTGGGTAATTTAATCTCTTTTCTTTTCCCTGTGGATGAGTGGGCGTAGTTTCCCCAGAAGTGTACTGAACAGTATTTAAATAAATTGGGTTGTGTGTCTTATAGTAGGGATCAACCTCACTCTGTAAGGTCTATGATGAGGAAGTGGGGCACTGTATGATGATGTTTTATACAAATATCTTTAGGGGTTCCTGGCATGAATCACAGCTAAATAGAATTACTATCAGTTGTAGAAGTGTATGAAAGGAAGTAGTGGAACTATGGTGCCTGCTGGCCTGCACCACTCCCCACAAACCTCATCACTACACCCTCTCCCACGCAATCCAAACTCCCAAACAAACACACCTGTTGCTTAAGGGAATGTTCAGTGCAGTGCACTGAAGTGCAAGTTTCAAATTCTTCCTACCCTTTTATTTTAAAACTAAACCATTCCGGAATGGTTTCTTTATTAACAGTAAAACCTTTTTTTAAAGAAGAGGAGCACTGCTCCCAACCGCTCCCGCCCAATTCGACCACTAATTACTCTGCACAGAATAATAAACTTCTCCATTCTTTACAATCACCCACTCCCTTACCATACAAGTGTACAGAAGGAGATGTACATGTTACTCATGAATCCCCCCCTGTCACCTGCGTCATACTGGAAGAGCAGCAGGAAAGCACTGTGCATGTCAATGAGTATCGTACCAATAATGCATCAAAAGTATGAAAGGCGTTAAGCACTCAGACAACCGTGCCGAATGTACCCTCAAACTGAAATGGTAGAAAGAAGTCTAAAGACACCATCAGATATGGAAGAACTTATAAGTGAAGTGTGTGAAGAGATGTCATGAGTAAAAGACACACGGACACACAGAAACAATAAACAAATAAGTGCCAGGCTAGTCTATGCAATAAGGACGAGCATACTCGTCCTTGGCAATTCAGGGGTTAAAGAATGAAGATGTAACTGAAGTAACCAAGTGAATATACATGCAAAAGTGTAGAAATCATATATACCAAGAATATAAGTAAGAAGAGTTGCAGTAGATATATATATGCAGAAACGCAAGGTAGGCAAGAAATGCGGAAGCTTGCTATAGTAGAAAATAAAATGCGGATCAAGCAGCCATGTTGAGAAGATGGATTTTGGTTCTGTGTAATATTAAGCTGAAAACCCCAAGGAGAGAGCCCGAGGTTGAAAAGCTGACAGGCACTGGACTGCAGATTCACGCAAGAACAGCACATGTTTATTTGTCTATGGATCAAAGGTGCCACAGAGAGCAGCAACTGCAAGGTGCAAAAGGAGTCAAAGAGGATCAGCCATGTACGTAAGACATATTTCCCTTAGATTAAGCAAAGGAGTAAACATCTGTGAGGGCAAAGTATTGGACAATTAAAAGTGAAGAAAACATATGCAAGACAGAGCAACCAAATCTCCAGAGGCCAAAGGAGTAATAATACCCAATGTAGATGAATCAAATAGTACAAAACAAAAAGACAGAATGGAGATATCATGGTCTCCTCACATATGGTGCAAGACCAGAAAACAAGGCCTATTCATTATACTCCAAATTAAGTTAGCAAAGTACCTTCACCCCCTTAAACGTTCCGGGGAAGAGAGCAGTCAGCAAGATCAAATACATAAAAGAGGCCTTGGCTTTGTCACAACCCTCGCCCAAAACCCCCTCTGGCAAACCCATTGGCCTGGTGGAGTCAGGACTCGGGCCTCAAGAGCCTGGCATCCTCTTCAAAAGCCCCCATGGGGCTAGCCCTGGCGCCTATGGCGCCAGGCTCATACACCCTGAACAACAATGTGCTTGGGAACTACTTTATTGTACTGTCATCCAACATGGAGGCATCCACATAGATTGGTTCCCGAAGAACCAAGCTATGCGGTCTAGTGTTTTGGGTGTGACAGGCCTGGAACTACTTTCCCTGGTACTACTTTACCTGGGTTATATAAACCACACCCTGACTGCAGAACATGCTTCGTGTTACTTTGCAGCTTGCAACGTGGCGCTCACTGTGTCCAGCTATTCCCTTGAACCTCGGAGAAGCAGAACCTGCAAGGAGACAAAAGGAACATCATTAGCAGCAGCATCTTACCTGCAGTCTTCATCTTTAAACACTCACAGCTACTGAGAACAGCTTCTTCGAATCTGCATGCCTCCCGGACAGAACGACCTAAGGAAGATAGAGGCAACGTTAAAGAAAGCTGTAGAGACATTTACAAATTACGAACTGCTCAAAAGGCTTACCTGGCTGGTCGCCTCTCGGGTGGCACCACTCCGGACATTCCACTTGCGCTGAAGAACACCGCAACCTAAAAGGAAGGAAAAGACAGGTTAGCAAAGGCAAGACTTCGCAGCGCTGCGCATAGCACTTACTTACCACATCATAGCGCTCTTAATGTGCCATCATTTACCAGCGTGGCTCAACCAAGCCGGTTCCCCGCGCTGAAGCTCCGCATACCTAAGGGAGAAAAAAGAGACATTTTAAAAACAAGAAAGGCATGCAGGATAGCAACAAAACTGAAGAACAGCAATAAGACCTACCTGAACAATATCAAACGGGCCGGCATCAGTGAAGTAACTGGACCGCACTCGCCCATGAAAGACAACACGCCCCTGCAAAGAAGGCAGGACGGAAAACACGCCTAATTCTACCACAAGGTGAGGAGAGGGCGCCAGAGGGACTGAAAGCATACAGGGGTGGAGGGAGGATACTTAGCCGAGTTGGTCAGTCTTGAACACAGTCCTCCTGTATTTTCAGGCAGAAACTTCCCCGCCGACCACATCAGGGCAAAGCTGAGAAGCATACCAGCGAGTAACCCAGCTGGTTGGCGTCCCTGTGGATACCAGGTGAGCGTAACAGAACACGAAGCCTACCATAACAAATCCACCTGGGCGCCATGGAGACATCAGAAATGGACCAATTGGCCCAATTACTAGGAGAGCTTCGTGCTGAGGTTCATTCTGCCCGACAAAAGTCTAATGGCCTCTGGTGTGACTGTTTAGACCTCTGAACCGACTGGTCCTCCCGTCCCTCCACACTCTCCTCACCTGAACTTCCTGAGTTGTCTGTATTTAGTAGATTCCGCCGACTTAGGTAGTCTCTTCCTTTTTTTGGTAGCACTTGCCTGTCTCGGAGTGAAGCCACAGTGACAGCTGGCTGGACAGCCGTCCCGGGACTCCTCTTCCGGGAGCAGGCCGGAAAATAAGGGAAAAACCCCCACAGGGGAAAAAACCCTTTAGCCGGGAGAACGTAGGCAGTTGAATGTCCAAATCAGAACTTGCTGAACTGAAGAAGTGCTGAACTCCGCTGGAAAGATGATGGGAAAACACACTCCAGTAGCAGGGAAGGTAACTGCCGTCGAATAGAGGAAAACCCTACGAGGTAGGGTACCAGCAGCCGTGGAGGAAACGGGATGGCTGACCCACCAGGCCC